>NC_091445.1:88225862-88539165 GCF_964237555.1 Oryctolagus cuniculus | reverse complement strand
TTTTACTTGATCTATTGAATTCTTCATTTCCAATATTTCATTTTTATTTCTCTTTAAAATCTCAATTTCATTGGAAACATTTTCATTCATGTCATGTATGGTTTTCAGTAGTTCATAGATTTGCTTCTGATTTCTTTTGAGTAATTATGATTAACATTTTGGATTTCATTCCTGGCATTTCCTCAATCTCTTTATCTTTACATTCTTTTTTATTTTTATTTTTTGACAGGCAGAGTTAGACAGTGAGCAAGAGATACGGAGAGAGAGAGAGTTATAGACATTGAGAGAGAGAGACACAGAGAAAGGTCTTCCTTCAGTTGGTTCACTCCCCTAATGGCTGCTAGAGCTGGCACTGCCCCGATCCAAAGCCAGGAGCCGGGTGCTTCCTCCCAGTCTCCCATGCAGGTGCAGGGACCCAAGTACTTGGGCCATCCTCTGCTGCCCTCCTGGGCCACAGCAGAGAGTTGGACTGGAAGAGGAGCAACCAGGACTAGTACCCAGTGCCCCAACCAGGACTAGAACCCAGGGTTCCTGTGCCACAGGCGGTGGATTAGGCAAGTGAGCCACAGTGCTGGCCCTCATCTTTACATTCTAATATCGAATTATTACTGTGATTCTTTGGGGAGGGGTGCCATGGTGTCTTCTTATTCTTGTTTCTTGAGTTTTTGCATTTATTTTTAGACATCTGTGGAATTGATTTTTGTTCTCTTCCTCTGATGGCTTTTATCTTTGAGCTATACCCCTGTGGCTTAATGGAATGTCTGCACTTTCAGTGAATACCAAGAGGCACATGGTAGGTGTGCCCAGAGAACTCTGCTCAGTGTTCCAGGGTGGAGTGAGTATCCAGGGTAACACCCAAGTTGGGCTTGGTAGATCTCAATGCCTGGGCGTTAGATCCCAGTATGATCTGTCCACCATATGATCTGCACAAATGATCTGTGCAGTTCTCCGTGAGCACATTTCCCACTGCAATGACCCAATCTAGGCTATCAAGGAGCTTGCCCAATGATTGCCTTGAGGCCCAGTTACATCCTGCACCTTCTCGTATAACCACCAAGTCCCCATGATCTCAGCATACAAGGCTCCTGCAGTCACTGGGTACAGAGGTTTGTGTCTGCCCTGTCAGCTTTCTGGTCAACAGAGAGACTGATGTTCCCAAAGACAGCTCCACCTATATGTATTGATCTTGTGAGACTATGGAATCCTCACTGTCCTACATCATTGCCCAGCCACCTCCCAGCCAGACTCAAAGTCAGTGGGACTGCAGGTTGTGCCTCCACTAGAATCTCTTGGTCACATGTGTACACTAGAGCAACTTGTCATACATTGCTCTCTTCCCACCACTGCTGCCTGTACTACCGTGAGCATGGCCTCCTGTCTCAGCCAGTTTGCTGTGTGTGCACACAGTCTTTGAAGCATCCACCCAAATCCAAAATGATGCCCACCCTTTCTCAGGTGGGCAGAGGACACTGTTGTGGGGAAGTTGGTGTGAGGTAAACGTGCCCTCTCTACTTCCACTGGGTCCTCAGACAGCCACTAGCCCCCAGAACTCTAGTCTAGACTCATGCCATGCCCTCCTGCTAGCTCTGTCACCATGGATTCCTGTAGTCCAATCTCACCTCCATCTCCAAGCCGGTGCCCACTCTGGATCTCAGCTACTGGAGACGTTTGTGTTCATGCTTCACGTCCACACCCTCCACACAGGTCTATGGCATTCCTCTTTCTCTTGTAGGACTTCCATAGTGATTTTGTCTCCAACTCTCCCCTGAAAGTTCACTTCCTAAAATTTTTTTTTTTTTACTGTTTAACCCTACCTAGTGAAGTATATCACTCCCTAATCCACCATCTTGGAATCTCCCAGGAAGTATATTTCTAACACATTTTTTCCAACAGATCACACTTAAGATGTCTTTCGATTACTGCTGGATTTTCAGGACCCAAAGGTAACTTTAAGGAAGTAAAACCAGATACAGAAAGAAGGTATTAGAATCCCACAATAGCAGAATTCTGAGATTATTAAATATTTTGTATATAACACCTGTGGGTACCCAACAGAGTGTTGAAATTAATTATTTTACAGTTTTGATTAGACTATTAGTCATGGGAAAAATTATATAAGGCACAGAGCTTCCTAATTTCTGGCAAGTATGCAATCAACAGATTTGATATTTGTTATAAGCTTTAACATAACCTTCCTTCCTATGCATTCTACAATCGCTAATTCAAGCTCTACACACTTGACTCACATTAGTGTTCCAAGGCCCACGTTCAGACACATTCATTTTCACCACTTTCAGTTCTGTTTTGATCCTCTATCTTTTTTCCTAATGTAACAAGCATAAAATCTTATTTGTCTTCATTTTCTCTTCGGTTGCTATGATATGCTCTCCATAGACCAGACAAGCTGTTAAAAATTAATAAAGAACATTTGAATTTTGCATATATAAAATAGTTTGGGTTTAATTAACAAAATGTTAACCCATGCTCTTTAGTTCAACGTTGTCAGATGCACTCGAAAATGCTGAGAAATACGTCAATATGTTAACATGCAAATATATGCAAAGTCTGTTTTTATCCACTTTGGGATACTTGGCTTCCAGTCTTCAACTAGATAATATCAGAGACAAATTCACTGTGTTGCATTGTAAAGAATGGAGGGGATTCTTCCAAGGCTCTTTAAGTTTATAATCATGGAAATATTCATTGTGACTGGGATTCACCTGATTTTATTGACTTTGCTTGTACTTTCCAAACTATTCTTTTGTGTTGTACAGATAGTAACACAATTTTATAACAGTATCACAATTTTATTGCAGAGGTTGAGTTTCCAGGTTTGGGGGATGGTAACAGATTTTATTTTGAGGGCCGGCAGTTTACAATGGTAGGTATAGCAGGTAAAGCCTCCACCTACAGTGCTGGCATTCCCTATGGGAATCCTGGATAGGCATCTGTTTGAGTCTCAGCTGCCCCACTTCCGATCCAGCTCTCCGCTAATGCACCTAGGAAGGAAGAAGAGGATGGTCCAAATGCTTAAGCCCTTGCACCTACGTGAGAGATCCAGATGAAGCTCTTGGCTTCTGGCTTTAGCCTGGCCCAGCCTTGGCTGTTGCAGTCATTTGGAGAGTGAACCAACAGATGGAAGATATCTTTTTCTCTCTCTCACTCTAATTCTTGCTCTCTCTCTTTCTCTCTCTCTCTCTCTCTCTCTTTCTCCACTTTTTCCTCTTCCTCTCTGTAATTCTGAATTTAAAATAAATAAATAAAATCTTAAAATAAGAATAATAGAAAATAGTGTACTGAGTCTTCCTCAGCAATCCACAAATAATCAATATGGTGATAAAGGCCCATGCATTTTTCAGTGTGAACAGAATTACTTGTAATAGATTTTAAAATGCAGATTACAGGACCGAATTTCTTTTTTTTAGAGACTTATTTTATTTATTTGAAAGCCTGAGTTACACAGAGAGAGAAGGAGAGGCAGAGAGAGAAAAAGAGGTCTTTCATCCACTGATTCACTCCCCAGTTGGCTGCAATGGCCGGAACTGTGCCTATCCAAAGCCAGGAGCCAGGAGCTTCTTCCAGGTCTCCCACCAGGGTGCAGGGGCCCAAGGACTTGGGCCATCTTGTACTGCTTCCCTTGGACATAGCAGAGAGCTGGATCAGAAGTGGAGCAGCTGGGACTCAAACCGGCACGCATATGGGATGCCGGCACTGCAGGCAGCGGCTATACCAGCTATTCCACAGCACCAGCCCCAGGACTGAATTTCTAGAGTAGCTCTGTGGTGTGGACCAGAAATCTACATATTAATCCAGTTCTCAGAGCTAAGACAAGTGTTCATGCTGAGATTTCAGATCACTGTCTTAGGCAAATCAACTGCCCTGGACTTCAGTTTCCACATCTGAAAATGAGGGAGGTGACTAGACAATAACTGCAGCTATCAATGGCTCTTATCATTTTATGACTCAATTTGACTGTTCCCTATTTCTGGGAATGAAGTCTGGATCCGTGGTCATGGAAATTCCCAAACACACCTCACCTACATTCACAATCCGTGGCTCTTATCTCCTTCCCAGGGACTTCCCACCAAGAAAGGTCATGAATTTAAAAATTCCATCCTTGGTGTGGGTATTTGGCACAGCAATTAAATACTGCTCAGGACAGCTGCTTCCCATCTTGAAGTACCTTGGTTTAAGTCCCAGCTCTGCCTCTGCACCCAGCTTCCTGGTAACGCCACACCCTGGAAGGCAGCAGGTGGTGGCCTAAGTGCTCATAACTCTGCCAAGCAGTTGGGAGACCTGGATTGGGTTTCAACCTGGTCCAGCCCTGGCTACATTGAGTGCTCAGGGAGAGGATAATCAGATTGGAAATCTTTCTCTGGCCCATTCTCTCTTCCTTTGTCTTTCAAATAAATAAATAAAAATTTTGTAAATACCCATCCTTCAAATAGATATTTACTAAATGGGATGACTAGAGTTTTCTTTGCTTTTATATTTAGTGTCAATCATAGGATTGGGTTAAATTTCTCATTTTGCTTTCTCTTGTCCTCGTTTTTTGATTACTTTGTTAGTTCTCTAATGCCTTCTTTTGGATTATTCTACACAATACTTTGGTTGGCTTTTTATTAATACAGTTTTATATTTCCTTTTAGCACTTATGCTATCTACTAAAGTACACATCCTTAACTTATTCCAAACCACCTCCAAATAGAATTTTACTACTTTACAAATAATGTGAAACTCTTAACTCTTCCTACTCTTTATTGTTATTGCTGTCTTATAGTTTACTTTTATATTTGCTATGAATTCCACAACACACTAGCTTTTGCTTTACTCTTTTTAAAAATAAAATTTTTCAAGACTGGCACAGAGGCTTAGTAGGTAAAACCACTGCCTCCGTTGCTGGCATCCCTGTGGGCACCGCTGGTTGGAGTCCCAGCTGCTCTACTTCTGATCCAGCTCTCTGATATGGCTTGAGAAAGGAATACAAGATGGCCCAAGCTCTTGGGCCCCTGCACCCACATGGGAGACCTGGAAGAAGCTCCTGGCTCCTGGCTTTGGATCGGAACAGCTCCTGCCGTTGCAGCCAATTGGGGAGTGAACCATCGGATAGAAGACCTTTCTCTCTCTCTCTCTCTCTCTCTCTTTCTCTCTCTGCCTCTCCTTCTGTCTCTGTGTAACTCTGGCTTTCAAATAAAATAAATAAATCTTAAAGAAAAACTTTTCTCTAAATATTAAAAAATAAAACTTTTCATTGCTTATTTACCTACATATTTAGTATTTTCAGTTCTATTTTTTTTCTGCAATTCCATATTGAGATCATTCCCTTTCAATCTAAAGAAATTGACTCAGCATTTCTTGTCACATGGTCTTACAAAAATAGTCTCATTTTTGTCTGAAAATTTCTTAATTTAGAAAAATGTCTAATATAATATTATTTTGATCAATATAGTTTTAAACATGTATGTGGTACAATTTGATTCCGTAATATATGTCTACATTATAGAATGATTAAATCAAACTGAGTAACATTCATCAACTTTATGATTTAAAAATTTTTATGGTGACACGTTTGAAAATGCTTCCCTTATCTTGAAATATAAATTATTATTGACTATAATCACTCTGCATTGCAACAGCTTTCTAAATTTACTCCTCCTGTGTGAAACTTTGTACATTTTGATCAACAGCTCCCCAGTCTTTCCCTCCCCATTCCACACTCAGCCTCTGCTAACCGTCACTCTGCTCTCTACTTGTATGAGCACAACTTCTTTGGATTTCACATGTAAGTGATATCAAGCAGTGTTTGTCTTTTTGTGCCTGGCTTGTTTCACCTAGCATAATGTTCTCCAGAACCATGTATGTTGTCACAAATGACAAAAGTAAGACGGAATGCGGAATGGTATTTGGTTGTGCCTATATATCACATGTTCTCCAATTATTCATCTGTTAATGGACACTCAGGTTGATTCCACGTCTTGGATATTGTGAAAAATGCTGCAATGAATATGGAGGGGCAGTACCTTCAACATACTGAGTTCAGCTCTTTGGATATATACACATATATGTATGCAGAAGTGGGATTCCTGGGTCATCTGGCAGTGCCATTTAGTTTATTTATATAAAGAGAATGTATGTACTTACGTACTTATACATGTACATATAAAGGGGATATATGTACTTCATATATAGTTTTAAGAACATAAGGGTACTTCTCACTCATCTTCCCTTCTTATTTTTATTTTAATATTGGCAATGACATATTTTGTAATCACAGCTTAATCTTCTACTAAATGTGGAATTCAACAAGTGGTAAGTAGAAATATCAATGTTCTTTAGGAGCTCTAAGGATAATACAATTATTATCTAAGGATAATACAATCTCAAAATGTTAATTTTATGCATACACATTATCTTTGTAATACTATATATATATTAATGACCACAAATCAGAGAAGGCGTATGATATTTGTCTTTTTGGGGATGACTTATTTCACAAAGCAAAATGGTACACAACTGCAACCATTATGTTGTGAAAGATGGGATTTTTTTATGGCTTTGCACCATGAATATATACCACATTTTCTTTCCATAGTGTTTTCCAAATGGCCAAGTCAGTTTACACTCCCATTTACAGTGTATGAAGCCCCTTTCCTACATATCCTTGCCAACATTTATTGTCTTCCATCTTCTTGATAAAACCCATTCCAGCTAGATATGAGATGATATCGCATTGTAGTTTTAATTTGCATTTCCCTGCTTGTTAGTGATTCTGAGCTTTCTTCTAGTACTTGTAATTTTTATGTCTCCTTTTGAGAAATGTCCAACTAGGTCCTTTTCTCATTTTTAAATCTGGTTATTTATTTTCTTGCTATTAAGTTCTTGAGTTGTTCATATATTTTACATATTAATTCCTTATCACATGTATGCTTTACAAATATGTTCTTTCATTCCTGGGGTTGTCTTTTTACTTGGATTTTTTTTTTGTGCTGTGCAGAATATTTTTAATTTGATGCCATTTCATTTGCCTACTTTTGCATTTGGGGTCATATACAAAAAATCGACTAGCCCAATATCTTAGAGATTTTTTTCTGATATTTTCTTCTGATATTTTTATAATTCCAGGTGTTATATTTAAGGTTTAGCACATTTGGGGCTGACTTTTGTATATAGTATGAGGTAACAAACCAGTTTCATTTTTAATGTGGATATCCAGTCTTCTCAATATAATGTATTAAAGAGATTGTTAGAAAATTGGCTTTTGATTAATATTTTTCCAGGTATAAAATAAATGTCTGAAAATATTGTCACCTTTCATCATATTAAAGTACCATTCAATTGCCCTGGTTCTGCCATTGTTTATTTTAAATCATTGGCTGTATACTTGTTGTTTCTTGAAGATAATATTTCCTTATTTTTATTTTTTAAGATTTATTTTATTTGTTTTAAAGACAGAGATGGGGGGGGGAATAGAGAGATAGAAATTCACCCTCTGCTGGCTCACTTCCCTGAATGTCCACAATGGCTGGGTCTAGGCCAGGCTGAAGCTAGGAGCTTCTTTCAGGTCTCCCATCTGGGCGAAGGGACCCAAGGACTTGGGCCATCTTTCGCTGTTTTCTCAGGTGCACTGGCAGGGAGCTGGATCAGAAATAGAGTGGCTGGGACTCAAACCAGTGCCTATATGGGATGCTGGCATTGTGGGCTGGTGGCTTAACCCTTTATGCCACAGTATTATACCACAGTGGCAGCCCTTTATTTCTATATTTCAACTGTTCGGTAAGGGTGTAGCCATAGTAGCGTGGCAGGAGAAATTTATTGATCAAATCCTGCTTTATGTTGGTGAAAAATGTTTACCTCATAGGGCACTGAATAAGAGTTGTCACTATCTACAGAAGACACATTTTCAATATGAAGACATAGATAGAATCAAAGTAAAAATATGAAAAAAGTGCCCTAAAAAGGAACTAATACTAAAGAAGAATGTTTTATAATGATAAAGTATCAATTTATCAGAAGACATGAGAAGCCTAAACACATATGCACCAAATATCATAGATTATAAACCATGATACAGGCCGGCACTGCGGCTCACTTGGCTAATCCTCCACCTGCGGCACTGGCACCCCAGGTTCTAGTCCCGGTTGGGGCGCCAGATTCTGTCCCGGTTGGGGCGCCAGATTCTGTCCTGGTTGCTCCTCTTCCAGGCCAGCTCTCTGCTGTGGCCCGGGAGTGCAGTGGAGGATGGCCCAAGTGCTTGGGCCCTGTACCCACATGGGAGACCAGAAGGAAGCACCTGGCTCCTGGCTTTGGATCGGCGCAGTGCGTCGGCAGTAACCATTTGGGGGGGTGAACCAAATCAACGGAAGGAAGACCTTTCTCTCTGTCTCTCTCTCTCAGTGTCTAACTCTGCCTGAAACAAACAAACAAACAAACAAACAGAAACCATGGTACAAAGCTGACAACTAAAAGGTGAAATAGATCTACAAGTACAATGGGACATTTCTGCATTCACAAGGTTATCCAAGCTCCAAAGAGGTGAGTTGGTGCAATTCCTCCATGTGCCTAGACAACAGAGAAATATTTCCAGTACAGAAGGAATGATGGCCTCCATGTGTTGCTCTGTGATCAAATGAACAGCTCTCTCTCCTTCCCTCTAGCAAGTGAACTGGGGAAGGAAGGTCCCCATGGAATTACTCATGGTTTCACAAAATGATATGAGTCAACCAAGTAAGGGAGTGGCCATCAGAGGCTGATAATGCAGCGTGGGGCTGGCTTTTTGGGTTCAGACATGCCAAAGGTTTAACACAAAAATCCAGACAAGTCAAATGAGGATTGATCCCTGACAAAATAAATCAGAGCGTAATAGAAGTGTCAGGAAACCGTAAACATTGCTAAGGACAATTTTGGACGTTAAAGATACCCGTTTGCTCTCTTTTCTATCTTCAGCTGAAGAAGCTAGAATAAGGCTCATGTACACGGCATGAAGGAAGACTGTGAAGCAGAGACTTTTATGTGTCTGAATGGCAGATCAGAACCTTTGTGGGGACTCTCATGTAAAATGATATCTCATAGAAATAAATACTACTGTTTGGACACAGTGAGATTTCAAATTTTGTTTCTTATAACTGCATAACTGTATATGAGGGATCTTCAAAAGACTCGTGGAAGGTGGGCATTTGGCCGAGCAGTTAAGACATTGCTTAGAACACCCACATCTCAGGTTTGAATCCAGCTCCGCTCCTGATTCCAGTTTCCTGCTAATGTGCACCATGGGAAGCAATTTAAGGCTGAATGGGCCCATGCCAGCCACATGGGAGACCACGATTAGGGTCCTGGCTCCTAGTTTTGGCTGGCCAAACTCCAGCTATTGTGGACACTTGGGGAGAGAACAGATGAGCGATCTATGTATCTGTCTATTTCTTTCTATCTCTGCCTTAGAATTAAATAAATATTTAAAATGAAAAGGAAAATAAATTCACGGATAATGTATATTACCAAAATAATTCATGGATGTCCAAAATTTTTAAACCTCAAAAGCTTAGATTTTTAAAGTCTCCTGATTTGAAGACTCTTCTCCTGAAGCAACTGCTTCAATGCAGAGACACACAACACACATTCAGAGAGGGAGCAGCTAACTCTGGGAGGAGGATGGAGAAAGTTCTACAGCAGCACTGGAAGCAAAGAAGAAGGAATAGGCAGGCGTTCCTCAACGGGCTAGAAGAGAAATTCCAGGCAGAAGGACTTGTGGGAAGACAGATGGATGAGACACTGTAGCTTGAGGAAGGGCTGAGGGAAGAGAGGCAGGAAATGAAGACAGAGGTAAGCAGAGGGCACCTCATGAGGTGGAATGTTCTCTAAAAAACAGAAACTAGTTTTCTCAAGAACATAAGGCATGCTTCTGTATTTCATCTGTGCAAAGATTCTGCGTCATTGATTGTTTGTATTTACTTATTTTTAAGTTGGTTGTATGTGTACTACATAGTGGCTAGATAAGTACACATAAAATATGGTAATTATTTATTTATTTATTTTAAAAGCAGAGAGCGAGAGCGAGCGAGAGAGAGGTCTTCCATCCATTGGTTCACTCCCCAAATGGCCACAATGGTTGGGGCTGGGCTGATCCAAAGCCAGGAGCCAGGAGCTTCTTCTGGGTTTCCCACATGGGTGCAGGGACCTAAGCATTTGGGCCATCTTTTGCTACTTTCCCGGACCCATTAGCAGGGAGCTGGATTTGAAGTGGAGCACATAGGACTTGAACTGGCGCCCATATGGGATGCCAGCCCTGCAGGAGGAGGCTTAACTTTCTACGCCACAGCATCAGCCCCCAAATATGGTAAATTAGATGAAATACAAATAACACTCATCTACTTGGCTGTAAAAAAAAGATATATTATGGTTATCTGTGAAGCCCCTGCAAGATCCATCCACTCATCTTTCCTTGCAGAGATGACCATTCAAGACGGACCCACTTGATCCCTAAGCCTATGGTCTCTCCACTTCCTGTCTCCCTGTGGGTATTAATTGACTCTTTCCTTTTCACCCTAATCTCATTTCCTGAACATGAAAATAAATACTTTCCCCTTGAAACAGTAAAATGCACTCCAGGCTTTTCATTCTAGTACATTTATTTTGCACCAGAAAAGCTGAGGCACAGGCAAGTTGAATGAGTTGCCTGTACCACCATCTTGTCCATCAGTAGACTTCTAAACCAGTGACTTATCACTCCCAACTCCCATTTTAGTTTGGGTTGGAAAACCCTGACTTGGGTCTAGTGTTGTCACTGTCCCACTTTGCATGAAACTGTCTCACCTTCAAGACACCCTTTCTTCCTTGGGATTTTGTAATTTGCATCACAGATAGATTGCAAGAGGGAGATGCTGGAGAAGGAGCCACTGTAATTACCCTCCTTGTATTTGTGTAACCTTGGGAGGATTTTTGCTATAAATGATATCTTCTCTCTTGCTGCTATACGATTTATATTGAAGATTTGGAAGCATACAGTTCCCTAACGTTTGATGGACTAATTATCAATAGTCTGAGCCAAGGGTGAGTCAAATTAAAGACTGAGTCGCTTCAAGCTTCGATTTAAAATTCAAAGAATTCTTTTGGCTCTAGATCAAAGATATCATTTCAAGGAACACTAAAATGAAAAAAAAATTTAAACCTATATTTTGTGTTCACTAAAGAACTCCAAAATTAATACAAAAGTTAAAACATCATAAACAAGTGTGATGGGGCTCTACTTGTGCATGCAAACTTCAGATGTGTTCGTGTTCCTTCTGCAGAATTCTATTTTCAGATTCATTAGGGAAGGTGGCTTTTTAAAGGCTTGGCATCCTGTGGCTGAGAATTATTATTCAGTCAGTTAGCTTCCAAATGATTAGTCATTCTTCCCTTATCTGTGCCCTATCTGTTTGTCCTTTGTAATGAAACAACTTAGGGCTGCAACAGATGTCCAAAGGCCATTTCATTTAAGGCTAAGAGTGGGAGGGGACTTCAAAGACTGCTTAATCTAACTCTGGAAATAAGGAAAATGAAACCCAGAAAATGACCCATTGAAGGGCATGGACGAGCAGGACTTGGAACACGGTTCATTACTGTTTTTACTACATCAGTTTTATCAATCAACAGTATAGACTGCATTTCATGATCAAAATGCTTCACCTAGCAAGGAAATGTCTGTCTGTGTACATCTCCATGAGCCCCTCAAGGAGTGCAGCCACAACCTCTGATCCTTTGCTTTGTCTTGGCTTGGACAGGGCCAGCAACCTGCGCTCTGTTCCTGGATTGTTCTTCCTCTTGACCTGGAAGAGTTTCCCAGCAGCCCACAGAAGCATGAAAGCTTCCAAAGAGAACCTGTGGTGCCATCGTTGCCACAGGATACGGGAATGAGGGAGAAGAAGAGATGGCCACACAATCACGCAACACACCTGGGGACACTTGACAAATTGGCCTCAGGACAGGCTGCCTCACTTGACCAGTTTCCTTCTCCTTTATCTTTCTGTGTCCATACCCATTTTCATTCCAGAGAGTTATGTTCCTTGGGATACACCTTGTGACTCCTGCCCTAAGGAATTTCTTCTGCCCACCCAGTCTTCTCAATTCAGCTTTCCAGAAAGAGCCGTGCTGTGCTTGAGTACACGGGTAAGCTGAGCTTTGCTGCCAGGTGGATTCATTTCATCACTTTGTTGAGGCTGTGCAAGAATATCAGTTACTGATACATGACATTTAACAAGCTTCAAACAAAAAACTAGCTAAAATTTTTCCCAAGGCTATAACAGCATATCTTTATTTTTATCCCTAGAAAAGGAAAAACTACCTCTAGTGGGTCACACATTATACAAACATAATTCAACCTATCCTTATAATTTTTCATTTTGGTGGATGAGTTAAAACTCCTTTTCAGGGTTCCTTTCTGAATGTAGTTCTTTCATTCATTCATATATGGTAAAGACTTATTTAGCACATGATATATGCTAGACATTGTGCTAAGGGCTGTAGATACAACTGTATTCAAAGCAGATAAAAACAATAGCTATAGTCAAGGCTTACACTGTAGTAGCAGAAGCAATTGATCTATCAATCAATAGGCAGATGGATAAACAAATGGAACCATGAGTGTGTACACAAATATAGTAAAATTTATATGATGCTAGGCATTGGGTAAGTGCTTTGGAAATCAAATAATCAGGAAAAGGTGATAGAGAGAAGAATACGAGCTGATATTATCTTAAATAAATTGGTGGGAGACACATTATCCAAATGTTTGTAAAAGAACCTGACCATCTTCTGACCATCTCATCCCAAGTATGGTGCCCTCATCTTCTTTGAGAAAGGAAGGTTTACAGTTACAGTTTACAGAGTTAGAGAAAGCTTAAGGAAACATGGGTACCTTCCTCTGTGACCCCAGAGATCTCAGCCATGTCCCAGGAGCTGACCTTTTTTGTTTCGTCATCGGTGATGCAGCTGGGTGACAACGGCAGCAGGTGCAGGCTGGACAGCCCATGGGGAATTCATCTGTCTCCTTTCACCAGCCCTCTGCTGAATGTGTTCCTTGAGATCACATTGACATTGCCCACTGCCTTTCATGCCAGGGATTCCCAGGGTGTGGGAGACCTGCACTGGAGGTTTCTGAGCCATTTTGAGTGCCATTCAAATGCTAACAAGAGTTTCAGGAATTGCACTTTAAATATTATTGTTTTTCCTTCATCTTTCTGATTCTTTCCAGGAGAAAGTCTCAGTTTAGTGATAAACTTCAACACTCCTTTAACACCTGCTCTTATTTTTTTTTAAGCAGGAAGAGAGCAGAACTGGGATCAATAATAGTATCTAGCTAGAATTTACTGATGTTGACTTATTTCTGTGTACTGGCGCTTTAGATAAATTCACTTAAGCAAAAGAGAGACAATTTAAAGATAATGTTTAGTAAACATCAGTACAGCTGATTTTAAATGTTGCAGAACTTGCAAAGGTGGAACCAGACTGAGTGAAGTGAGCAAAACACTATCCTTGTTTCACCAAAGCTTATGGTAAACTTTTGTTTTCCCTCTTCCTATTAGACTCACATACCGCACTGTAAAGTGGGTTTTTCAGAAAGCCAATGCTACTGGTGATTTTTATGTTTGTATTATTTTGAGTAGAAATATGTAAATACCATTCTATCAGTAATCAATATGTGATTCTCCAAACTTCCTTTAATCCTTTGAAATCCTTTCAATCCTTTGAAAATTTCCCTACATGGGAGTTTGGAGAAAAGTAAGAAGCCACTATGAGCATACTGGTCTCCTGATGGCCTCATGACTTTCAGGGATTTCTTATGATGCTTATAATTGGAGTGCAAAGAGCTTCCATGGTGACAGGTGGACATAATTGATTTTGTGTGTGCGCGTGTGAGTGTGTGTGTGTGTGTGACTAAATGACTAGAATTCTAATAAAAAGGCTGGCATCTGTCATTACTATCCTGAAATGTATTAAAATTTCACCCCGCAGCAAGGATATTTTAGGTGGATCAACATTGTCAACTGAACCAATGCTTCTCTTGTTCTTCATGGCCTCAGATAGAAAAAAAAGATGCACTGATTTTGAAATGTTATTAAAAATAAGATATTTCCCCAAAAGTATCCATCCATCCCTTGTGTCTCATGTTCTTCAAAGGTTTACGCATGCTCAAAAGGTACTGCCCATGTACCAATTAGCCCTGTCTCCTGCTCTTCCTGCATAGTCACCCCACATGTTATTTTCCATCAGCCTGTCAACAGACAGAATGGACAAACTGCAAAATGCACCCTTAGCTCAAATCAGCTTCTTACAAATCAGTCAACACGTCTGGAGAGCAAATAATTGTGGGGTTTCTTTTTAAAAAAATTTGAAAGAAATACCTTTTCTTTCTCTAGAATGTGAATCCACATGTAAATTTACTCTGTCCTCCAAAGCTCTTACACTTTGATATTATCTTAAAACCACATATTGCTTCTCACCAAGAAACAGTGACTCTAAATACTGCTTTTATTCCCCTCCAATTCTTAGTCACTTTGTTTCTCTAAAAGCAGAATTTAAATTTCCACTTCATGTGATCTAGCCATTCCCTAACAGTATCTTCTTATCCTTGGTGATTGTTACTGAAGTCATTTCAAAGCAATTTCCTCCAGGGTTAGGCTTTCTGTAGATAACTGATAGTGATATCCCTAACAGAGACAGAGAAGAACTCTGCAAAGTTGGTTGAGTGGATGAATCTTCCTAACATAGTCCCAATGCAACTATGCTGAGTTAAATTTCCAATCCAGACACAATGAGCCTATGAGGGGAGGATTATAAACTGATATCTGAGAAGCCAGAAGTGAGTTGTTCAGCTGATCCAGCTTCTACCTTCTGCCCACAGTAAGGACAGGCAGGATACAGAGTGATAACGACCAAGGCCAGTGCGGTACAAGAACTCACAGCAAAACAAACAAACAAACAAACAAAAAAAAAACTTCCCTTTTCGCTTCTCAGAACACAAGAACTAGCTTATTGTTATTGAAAATTGGTGTTTTTTTTTTTTTTTTTTCCTTGGCCCTGCAGTTCATCCCCAGGGCATAATCCAAACAGAAAAACCATGGAGTTTTCAGACCAGCTCCACATGGGGTGTATACAAAGGGCTACAGTGCACCTTGGATGACTTTCAAATTTTTCAAAGCCATCTGGAGTCTTTTAAAGTTGTCATTGTTTAAAGAACCTGTGGAGAGGGGAGAGAACATTTTGGGCCTTGGGAGAAAAAGAAGGAAAAGGATTGAAAGCAGCTAGCAGATGTTGAGGAGTATCCAGGTGCCCCACGCTGGCCCATGCTTTCCCCTTGAATACCCCCTTGCTTCACAGAGCGAAACCTGCAGTCGTCTCTGCTGGGGTCTTCTCCCGCTCTGAGGTGGCCTTGTCACAAATCTGGTTCCCTGGAACTTTGTCTTCTCATTCCACTCCACATGATTTTTGTCTTCTTGATTTTTCTCACAACATGATAGCATCAACGGCCACACCCAGGTCTGAATTCCCAGCCAGACTGTTTTCACCTTTCCAAGTATCTCTATTTATTTATTTATTTATTGACAGGCAGAGTGGACAGTGAGATAGAGAGGCAGAGAGAAAGGTCTTCCTTTTTCTGCCGTTGTGAACACCGCGGCCAGCGCACCGCGCTGATCCAAAGCCAGGAGCCAGGTGCTTCTCCTGGTCTCCCATGGGGTGCAGGGCCCAAGCACTTGGGCCATCCTCCACTGCACTCCCAGGCCACAGCAGAGAGATGGCCTGGAAGAGGGGCAACCGGGACAGAATCCAGCGCCCCAACTGGGGGTGCCGGCGCCTCAGGCGGAGGATTAACCTATTAAGCCGCCGCGCCAGCCTAAGTATCTCTTACTGCATGCTGGCTGTATCACTGTTTTACTAATGGTATCATCTCCACTTCTCCTTTCTGGTACATTTGTGCTTTGGTTTTCAATCCTGTCTCTCCAAGGGGCTCTATCCCTGTGTCCCACCCTTTCACTACCCATTTGTACAGAACTCTGGATTTAAATAAATCTAACCATTGCTCACTGTTTGAGCCATGTATCAGCAAGTATCTACTGTAGTTACTATTCCCCACTCTCCGCATCTCATCTACTTCGGTCATGGTGCTGATTTCTGCTTAACCAGAACAGGTTAGGATTTCTGGTTTTTTCTTTTTAGACTTAATTAATTATCTTCTCTAACTTTTTGCTTGGTCGTTGAACAAATTTCAGAGATCTATTTTGGAAAATGAAATTGCTATGATGTAAGACTTAATTCTAAGTGAATTTCTCCTGAAAAGTAACAATTAAAAGCACAATTCAAAGAGAGTTGACCCACTTTGATCAACGATGTCCCTTGGTAAACTCAAAGAAAGGAAATTGACTGTGTGAGCATATATTTAAGAATATATTGTGTCAGTATCATGGAAATTCCATAAGTACTGTCCAGGAGTAAAAGGTACACTCAGTTCAAATTCATTTCTATTTAGATAATGTGGTCTTAATCAGAAGAGGCTAAAAATAGAGATTCCTGGTTCCTGGAAAGAGCTTATTCCATTTTCTCTTTCCAAGGAATTGGAAATGAGAAGTCAAGGGGTCTTAGCCTCCTGGGAACTTCCAAAAAAAAAAAAAAAAATCAAAAACACATTTCCTTTACCAGTATTTCCCAAACTGTTGATGAATCCATTAAGTTTTTTCTCCCTATTTTCATTGTTTTATTTGAAAGGATGATAGACACATACAAACATTCCCCAGATGCTCACAAGAGCCAGAGCTGCACCAGGCCAAAGCCAAGAACTTAGAACTCAATCGGGGTCTCTCCTGTGGTTCATTGGGACTCAAGTACTTGAATCATCATCTGATGTCTCCCAGGCTATGCATTAACAGGAAGTTCAATGAGAAAAAGGGTTACAGGACTCAAACCAGGGATTCTGATATGGAATGAGGACATGGCAAACAGCAACTAAATGACTGTCCAAAATGCCCTGCCTCTACATTTAGGTTTTGAAAAACAGTTTTATGCAATGTGTAGCCTAGGGGAATACATGGTACCTGCTATAGAATTGAGTATATTTACTATCTTTGGACTGTTACCAAAAAATAGTCAAAATCCTAAGTTTGGAGCATAATCTTACAAAGTATAAAGTTTTATTGTGGATGATTA
The DNA here is from genome assembly GCF_964237555.1 of Oryctolagus cuniculus. Taxonomy (NCBI): domain Eukaryota; kingdom Metazoa; phylum Chordata; class Mammalia; order Lagomorpha; family Leporidae; genus Oryctolagus; species Oryctolagus cuniculus. Next base: position 88,521,993 of record NC_091445.1, on the reverse strand, counting down.
ATCTTATTTTTTCCATTGGGAGTTATTGAAAGGATCTTGGCACCAATCTATCTTCATCTATTTTCAATGGATTAATTGAAATTATTAAAATGGTCAATCTGACCACTAGGTTATAAATCGATGATATCAGGCAAGGTCACCTACATAAGTAGATCAGTAGCAAACATTTGACGATGTTCCATTTCTTAGTCCTCAACTGATATGAGTTATCATGTATCATCCCTCAGTATGTGGATAGGTAAAATTAAGGGAATTGAAGATCTGAATCCTGCAGAATCAGGTAGCAGGCAAGTTCAGGGAAGTGCTGGGAGCCATTTCAAGTGATCTGCCCTCATGACGTCTGGAGATGAAGGAAGCTCAGCAAACACTGCCGGTGCTCATTGCCTCCCACCATAGCCCTGCGTGAATCACCCAGCATGACCACCCACACAGTCCTGTTTTCAGTTAGTGAGTACTCCATTTTTGCCTAAGAATTATGGCCATCATGCAAAATTTGACTACAATTTTTCATAGCATTCTGATTTCCAACTGGATGCTATAAAACCACCCAAACATGTGCTGTATTTCATTCTTCCCTTTACTCCGCAATGTCCTTGCAGAGAAGAATGCATCTTCACTGCGATCCAGGCTTAGCAACAATAAATACCTATGATCACAAACTACAACAAACTTCCATGGGAATGTGGGGTGGTATTTTATATTTTGTCATACTGATGGATGATGAAGTCATTTATTTTTTTGCCTGGGGACTAAGTCACTTCTTTTAAATAAACTCAAAGCAATGGAAAAAATGATTATACTCTTCGAGGCTACACAGGATAAGATTATTCTTCAACTGTTAAGTCTCTTTTAAAGAATCAATGTGCACTTTTTCTATCAATTAACTGCACTTAAACATTTTAATCTGTTACTAGATATAATACGGAGATAATTAGTGAACTATGTTTACTTATAAGAAAGAGGGATAAGGAGATCAATTAGGTATAAAGAGGGATACAGCAGATTACACATCATGTGGGATGCATGTCCCATATCAGAGCGATGGAGGCCAAGTCCTGATGCTGCTTCTCTTCCCAGCTCACTGCTAATGCACACTCTTGGAGGCGGCAGGTGTTGACGCAGGTACGTGGATCCCTGCCCCACATGTGGGAGACCTGGATTGAGTTCTGAGCCCCTGGTTGTAGTGGCCTGAACATGGCTTTTGTGGGCATTTGAGAGCAAATGGAAGGTCTCTGTCTTTATGTCTGTCTCTTTGCCTTTTCAAATGAAAACAAACAAATAAATAGTTTTAAGAGGTAATTACCTAATATCTTATTACTGACTTAATATCCTAGGTGGAAAAGAATGGACAAGAATAAAATGGGGTACTGCTGTCACAGAAATAGTCACGTTTCGCTCATCCTCTGTACTTTGCTAAGTGACAGACGACAACATGATTTCAGTATGCAAGAGAGAGATGAAGTCTTTGGGTAGATTTTTCAAGGACAAAAGAGGTAATACTAGGTGCTCGAAATGCATGTACCTTCCTTATAATACTGCTGCGCAAAATGTCAACATCGTCACACAGCATTTTGACAAGAGATCAATCAAGTAAAACATCACCCTTGTCTAACTCATAAAATTCAGTGTGATTTAACTGTATAACAATGAACATGGCTATTTCCAGAAAGATTTTAGTTCCAAATTTAAGGGAAATAAGAAGTCCTTTCTACTTGGAATAGCCTTTTAAGAGATAAAATGTGAATTGAATAAATGAAATATAAGATCCCAAAATACAGGTAATGATATTTTTTTTTTTGCAAATTAGGTCACTGTCAAAGAATAAGTAGAATGGTAAACATTTGAATAGTTGTCCAATTCAACTTTTAAAACAATACATGAGGGGATAGTGCCGTGGCATAGCGGGTAAAGCTGCTGCCTGCAGTGCTGGCATCCCATATTGGTGCCAGTTAGAGTCCCAGCTGCTCCACTTCCCATCCAGCTCCCTGCTAATGCTTCTGAGAAAGCAGTGGAATTTGGCCCAAGTCCTTGGGATCCTAAACCCATGTGGGAAACCTGGAAGAAGCTCCTGGCTCCTGGTTTCATATCAGCCCAGCTCCAGCCACTGTGGTCATTTGGCGAGTGAACCAGTAGATGGAAGATTTCTCTCTCTCTCTCTCTCTCTCTCTCTCTCTCTCTCTCTCTCTCTCCTATCTGCCTCTGCCTTTCTGTAACCCTGCCTTTCAAATAAATACATAAATATTTAATGAAAAACAATACATGAATTGAACAATGCCATGGACCATGGAAAGCACCATTACTATTTCTTCTTACCCAAAAGCACTTGGGGTAGAATATTTGCAGTATGATCTGAGCCTATGAAACAAAATGAGCAGGAAAATGATCAGAACCAAATACATTAGAAGTTAAAAATATTTACTTTTCGTTGGTAGGATGACAAGTGACTTTTTTTCTCTGTTCCCATACTTTCTATTTTATCCGTATTTTCTAGATCGAGTGTTACTAATCACTAAAGAAAAGAGGGAAGGAGCCTGCACTCATTTTTTAACTCATATACCAAATGTCTGATGAGAGAGAAGATAGAACAGGCTTCTCAATTAGATCCAAGGACCGCTTGGTTGCAGTCTTCCTGGAAACGTGTACGTATCTAGAAATCATGGATTTCTACAGACCATCTTGGGCCAACTGAGTCTTTCCTTCTGTAGTGCGGATTAGGAAGCTGCATAGCTGTTAATAGCCTCAGAGGATTCTTCTCACCTGAGTTTGAGAAATGTTGTCGTTGGGGCACATTGGAAGAACACAATGGGAGTATCTTTGTGCCTGGCTGATCTGGAAGTCTTCCACAAGCAGAGACTTACAGAGGAGAAATGGGTTGTCAGGTGGAAAAGAGAAACAGGGGAAGCACAGGATGACACTGCTTTCCCATCCCTCTAGTTCAGAGGCTCTCAACTCCACCCGTCTGTTATAGTCACGTGGACTTTGCTCCTCAAATTATAGTCCTTGCACTGGAGGTTGTTAGTACTGCTCTCCTCAAGCCTCAGTCTAGACCTATTGAGTTCTACTGCAGAGTTCAACAGGATTCCTCCATGATTTGCATGCCTGTTAAATGTCACGTGCCACTTTAGAGTGGCACCCTAGATTAGGGCTTCGTTATCATTTTCTCTTCCATTCACTTGATTTACTTGTATTTTTCACCTGTCTTTACTCCTGAGTTTTTACATTTACTAAGTGGAATTTGTTTTTGCTTAGAGTTGTGCTTATGATCACCTAATCCTCCCACTTGAACACTTACACAGAGTGCGGCATGAGTCTTCTTTCCCTCAAGACAATTGTCGGCAATTTGGTTTAAAGCGTTCCTGATCTTTCCCCCCAAGTTTACAGAAATTCACTTCATGGCATGGCTGTTTGGTGCAGCAGCTAAAATGCTGCACCCTCTGCTCGCATCCCGTATTGGAGTGCCTGGGATTGAGATCTAGCTCTGTTCCTGATCCAGCTTCTGAGGTTGACTGCCAGGCTTCTGGCTTCAGTCTATCTCAGTCTGGCTATTGGGAACATTTGGGGAGTGAATTAGCAGGTGGAGTCTCTCTCTCTCTCTCTCTCTCTCTCTCTGCCCTTCAGATAAAATATTAAATAAATATATATATATACACTACAACATGCATTTTTCTCATATTGGCATTATACATACATTACTCTCCACATCTGAAAGTCTTCTCATTTGGGTGCCAATACATCTATCAGGCCATTTTATGAAAAAAAAAAAAAAAAAAAAGAAAGAAAAGAAAAGAAATTCAGTCTCCTTTAGACCAGACCAGGCTCCCGAATGTATTAGTGCGATTGAAAGCTCAGTCCCTGTCCCCAGGGCTGAATCAAAATACCCAGGACAAGATTTGAGGGTACAGGAAAGAGCTAGTTTACATTACGGATAGATGAAGACAACGGCAGAGTGGCAATCCCAGGCACTACTACCCTGCTAAGTGAGGACATGGGGCTTTCCTGCAGCTGCAGAGAAGGGCGCTGGTTTCCCAGGAGATGGGGCAGGAGCATCACACCCTTAGGGTGGCTTTGACAGCACAGCTCTGATAAAGGCCAGAACCAGTCTGCCAGCCCTGGCTTGCCACAACCTTGCAGCTCAGTTCTTGAGCATGTCTGCAGGTGGAGAGATTAACTCTGTCTTTGGCTGGGTGGCTCTTTTCTGGTTGTCTGTAAGAGAAGTCCGAGTGAGAATGAACACACTTCTATGACATGGGCAAAAGCGAAAGGCAACGACTCAGCCTTGAAATGTAGCATAACACAGTGCTGTGTAACAGCTAGAATGAGAGAGAGTAAATCTGTGCATTGTGGGAATCTGCCACCTTGTATTTGCTCATGGCAAGAATCAACTCGCTGTACCTGATCACAATACCAACTGGGAGTATTTTGCTGACTTCAGCTAGCAGGTGCTTAATAGGTCCTCGTTAAATAAAGCAGTCATCTCTTTGTTACAAGACGTCATTTCAGATGTATTTAATAAGTCAATTTGTTAATTATATTATTCACTCTATCTCTTTACATTTTCTTAGCTACTCAAAGTCTGAGTTAAGACCTTTCACTGCAGTTGTGTTCCACTCTGTTGTATAACTTCTCAGTTTCCAACAACATACCTACCATTGCGAAGATTACATTCTTTTTTAAAATATTTTATTTATTTATTTATCTATTAATTTTTAAAGATTTATTTATTTACTTGAAATTCAGAGTTACACAGAGAGGAGAGGCAGGGAGAGAGAGAGAGAGAGAGGTCTTCCAACCGATGGTTCACTCCCCAATTGGCCACAACAGCCAGAGCTGTGCCGATCTGAAGCCAGGAGCCAGGAGCTTCTTCCAGGTCTCCTACACTGGTGCAGGGGCCCAAGGACTTGGGCCATCTTCTACTGCTTTCCCAGGCCACAGCAGAGAGCTGGATGGGAAGTGGAGCAGCCAGGTCTCAAACCAGCACCCATTTGGGATGCTGGTGCTTCAGGCCAGGGCGTTAACCCAATGCACCACAGCACCGGCACCTAGATTTTATTTATTTATTTATTTGATAGCCAGAGTTACAGAAAGACAGACAGAGAGAGAGAGAGAGAAAGAGAGAGAGAGATCTTCCATCCGCTGGTTCACTCCCCAGATGACCACAATGGTAAGAGCTGCGCCAGTCCATAAACCAGGATCCAGAAGCTTCTTCCAGGTCTCCCATACAGGTGCAGGGGCCCAAGGCCTTGGGCCATGTGAAGATTACATTCTAACCAAGCAGTCAGTTCATATAACAAGCAAGTAAATACTTTAAATGCACTTGTTGTGAAAAGTGCTATTTTCCTCATACATTTTATCTTTACTAATATAATAATTTATGCAATAGTTACTACTGTAAATCTATTTTTATGCTGCCCTGGAAATTTCTACTTTTTGTTAGCAGTTGATTAATACAAATCTGCATTTTCCTTTAATTTATAGTGTTTCTGTTTTATTTGAAGAGGATGCGATTTAAACAGAGAAGTTCATATAATGCACAATTTTTGCTACAATTGATATTTGGACTTATTTATGTCCTAAAACATACAGTTTTATATTATCTATTTTGGGGGGAAATGAGAACATTTAAGGAATACATAGATTAATAGGTATAGGAAGAGGATTAGGAAGGAGGAAATACACACAAAGGAGTTAAAGCAAAAGCATTTGGTCAAAACATGAAAGGTATGATTAGCAAGCTCAAAAAACTACATGCAAATAAAGGACAGTGCTGTTTGAATTTGACAACTTGTAAGTCAACAATGGCCTTACATTTTAATTTTACTTATTTATTTTAAAGTTTTTATTTATTTTTACTTATTTGAAATGTAGGGAGACAGAGACATACAGAGAGAAATTTCTCCAGCCTCTGGCTCACTCCCCAGTTGACTGCAACTGCCAGGGCTGGGTCAGGCTAAAACTAAGAGCCAAGAACTGAATCTTGGTCTCCCATGTATGTGGCAGGGGCCCAGCTGTGCATTAGCAGGAAGCTGGGATCAGAAGCAGAGTTGGGAGTGGAACTGAGAACTCCAGTATGGAATGTGGGCATCCCAGGGTGCAGCTTTAGCACCTTGCCAAACACCTGCACGCTGGCCTTACATTTTTAGCAAGTTCAGGAAAGGATGAGAAATAAAATCAAGTGCAAATTATATTCTTTTCTCTTTTTCAAAGATTTATTTATTTATTGGAAAGTCAAAGTTACACAGAGAGAGAGAGGTCTTTCATCCAATGGTTCACTCTCCAGTTGGCCACAACGGCCGGAGCTCTGCCAATCCAAAGCCAGGAGCCAGGAGCTTCTTCTGGGTCTCCCACGCAGGTGCAGGGGCCCAAGGACTTGGGCCATCTTGTACTGCTTTCCCAGGTCATACCAGAGAGCTGGATCGGAAATGGAGCAGCCGGGTCAGGTCTCGAACTGGTACCCATATGGGGTGCCGGAACTGCAGGCCAGGGCGTTAACCCACTGTGCCACAGCACCGACCCCTCAAATTATATTCAAAGAGGATCTGCTCTCCTCTCTTTCACTTTATAATTTTACTGTATTCAATTCTTTCTATTCCACACACACACACACACACACACACTCACATACACCCCAACAGTTGGAAAAAAATCTGGACATGGAACAAATACTCACTCTCAATGGGCCATCTATGACTGCACTGTTATCCCCAGTAAATATTGATCCTGGCAGGTACAGGTCTGTGCAGTTGTGCTGTCTATGCCAGGGAGTTAATTTGCTAAAACCAAATGTCTTTATTCCAAATTTTACTTATTCCATATAGGAAACTTAAAATATTTTAGAGCCATGGATTCATCTGTGTTCTTTGTTGTTTCATCATGAATGCATTGCTTTAGGAATGTAGCCTTTGAGGAAAGATCTTTCTCAAAAATGCAGTTGGGGTGGGCATTTGGCTCAGTGGTTAAAATACTGCTTGGGATCATTTGCATCAGATACCAGAGTGCCTGGTTCAAGTTCTGGCTACTCTATTCCAGTGCAGCTTCCTGATAATGACCACCTTGAGAGGCAGCAAACGATGGCTCAAGTACTCGGGTCCCTGCCACCCATGTAGGAGGCCTGGATTGAAGTCCAGCTGTTGTGAGCATTTAGGAAAGAACCAGCAGATAAAAGATTCTCTATCTCCCTCTTTCTCTCTCCCTCTCTCAACCTCTCCTTCTCTCTTCTCTTTCAAATCTAAATGAAAATATATAAATTTGTAAAAAGACACTCAAGTGATCCTTGACTAAAGTCAAACACTAAATTAAGCTTAAATTCAACTAGCAAAGGGAAGAAACTTTTGGTCAGTGCTGCTTATCTGCTAAGTACTTCCTCTTTTTAATTGTTTTGATTATTTTTGAAGGATCAGCGAGATTTATTACTTGGGAATTGCATACGTATCTAAAGTTGCCTGCCAATCTGCAGTCTTGTAGCCAACTGAGTTTTAGAAGAGGAAGCACCAGAGATGAGGATCAAGATAACTTACATTCAGGTCCAAATTGTGCCTTTTGCTATTTGAATAAACTTTGGTGCTTCACTCAGTGCCCTTGGTTTTGGTGTTTTAGTTCCTCAAACTATAAAACAGAAGCAGCATCAACAGAAATATTAACTAAGATAGTGTGGCATGCCTGTTTACTGAATACAGATTAAAAATGTTGTTTATTGTTCATAAAATTGTTTGTATAGTGCAAACAACAGTTACAATGGGTCAGATCTTCAGGCAAATCTCTACTTGACTTCTCACCAGCTGTATGGACCCAGAAAAACCCTTCAACCTCTCTGAGCTCAGTGCTTTCAAATATGCAAAACAAGGAAAACCCTAGCTAACCTAAGATTTGTGGGAAGATCTAGAAAATTATACATGGAAAATAGTTCAGGCTGCAGCAAATGAAAGAAGCATTATTCATATAAAATATTTTCTAATCCATAGCATAGAGAAATTGCACCATGGCATCACATATCGTGAACTCCGTTATTGTCGTTACAACTGGGAATACCCAAAGTCTTTTGAGTGGGGAAAGCCGTTTGTGTAAGAGATGTATTTTTGTCTACAAACTAGCTGGAGAATGAAAGGAGTGCAAAGGCAGGCTATTTTGAGACTAAAAGAATCTGTACTCAGCCTAAGGCTCTGGCTCATTTTCTAGAACATTGCATTTAATTTGGCTTCCCTGAGTCTTCCCCAACCTCCCCATGGGTCTTTGGAAAGGGCAGACATTATATAACAAGGATAGGTGCTGCCACAGTCTCCTTAACCTCAGAATTCTGTAGACCCTTTTCTCCTCCTGTTTTTGGTTTTATTACAAACAAATCAGGGGCATTTTATTATAAGTGCAAATATGTTTAAGTCCCCTAGTGAAGTAACTTATAGCAGTTATGATACAAATCATCTCACAATCATATTATACATTTACTGACTCATAGCTTCATCTTGTCTATCCATCACTTAGGTTGGGTTTGTGAGAGCAAGGCAGGAACAGTTGATGTTGTGAGTACACAATTCAACACAATGGTTTTGGAAAACGCTCTTTCATTCTGTGTGAGTAAAATTCATCCTCAATTTAAATCCATAACATCTACTCCTCCAGATCATTAAGACTTTCCTCTATTTCCTTTAAAACACTTTACCTTTAAAATGCACACAGAAATGAAATCATCTCGTCATAATTCTAAAATTATAATCGTATGTCTGATGCTAAATGCTGGCCTGGATCTCTCACTTTAAATTAAATTAATTCTCAAAGACAAGTCTAAATCAGTTATATCCATATGCTCTCATCTCAGTCACAGGCACATCCAGCTATTTCTAGGATGTTATTTTATTATGTCATCAGTCATTCCGTTTTTAGGGTTTTCTCCCATGGTACACTGACCACAGGAGAATCTAGGCATTACATCATAAATAACTCCTGGACAAATTAGATCAGTAACACCTGCAGATCATATATAAAAACACCAGGACAGAAGCCAGAAAAGGGCCTTGGAGCACAGCCAAACTCCAATCTCAGAGGCCACATTTAGCACAAGCGAGGCAGCGTAGAACTGAATTTGCCTGTGACGGATGGGCGCCGCGAGGCACTGGCACATCATCTGTCATCATCATTGCTGTTTGGAGGTGCGCCTGGAGAGGCGACGGGGGCTGAGAGGACAGGATCCATCTGCAAGTCACCGCAAGGAGAGGAGACTGATTGAGCTGATTTACTTTCTTCTCTCCTAATGTTAAAGCATACCCCTCCAAACCATAGCTGCTTCTCTGTAGAAACTAGAAACGCCTCTCTCAAGGAGAAGGAAGAAAAGGCAAAATATAGCCAGCCCAGACTAAGAAGCCAAACCGTGCAGGCAGGAGGACAAGCTGTGCTCTGAAAGAGATGTCTTTATTTAAAGAAAAATATGACAGCCCTGGAGGCGAGTACCTGGCTAGACTCTACAAATGCCATCCTCAGACAGAACAAAAATTCATCTAGGTCATTTGATTTCACAGAGTGGCCCTAAGCAATTACTTTTCTGGAAGCTGCTGGGTGTTGTTGCCAGAACCTTTAATTACCCGCCCCCAACAAAAAGCAAAGGTGTACCTAGACTCCCCCCATCCTATTTTCGTAACGTGTGCAAAGTTATTTCTGAGCATTCTAATGGATTCAAGTAGCAATTTGTAGCCCAGGTTACAGTTCTTCTACTGCCTATGCAGCCCTCAGTTGGAAGGAGGATCTATACTGAAAGGGAGGGAGTCTCAACGTTTCAACTGATAGTAATAAACTACTAGAGTATGAGGTATTTCATTGACAGAAATAAAAAGGAAGTAGAATCCCTAAGTATTTAAATTGAACTCTTGCCTTATGCCATATACAAAAATCAATTTCAGCTAGATGCAAGAGATGAATACCAAATGGCAAATCTATAAAGTTTTAGAACAGAGTATACAAATATAAGAGAATGACCTTTCAACCTGAGTGTATAAAAAGACTTACTTTTCTTTTTTTTTAGACTTTTATTTGGTAAATATAAATTTCCAAAGTAGTTAATGGATTACAATGGCTTCCCCCCCCATAACTTCCCTCCCACCCACACCCCTCCAATCTCCCGTTCCCTCTCCCATCCCATTCACATCAAGATTCATTTTCAATTATCTTTATATACAGAAGATGGATTCAGTATATATTAAGTAAAGATTTCATCAGTTTGCACCCACACAGAACATAAAGTGTAAAATACTGTTTGAGTACTAGTTATAGCATTAATTCACATTGGACAACACATTAATGAAAGAGATCCCACATGAGAAGTAAGTACACAGGGACTCCTGTTGTTGACTTAACAATTGACACTCTTGTTTATGACGTCAGTAATCTCCCTAGGCTCTAGTCATGAGTTGCCAAGGCTATGGAAGCCTTTTGAGTTCGTCAACTTCGATCTCATTTCCACAAGGTCATAGTCAAAGTGGAAGTTCTCTCCTCCCTTCAGATCTTGCTCACAGAGTTCTTTCATTTAGTTGTGTTTTTTTTGTTTTGTTTTGTTTTGTTTTTTATTTGTTTGTTTGTTTTGCCAGAGTGTCTTGGCTTTCCATGCCTAAAATACCCTCATGGGCTCTTCAGCCAGATCCGAATGCCTTAAGGACTGATTCTGAGGCCAGAGTGCTATTTAGGACATCTGCCATTCTATGAGTCTGCTGTGTATCCCGCTTCCCATGATGGATCGTTCTCTCCCTTTTTGATTCTATCAGTTAGTATTAGCAGACACTAGTCTTGTTTGTGTGATCCCTTTGACTCTTAGACCTATCAGTGTGATCAGTTGTGAACTGAAATTGATCACTTGGATTAGTGAGATGGCATTGGTACATGCAACCTTGATGGGATTGTATCAGAATCCCCTGGCACATTTCTAACTCCACCCTTTGGGGCAAGTCCAATTGAGCATGTCCCAAATTGTACATCTCCTCCCTCTCTTATTCCCACTCTTATATTTAACAGGGATCACTTTTCTTTTTAAAGATTTATTTATTTATTGAGATGCAGAGTTACAGAGAGAGGGAAAGACACAGAGAGAGGTCTTCCATCTACTGGTTCACTCCCCAAATTGCTGCAATGGTTAGAGCTGGGCCGATTCGAAGCCAGGAGCCAGGAGCTTCTTCTGGATCTCCCACATGAGTGTGGGGGGCCCAGATTTGGGCCATCTTCCACTGCTTTCTCAGGCCATAGCAGTGAGCTGGATTGGAAGTAGAGAAGATAGGACTTGAACTAGCACCCATATGGGATGCTGGCACTGCAGGTGGTGGCTTAACCTACTATGCCACAGTGCTTGCCCTGAAAGATTTACTTTTCAATACAACATCCTTATCAAGACACAAACAGCATACCATAAAATTTACTCTTTTAAATAGTGAAATTCAGTGATTTTTAGTATATTCATTGTGTGCAGCCATAACCACTATTTGATTTTAGATTTTCAGCTCCCATTCAAAGAATGTGTTATAACTATTACACTTTCTGTCACTGTGAATTTGACTATTTCAAATATCTCAATTAAAAGGAACCATAAAAACTTTTTAAAGAAAGCTTCTATTTAATACATGTAAATTTCATAAGTATAACTTTGAAATATAGCAGTTTTCCTCCCATACCTGCCTTCCCACCCCCAAATCATCTGACCTCCTACTCCCTCTCCCATCCCATTCTTCATTAAAATTCATTTTTAATTATCTTTATATACAAAAGATCAATTTAGTATATATTAAATAAAAATTTCAACAGTTTGCACCCACACAGACACACAAAGTATAAAGTACTGTTTGAATACTAGTTTTACCATTAATTCACATAGTACAATACATTAAGGACAGAGATCCTACATGGGGAGTAAGTGCACAGTGACTCCCATTGTTGATTTAACAATTGACACTCTTATTTATGACATCAGTGATCACCCAAGGCTCTTGTCATGAGTTGCCAAGGCTATGGAAGCTTCTTGAATCCACAAACTCTGGCATTATTTAGACAGGGCCGTAAGCAAAGTGGAAGTTCTCTCCTCCCTTCAGAGAAAAGTACCTCCTTCTTTGATGGCCCCTTCTTTCCACTGGGGTCTCACTCATAGAGATCCTTCATGTAGATAATTTTTTTCCACAGTGTCTTGACTTTCCATGCCTGAAATGTTCTCATGGGCTTTTCCGCCAGATCTGAATGCCTTAAGGGTTGATTCTGAGGTCAGAGTGGTATGTGACAGTATTCTTTCATTTAGCATAGTATTTTCAAAGTTCATCCATGTAGTAACTGGTACCAGTAATACATTTCTTGTTACAATTGTATAATATTCCATTTTATGGATATGACATAATCAATTTTTTCATACATCAGTTGGTGGCAATTTATGTTGCTTCCCTCTTTGGGGATAATTCTTCTATAAAAAAATAGAAGCAGGTTTTTGTGTACCTGCATGCTTTCATTTCTTGTGTGCCCTGATTATCTTCTAGTATAATTTTGGCACCATATAGTATCTCTGTGTTTAACATTTGGGACAACTGCCAAGCTGCTTTTCCATCATGGCTACATTTTACATTCCTATCAGCAATATCTGATGGTTTCCATTTTTAAAATATTTATTTATTTGAAAGGCAGAAGTACAGAAAGAGAAGGAGAGAGACAGAGATGATCCATCCCCTACTTTACTCTCCAGATGGCCTAACAGCCCAGATTGGGCCAAGCCAGAGCCAGGAGTCAGGAGCTTCTTCAGGGTCTCCCACATGGGTGGCAGGGGCCCAAGCACTAGGGCCATCTTCCACTGCTTTCCCAGGTACATTAGCAGGGACCTGTATTGGAAGCCAAGCAGCTAATACTTGAACCATGCCCATATTGGGTGTTGGCACTACAGGCAGAGACTTAAAATTTATGCCACAGCACTGGCCCAGGGTTTCAATCTTTTGTTGTTTTTTAAGATTTTATTTATTTATTTGAGAGGTAGTGTTATAGACACAGAGAGGGAGGGACAAAAAGGTCTTCCATCTGCTGGTTCACTCCTCAAATGGTTGCAATGTACAGAGCTGCGCCGATCTACAGCCAGGAGCCAGGAGCTTCCTGCAGGCCTCCCACATGGGTGCAGGGACCCAAGCACTTGGGCCTTTCTCCTACCTTCCTTGGTGCACTAGCAGGGAGGTGGTTCAGATTTGAACTGGCACCCATATGGGATGCCAGTGTCACAGGTGGAGGCCCAGCCTACTATGCCACAGCGCCAGCCCCATTTCACTTTTTTGCCAAATTTGTCAATATTTGTTATTGTGTTTGTGTATGTGTGAGTTTTAAGCCACCTTAGGGATTATAGAGTGATATCTTCTTGTGGTTTTAATTTGTATTTTTCTAATGATTAATGATATTGGCCATTTTTTTCATGTACTTACTGAACATTTGTATATTCCTTTGAAGAAATGTTCTTCAAAATCCTTTGCTCATATTTTTAAATATTTCTTTGAGTTATAAGTGTCCTTTAAATTTTATGGGAATAGGTCTCCTATCAGATACATAATTTTTAAATATTTTCACCCACTTTGTGCTTTGTTTTTCTACTTTCATGCCAGAGTCCTTTGAAGAACAAAAGTTTTTAATTTTGATGAAGTTTAATTTTATCCATTTTTTGTTCATTGTAATTTTGGTGTAATACCTAAGAAACTATTGCCTAACTTAAGTTTATTGCCAGGCTTATTTCTGAGAGTTTTGTTGTTTTAGCTCTTACTCTTAGAACTGTGATCTATTTTCAGTTTAGGTTTGTGTGTGGTGTGAGGTAAGGGTTCAAATTCATTCTTTTAAATCTAAACATTCCAATTTCCCAGCACCATTTGTTGAAAAGGTTGCTATTTCCACCATTGAGTGATTTTGGCATCCTTGTTGAAAATTGAGCATAAATGTAAAAATTTATTTGCACATTCTCAGTTCTATTTAGTTGATCTAAATCTCTATTCTTACAGCAGCATCATACTATAATATTGAATTGCTGTGGCTTTGTAGTAAGTTTTTAAAATATTTTACTTATTTATTTATATAGATAGGTTTCATGTATTTCATATAGACAATTGTAAGCACAAATAATGATAATTTCCACCCTCTATTCTCCTTCCTTATTTCCATTTTTTCACTCTTTCTGTATTCCTTTTTTATTTTAATTTCTGCAATAACATACACTCAATTTACCCTAGAGTCACAGGTTTAATCTTTCACTAAATAAATAATTCAACAAGTAATAAGTAAAAAGACCACTGTTTTCAGGCGTATAAGCAAGGCCTATAAACAATCACATCTTAACATGTTAATTTCTTTTTTTGCACTTTATATATTAGTTACCAGAAATCAGAGAAAACATATGATATTTGCATTTTGGGGTTTGGTTTATTTTACTAGACATAATGAGACATAATGGTTTCCAACTGCATCCATTTTGTTGCAAAAGACAAGATTCCATTTTTATGTTTGAGTAATGTTCCATTGTATATATATATCACATTTTCTGTATCCAGTTATTAGTCGATGAACATGTGGGTTGATATCATGTCTTAGCTATTGGGGTCTCCATGTATGTTCTTGTGCATCAAGATTATTTTGACCATTCTGGTCTTGAATTTCCATACAAATTTTATAATGATCTTATCAATTACAGCTAAAAAGGGAAACTGAGTATTTTTTTAAAGATTTTTATTGCTGGCGCCGCGGCTCAATAGGCTAATCCTCCACCGAGTGGCACCGGCACACCAGGTTCTAGTCCCGGTTGGGGCACCGGATTCTGTCCCGGTTGCTCCTCTTCCAGGCCAGCTCTCTGCTGTGGCCCAGGAAGGCAGTGGAGGATGGCCCAAGTGCTTGGGCCCTGCACCCCATGGGAGACCAGGAGAAGCACCTGGCTCCTGGCTTCAGATCAGCGCGGTGCGCTGGCCTCTTATTTACATAAGAGGTAGAGTTACAGAGAGAGGGAGAGACAGAGAGAAAAGTCTTCCATCCTCTGGTTCACATCTCAAATGGCTGCAATGGCCAGAGCTGGGCAAATCCGAAGCCAGGAGCCAGGAGCTTCTTCCGGTTCCCTTCAAGGGTGCAGGGCCCCAAGCATCTGGACCATCTTCTACTGCCTTCCCAGGCCATAGCAGAGACCTGGATCAGAAGAAGAGCAGCTGAGACTCGAACAGGCGTCCATATTGGACCCTGGTGCCACAGGTGGAGGCTTAGCTCACCACGCCACAGTACCAACGCTGGTACCTGAATTTTGATAGGAATTTCACTGAATGTCTAGATCATTTAGGATATATTGCCATATTAAAGAGATTATTGTTTTTAATCCATAAACATGGCATGCCATTCTATTTATTTATATATTTTTAAATTTCTCTCAATAAAGTTTTGTATTTGTGTAAAACTTGGGTATTTTTATTGTTAAATATCCTTCCAAGAATTTTATTTTTATGCTAATGTAAATGGAATTGTTTTCTTCATTTCATGCTCATTGATAGTATAGACAAAAAATGTTTTTATATATTAATCTTGTATCCTTGCTGAACTCATTTATCAGTTCTGAGATCAACTTATTTTTGAATAAAGATAATTTTATTTTTTCCTTTCCAATCTAGATTTTTTTTTCTTTGCTGAATTTACCTAGCTAGAAACTCCTATACAATGTTGAAAAGAACGGCAAGAACAGACATTCTGACGTTGTTCACAGTCTTTGAGGAAAAATATTCAAACTTTTATAATAACTAAACATGATATTAAGTAGGAGTTTTTGTAGATACCCCCATTCGATTGAATATTTTTCATTTAATCCCAGTTTATTCACTATCACAGTGTATGTCATAAACAAATACAAATTGCAGTGGAATACATAAATGACCAGTTTAATTATATCAATATTGAAATTTCTGTTCATTGAAAAACATCATATGAAAAGAAACATCTCACAGAGTTATTTGAAGGTATTTGAAACATAAAGTAATCAAAAATAAGTATTTTTTAGAATATACAAGGTATTTTTTGCAATGTACTTGTTCAAGTCATTTGACATTTTTTCTATTGTGTTATTTAACATATTTGACAAAGCATTATAGAAACACCTTAAAATATATCTGAATAAACTCCAAATACTTATATACATATGTATTTGTTTAAATAAACTTACAAATGGATAGCCAAGTAAAAGCAAGTTGTAAAATAGTAATTATATTATATTTACATACAGTTGAAAAACAGGCAGAATTGATCTATTTTGTAAGTAAAACTACAAAATAAAAACAGATCAGGGTAACTATATGGTGAGTGGCTAATGAAAACTGGTAAAAAATGAAAGAGAAAGTCCACGTTCCCAGCCACGATTTATTTCATGATTTGATGGAGTTATAAGAACATTTGTTTTAAAGACAAATGTTTAAATGCATCTGGAGACTTATTTAATTTTCTGCATATCACATTTTATAATAAAAATGTTTAAGCCAATGAACAAACACATTGCTTTTCCTTGATTAGATTATGCTTACCATGAGTTAGTTGATCCTGCCTTTTATCAGAGACAGATGTTTTCAAAAACTAAGTTTGTGAAATGAGAGTTTTTAAATTCTACACTATTTTAAATTGATTAAGATGTGTTTGTTTATTTGAAAGGCAGAGTTACAGAGTGAGAGGAAGCAAGACAGGCTGGGGTTGAGGGTAAGGGGGAAGATCTTTCATTCGCTGGTTCCCACTGAAGTTGCCACTCTGGCTGGAGCCAAGAACTCCATCTGGGTCTTCACATGGGATGCAGGGACCCAAGCGCTTGGGCCATCTTCTGCTACTTTCCCAGGCACATTAGCAGGGAGCTGGATCAGAAGTGGAACAGCTGGGATTGGAACTGGTACTCATATGGGATGTCAGTGTTACAAGTGGTAGCTTAACTCACTATACCACACTACCAGCCCCACTATTTTAAGTAATTCACTTTTACTTGAAAAGGAGAGAGCGAGCCTAGAGTGCTTTCATCTGCCTGCAATGGTGGGGGCTGGATGAACTGAAGCCAGGAGGTTGCAGTTCAATCCACATGGATGGCAGGAACCTATATATTTGAGCCATCGTCTGCTGCCTCACAGTGAGTGCATTAGCCGGAAACTGGACCAGAAGCAGAAGTGGAACTCAATCCCAGGCACTCCGATATAGGATGCAAGCATTCCAAGTGGTTGTTAACTACTGGGCCACAAAGCCCACCCACCCCTAATATATTAACACACAAACACACAAGACACGCTTATGTCCATAGAAATGTAGGCTGCACTTTATTAAATAGATTGCTGATAGAACTAATTGGCATAAGAAAGGCTAAGGAAGACAAATTAGAAACTATAGATAAGTAGATTCTTAATGCTACAGTCATTGAAAAACTAAGCTGTAAAAATACACTGCAAAACATAACAACAACAACAACATAAACACAACAAAACAAATAAAACCAAAAAACCCCAGGTTTAGGCCAACTCTGCTCTTAGCCTCAGACACATCGTAAAGCCTCTCTGTGCCATGAAGAACTCAGGTTAGATGAAATATGAAGCTTTCGCAGCCCCCACTGTCTGACCTGCCCATGCCCTGTAGTTCTAGGATTTCTGGATTGGAGGAAGAGGTGTTTTTGTCCGAGAGAGAGGAGCCGGATGTCACCCAGAGCTTCTAACCCCACCGCAAACAGAGCAAAGTAGGCTTCATCTCTTTCCATGGTGAGTTTCTTTATGCTTTTTTAAAGCTTTATTTTATTTAGTTTGAAGTCAGAGAGTCAGAGTCACAGGGAGAGAGAGAAGAAAGAAAGAGAGAGAGAGAGAGAGAGCTTCCATCTGTTGGTTCACTTGTCAAATGGCTGCGACAGCCCAGACTGGGCCAGGCCAAAGCCAGGAGCCAGAAGCTTCATCCAAGCCCTCCCACGTGGGTGGCAGGGGCCCAAGTGCCTGGGCCATCTTCTGCTGCTTTCCCAGGCAGGGAACTGGATCGGAAGGGGAGCAGCCGGGACTCAAGCTGGTTCCCATATGGGATACTGGCGTTGCAGGCTGCTGCTTAACACTAGGACACAATGTTAGGACACTATGCCAGCCACAGTTATGGTGAGCTTCAGTAAGACTCTCCTCTCAACCGTGGGCATTTGGCACAGTAATTAAGATGTCACTTGGGATGCCCACATCCTGCGTCAGAGTACCTGGGTTCTAGACCTGGCTCTGCATCTGAATCAATCTGTTTTCTCTATACTGCTGTTTTCAAGTGAATGAATAAGGATATTTGAAAAATCTATATTATATGTAATACATAAAATATTTAATATAATACATATAAAATATCCTTAAAAATAGAGCCGCTTTATAAATTGAAGGTAATTAACCCCCTTTAATGTGGATGAAAACAGCAAGCATTTTATCATATATGAACCAGCTGTATTCTTAGCTAAGTCAAGCAAAGATGAAATGGGTAAATCAGAGGCAGAGATTTAAAGTTCTACCTGTGAATTTCTTCACAACTGTACAGTAAAATATATTACCACTTCCAGGGAAAAGGATCTAAAATTTCTTTCTATGATAGCTTTTAAGATAGGGTTTATTTCTCTGGGATTTAAATAGTATTTGGGAGGATTGGAAGGATCAAACATTTTGCTGAGTGGCATTTTATGCACATTCAGGTTTTCCTGGGGTATGGCACAAGCATCTTTAACTTGAACTCAGAATTGCCTTCTTAGCTGGAGATGGGACAAGGTCTCAACGAGATAAATGTTATTCTAGACATTAACGCCAATTGTGGCTTGTTCTCTGGTGCCATTAGAATTGAATTCATTGATTAAAAGGAGCCTGTTGGAGAGCAGCAACACGAGAATGATATCTTATTTCACTTAGAGCAATTGCCCACGAAATTCTCTGTTCCTGTGGGCCCCTGAAATCCATTTTTCCCCTTTTCAACCCATTTTTTCCCTTTCACATCAAACACGCACACACACACACACACACACACATACCCTAGAGCCCTCATCTGTCCCCAGGACTCTCCATATCCACAACTGCATGCTTCTGTTTTGTTTTCTGTTTCTTCTCAGGTGAACTATAACCAAATTTTGATCTTGTTGTCATTTGCCTCTTAGTACCCCAGGCAACTAACTGTCTTGACAGCAGATTGACAGCAGGCACACAACAATTTGAGGAGAAAGAAAGGAGGGAGAAGGGACTAACAGATTCTATTTCCATTTAATCTAAGCAGACAGTACATATGAACAAGTCATTTAATGATTCTGAACCTCAGTTTTCTCATCCATGCAAAGGGGCAATAATTATGCCTTGAGAATATTTCACTTCCATTGTATATAACCCCATTTAAAATATAAAACAGTATTTGCTCTTAAATCAGAAGATGGTTTGTGTCCAACCAGATCAAGCTGATCTTTCTACATTGTTAAAAAGGAAATATCAAATATCAAGCCACTAATTTAGTTTTCAAGGTTCATGTTGTGCGATTAATGTTCTGCAATGAAAATTTTTTTTATTCCCTCATTTACCCTCAGCCCTTTTTTACTGGCATTTTTTTAATTTATGTAATAAATAGTTTCACTTAAATTCATCATGACAGCCTGAGTTTTCTCATCTACTCATTCAGGTTGACTTAAAATGCATCCAGATATTTTCTGCATGAAGCAATTGCCCTGACATATTGTACAGTAAAATCTTCCAGCAAGAAATTGTTTAGACTTGTTTATGTGACCTATTTGTTGATTTCTCCTGGAAGGCTTTGTGCCAGGAAGAATAATTTCTCCCCCTTATAGATTAAATTGAGTCTATAATGCCAGCACACAGATACACAGAGCCTCCATCCAATAGGTTGACTCACTTGAATTTATAGTTATGATAAAGTAATTTGGCAAAACAAACTCAAGCTGTTAAGCGCCGAGAACCAATCCCAGATTCAATTGAATCCATGAATGAGGCTGCACCTCTGTGGCCATGAACGTTTGATCATGTAAATATTCCCCCATAGGCCTTGGATGACAAGCCGGATGGAAAGGAAGGGGAATATTGGGCCTACAATGTTGCTCACCAAATGTGCTGACTAAAACGAACAAGCAGTACCGTCTGTGAGCTGGAGTCTTTGGCAGCTCCCAGGGAAGCTTCTGCCTTTGGTGGCAAAACAAAGTTTGGGCTGTATTTTTTCATTGTTTTTTCTTTTTTTTTTTTTTTTTTGAAAGGGGATAGATAGAACCACTTTTTTAACATTGGCTCTTTTGTGTTGCAGGCAGTCTGTTAGCACACATTTTCAGATGCACTTCAGAAAGGAAACCAAATAGAAGTGTGGAAGCATGTTAATTACCCAACAACATGGCACACCAGATGGCCACCAAGGTCTGCTGCAGTCGAGTAGGTAAATACTGTGTCCCATCCCTTTTGTCCTTTCTGCAAACCAAAGTCTGAATTATGTTCCTTCAAAGACTCTTAATGGACAAAGTAAACAGATGATAGGCAAGCCATATTTATAAAAA
This sequence comes from Oryctolagus cuniculus, assembly GCF_964237555.1. Taxonomy (NCBI): domain Eukaryota; kingdom Metazoa; phylum Chordata; class Mammalia; order Lagomorpha; family Leporidae; genus Oryctolagus; species Oryctolagus cuniculus. The sequence continues at coordinate 88,501,499 of NC_091445.1, read as the reverse complement.
AGAACAGTAAAGAGTGAAGGCAGACATTTATTTTTCCCCTCTTGATAAATTCTACAGAATTATTGGCTCCAGAAAAAAGTCTTCTAATGCTAACATGCATGTCCTCCGTGAAAACGCAAGCAGCACAGAAAATGAGTTTGTTTTTCCAAAGTACGTGCAGTGTTTGGGCTTAGTGTGTTTTTTGATAACAAGTGTGTCAGTTTCAAGACTTCTTGCTGGGCTGTGTAACCAGCCTTCCTGTGTTGCTAATGGGAGATTTTTAAATTCATTAAGTCAGTATATACAGTCATGGTTCATTCCAAGAAAAACACAAAACTTGCACTTTTAAAATGTCTTTCTGCTGAGCTGCACATACATGGTAAATTCTGCATGACATTTCATTTTCCACGTAGAACCTCAGCATGCTCCCAGGGTGACAGCCTTAGCTTCCATGATAGATCTGTATGTCTGAGAGGCAGGGCAGTCCATGTGCAACCCTGATCTGTGGGCTCTCCCTCTCTGGCAGACCCCTTTCTCTACTTCCTCCAGGAAGGTCCTTGGCTTTGCCTTCATTGCTACAAATGGGGGATGTGACAGTTTGGGAGGGCAGAAATAACTGCAAGTATTTTTTTTTATTATTATAGTTTAAAAACCAGCGACTATAGGAGCACTATGTGGCTCAAAGTCTACACAAAATAACTAGACAAAGCTGCAAAGAAAGCACGGCTTTCAAGACCCATGTCCTGGCTGGCGTGCCACTAGAGCACATTCAACTTGAAATGAAAACAGCTGTCCTCCTCCACTAATGAGGATGGACAATCAGGTCGAGGTAACAGCACGGGCCTCAGAGCTACTCCCTGCACGGTTAAGAACAAGTTTCCCTGGGAATGGCATTAGAGGGTAGCGGGCCAAAAAAAAAAAACAAAACAAAACAAAACAAAACAAAACAAAAAAACAAACAAAAAAAACAATAACAAGTGTCCCTCTCTCCCAGGATTGGACATTGGCATGATTCCCACATTTACTTGGAATCTCAGGCAAAGGAGAGGAAAAGGAGTGAGGAGAGAGTCTCAGATCGATTGGGATCCAATTCCTGCCTTCTTTGAACAAATAAGTTCTCAAAGTACAAATCAAGTTGGGTTTGACCAAAAGTAAAATGTTCTTGTGCATAGCTGAGTTTATTGACTGAGGATCATACCTGTGATCTTTCTAAAGGCAATGTTGAAGTTTGGGAGAAGCCAATTAGGGAAAACAGAAAGGCATTTCCTACATGAATTTAGGACAGACAGACATGAACACATTGACAATCCTACAGGGGGAACTCTCAGTTTTAAGAATCTTAGCTGTGTAATGGGAGTGTCTCCTGCATGCCAAGAGCATTGCCTGCATTAATTTATGCAGTATGGCTCACCCCCCATGAGTATGCAGATGGTTATCTCCAACTCACAGACCAGGAAAGTGATGTTCATAGAAGAAAATGACTCCCCTGGAATTCAAAACTGGACCAGTATGAAGGTAATGGTGCAGAATGTTGAACTTGACCCCACGCTCCACTATGTCAGGAACTGACAGAGTAGGAGGGGTGATGTAAGTCATCTTAGCCTTCAATATCCTTGGCTCAGACTCTAAGCAGAGGTTGGAGCTCTTCAGAATGACATCCTCAACTGCAGATTCATTACATCTCACTGACGGCTTTCATTTCCCGCTCTTCCCATGGCGTGGCTCAGAATAATTATTTTATTCCTCTTTTTTTTTTTTAAAAAAAAGCACAATTTTGAGAGCCCTAAAGTAAATGCTATATAATTGGAAAACAGCATAGAATCAAACCCCTCTGTTCTTCTGGAAGTTCTCCAGTCATCTGAAATGAAGTGGCTTTGCTACCTGTTTTTATTGTAATGTTATATGCGATTCTATCTCTCTCCTAAGAGAGTCAGACAACCATCATTTTTCCAACTATGAATGGAAAAGTGTCCAGTTTCATAAAAATGAAAATTAGGAAAAGGGTGGCTGTCTGTGGAATGATAACTCAAGAAAAAATATCATTTTGTTAAAAAAAATAAAGGTTATAAATTAATCAGCACAGAAAGAATGAAATAAACATAATGAAAGTTTCTGTCTTTTCTCCATGACATCAGTTATATCTTTTGATTGTATATGAATCAGAGTCAACTTCTGGATGATCAACTGAGAGGCTGTTTCCACAACAAAAGCCAAGTTCTGATTTAAAACAAAGAGCCAGAAAGCCGAGATCAAAGCCTGTTGCCTGCTTAGCCCAGGAGCTGGCCCAAGTCTTCAGTTTAGCTTATCCAATGCTCACTTTGCAGTTTTTCCCTCATGAGGACTTGCAACAACATCATGCTTACCTCCTCTTCTGATTATCAATCACCTTGATCAGATGGGCAGCATTTTCCTCCTGCCTTACTGGCTGTCCCTTCTAAGACTCCTTTGATGATTATTCATTCTTTTCCTCTTGGTCCTTAACTGTTGAAATTCCTTCAAGTTCAATCCTAGGCCCTCTTTCCCCAACATTTTTTCTTCACGTAATTTCATCAACTCTTATGGTTTTTGTTACAAGTACAATGCTAAGGACTCCTAAGTGCACACATCTAAACCAGAACTTTCTCTGAGTTCCAAGTCCTCATGTCTACAAACCACTATTGTTTATCAACTGGGCACCAAGGACTACACTGAATGCGTACATGAATATTTTTCATTTAATCTTTCAGCTTTCATTCTCTTACATAGTTTATTTTACATTTGTTTCTAAGTTTATATGTGATAACAAATGCATTCTTAAGAAATTTAAACAATTAAAAAGATGAAGAGTAATCTCAGTCTACCAGTTGTTCCCCTTTCTATACCACCACCTCATCCAACCACCACCCCAGCCCACAGGTGTCTACTGTTACTAGACTGCAGTGTCTCTCTAATCTCTCTCTCTCTCTCCTCCCTCTTCTCTCTTTCCTTCCCTTCCCTCCCTGGCCTGGAATATAGTAGGCACTTACATACTTAGGAAATGGAATTCAGTAGGACTCCCAGTAAGTAACCTACTTAATTGGCTCTCAAGTTTCCATCCCCAGAAAATAGAGAGCAGTGCAAGCAGCAGAAGTCTGGGGCCACATTACTTCTTTCAGGCAGGAAGGACTCCTTCCCAGCATGCTCGTCTCTGCAAGAACATTCATAGATTGTTTAAAGAGTTCAAGGAGCTCAGGAAGTGCTCCAGTGGACTGCTTAGGGTACACACTTAATCTCCTGGCCTTCTCCCTTTTTTATCCTCTCGAATGCAAGAGTTGTCAAAGGAAGTCTAAGCATTACAGGGCAGGACTTTGGACATTTTTTCCTACTCTTGCATCTCTGTATATTCCCAAACACTTTGATTGATGCAAGTTTCTAGGATGTGGTTGTAATTGCAGGACAACTCCCAAACAATTCACTTAGTTCATATTCTAATACTGTCTCTTTCTCCACTGGTCCTGCCCACAGTTGGCATTTCTGAACCAGTGGAGAGACAGCTGCAAAATCGACAGGCTACCATCCGCGAACTTCCATCTGGGGTTTCATACACACTCGAGTCTTTGTGGAAAAGTAAAATCTGCTTTTCTCTTGATTTTACTCTTTTCCATTATTTCCTGTGTACAGAAACAAGAGCTGAAAGATCCTTTAGGGTTTTCACTCAAATTAGTACTTCCCAGAAATTCAAGAGTAATTAATGATCTTCCTTTGGTGTTCTGATTAATGGTATTGTCAAAAATTCAAAAGCAGTGCAGGATGGGGTACAGGGCAGAAAGAGGGTAATCCCTATTTAACGATCTGAGAAGGAACTATTAACTGCTCAGAGGGATGGAACTGCTATGATGGTTCTCATTCAACAAAGAAATAGAATTTGAAAAAAATGAAGATGATGAGGCCCCCAGTACTTCAGAACAGGAGTCGTCAAGCTTCCTTCATTCTTGGTACTTCTGAATTCACTGACATCAAACTCCCATCAAATATGCATAAAGCAAGTTCATGCTTTGTCATCTCGGGACCTTTAAAGTCTAGGGAATAGAAAATGTCCAGGGAGTTGTGATGGTCCAAGTCTGGTTGCTTGGTTGCTGCTGTTGGAGCTTTGTAATGCGTTTGCTTTTGGCTGCTGCTTGTGGGGGCCACAGTGGCCACAGGCTCCATATTTTTTAATGTACCATTAAAAATACAATTGGTCAACTCTTCCCCATCTTTCAACACTCAGTTCAAGTGTTGCCTCTTCAAAAATCAGGAATTTCTCCAAGAATAGTTAAGTGTCAAAGTGGTCAATCCAGTTTTCTCTTATTGTTGCATGCTCATACCAATTTAACTCTGATCACAGGCTGTAAATTTTATTTATATTTCTAACTCATTAAATGATTAGGACTTAAATTTTCCTACATGTTCCTAAATATTCTCAGAACATGCATGAGCGTTAGCTTTGAAACCTTTATTAATTTCTCAACTGTGCAGCAAAACACACTAGACAAGAAAAAACTACTTGAAGTATAGTACTATGTCTGTTGGCAGGGTGTCCCTTGAACCCGTGAACAGGAAGATTATTTTTGGAATAAACAACTGCAAAAATAAACTCAACTTCTCAATTGGGCCCATTTCTTTCCACCTTTACTCTTACCATATATTCTTTTTAAACACAAAGAATGAGAAATCAGCAGGAATTATGTAATTGTGACAGCTTACCCCTGTTGCCAAATTTTAATACCCCCAATTTAAGCTTGCAGGGTTGATGTAGGGTTTTAATGAGTATTACACAATGCACATAGCTGTGCTTGTTATAGCTCCTGACACATCGTAAATACTGAATAGTACTTGATAGTCATGTTTATGAGTACTAGGAACTTAGCATAGCATTTTGATGTTCTCTGTTACCCTGTCTCTCTGCTCTTACAAAGCTGATATAAAGACACTAACAAAAGGCAGCAGCTAGAGAAAAATTATGGAATAAAAATATCCTAAAAGCTAGGAAACCTATCTTTGAAAAGTAATATCATATTTTATTTATATCAGATTCCCATGCAACTTATCTACTGGAATCTTCATTACCCTCAGATGACATTTCTTAGAAAACCAATGGCGTGATGTATCACTTAGCTTGAAAGACTTATCACCTGCCACTGCTAGGTATATGTTTACAGGGTAGCCTGTTTCCAGGCGGAAGCGGCTCTGAAGATGAATATTGCTTAACCAGCTGCTTTCTAACATTAGCAAACTGTCTTTCACATATATATAGGCATGCAAATATATATATATAGTTATATATATATATGTTATATATATGTCAAAGGCACTGACACAACTTCCTAGCCATAGTATTCTAGTTAAAATTAATAAACAAGAGTGCCACAGACCAAACAGCAGCCTTGTGTATATCTGTTTTTCTATCCATGATTCCAAATGGTCCTTTTCTTTCTGCCTTATCCTAAAAAGGCAAAAATCTCTATATCAACTAAAGGCCAAATGTTGAACTTAACAAGCAGAGCAAGTCCATCCTAAGATTTCCATCATGTGTACCAACCGTGATCTCTCCCTGGCTTCCCAATCAGGCACAGTCAATCAATCAACAAATGCATTTGAATCCTGGGAGATGTCACTTTCTCTGACGTTGGTTGAGGTTTGTTAAATGAATCATGGTCCCTGCTTTCAAGAAACTTATGTTCTAGAAGATCAGATAGGCTCAAAAGTTAAAATATTTATACTGAGTAACAAGGATTAGCACACAGTTAATAGTCTGATGCTTACAGATCCAAGAAGAGCGCACCAGAGCACGCTTCCTGAAAGAACTGGCTGACTGATAGCAGACTTAGGGCATACGTAGCAGGAACAAAGCAGGCAACCGGGGGAGAAATCGCATGTGCAGTGGGAGGGAGGCCTGTGATTTGTGCAGACAGCTACTAATACATTTCCCTGGTGTCCTTAGAGCAATCTGTAGGTAGTGGAGAGGAGACAAAGCTGGGAAACAACTCACCTTAGAGTCATGACTGCTTAAGAAAACGAAGCTTTTGGGGGCTGGCACTGTGGCATAGCGGGGTAATTCCCTGGCCTGAGGTGCTGGCATCCCATATGGGCGCCGGTTCTAGTCCCAGCTGCTCCACTTCCAATCCAGCTCTCTGCTATGGCCTGGGAAAGCAGTGGAAGATGGCTCAAGTACTTGGGACCCTGCACCTGTGTGGGAGACCTGGAAGCTCCAGGCTTCAGATTGACCCAGCTCCAGCTGTTGTGGCCATTTTGGGAGTGAACCAGCAGATGAAAGACCTTTCTGTCTTTCCCTCTCTTTGTCTGTAATTCTACCTCTCAAATAAATAAATCAATATTTTTAAAAATAAATAAACTCCAATTTTTCTTCTATTTTATGACCTGGATTAGTAAAAAATCATTGCAATCATGTCATCACTAAAGATTTGGTTGAATTCTCACCTAAACCTATCTGGAGATGGTTATCTTTCATGGGGCTGTCTGTAGTTACCTTGGCTGTGTCTTAAAGCTCACATATTGGGGCGGATGTTTGAAACAGCAGGTAAGAGACCAGCTGGGACACGCTTCATCCTGTATCAAAGGGCCTGGGCTTGAGTTCTGGCTTCACTTCCTGCTAATGTGCGCCTTGAGAAACAAATGTGATGGCTTCAGTAGTTGTGTCCTGGCCACCCACATGGGAGACCTGGATTTGGTTGCTGGCTCCTGACTTCCACCTGACCCACCTGGCTATTGAGAGCATTCAGGAAGAGAACCAGTGAACAGGAGCTGTCTGCCTGCCTGCTTATCTCTCCATCTCTATCTGTCTCTTACCTTTCAAGTGAATAATTTTTTTTTTAAGGAAAAAGCATTTGTTTGTGTAACTTCTCTCCACTAGGCTCAATTTTGTCAATTTGCATTTCTTGTCCAAAAATGTATTTAGGCTTTCAAAGTTATTTCCCTAAACCATGCGAAGTGGTTTTTAAAATATTAATTTTTCTGTTTTCATGTTAATTTCTTATCTGTTTTTTCTAATTGTAGAGGCTTATACTTTCTTTCTTCTTTTTCTTGATCAAACGAGTGTCCTTTTCTTTATTTTGTTTTTCAAAGCACTGATTTTGTTTTTTTTTCTGTTAGTTTAGTTCTTTTTGATAATTCTTTCCTTCAGCTGACTTTGCTTCATTTCACATTTTCATTTCTAACTTTTTGCATTGGGCTTGTTCTTTATTTTTATTTAATTTTCTTATAGATGTAATATTTAATGCATAAATTTCTAGAGTTTTTAATTTTTATGTTTTTTTGTTTGTCATTAATTTCTAATTTTATTTCATTATAGTAAGCAAATGATCCTGTGTTACATCTAACGTTTAGGTTTCATGGATTTTCTCATGGTTTAAATTATGGGTCAATCTTTGTGAATGTTCTTCCTATGTTAGAGATAGATAGATAGATAGATAGATAGACATTTGATTAGGTAGCTATATGTAATTTATTTTCTTCATATAATATAGATGCAGATTTGATTAGCTGGCTATATATAATCTATTTTATTCCATTAAAAGATGCATGTGCATATATTCTTCTATGCCTGATTACACAGACATGCACATATATACATAATTTATTTAGATTTTCTGTAGGAAGAGTTAGCAAACCACAGTCTGTGATCCAGACTATTTCTGAAAATAAAAATTTATTGTTAAACAGTCATGCCTATGTATTTGTATATTGTTTCTGATGGATTTTTTGTTACAACCTTAAAGTTGCAGTAGGGGCTATATGGCCACAAAAGTAAATATTTACTACTAGACATTTACAAGCAACATTTGCTGATGGTATTCCATATCACCAATAATTTTTAGTCTAATTCATCTGTTTTGGATTTCAAAAGTGTATTAAAATTCCTAATATTATTGAACTGCTATCTATTTCCCATTCAATCTCATAATATGAGAACTGCTACTGTGTTTAAATATGATTAAGAGAGGGAGGAGATGTACAATTTGGGACATGAATATCAGACTTGCCCCAAATGGTGGAATTAGATATGTGCCAGGGGATTCCAATACAATCCCATCAAGATTGCATGTACCAATGCCATCTCACTAATCCAAGTGATCAATTTCAGTTCACAACTGATCACACTGATAGGTCTAAGAGTCAAAGGGATCACACAAATAAGACTAGTGTCTGCCAATACTAACTGATAGAATAAAAAAGGGAGAGAATGATCCAACATGGGAAGTGGGATACACAGCAGACTCACAGAACGGCAGATGTCCTAAACAGCACTCTGGCCTCAGAATCAGCCCTTAAGGCATTTGGATATGGCTGAAGACCCCATGAGAGTATTTTAGGCATGGAAAGCCAAGACACTTTGGGGGGAAAAAAAAAAAAAACACCTAAATGAAAGATCTCTGCGAGTGAGATCCCAGTGGAAAGAATGGGCCATCAAAGAAGGAGGTACCTTTCTCTGAAGGGAGGAGAGAACTTCCTCTTTGACTATCACCTTGTCAAAATAAGATCGAAGTCAGTGAACTCAAAGGCTTCCATAGCCTTGGCAACTCATGACTAGAGCCTAGGGAGATTACTGACACCATAAACAAGAGTGTCAAATTGTTAAGTCAACAACAGGAGTCACTGTGAACTTACTCCTCATGTGGGATCTCTGTCATTAATGTGTTGTCCAATGTGAATTAATGCTATAACTAGTACTCAAACAGTATTTTACACTTTATGTTCTGTGTGGGTGCAAACTGATGAAATCTTTACTTAATATATACTAAATCGATCTTCCGTATATAAAGAGAATGGAAAATGAATCTTGATGCGAATGGAATGGGAGAGGGAGCAGGAGATGGGAGGGCTGCAGGTGGGAGGGAAGTTATGGGGGGAAAAAGCCATTGTAATCCATTAACTGTACTTTGGAAATTTATATTTATTAAATAAAAGTTTAAAAAATATGATTAACATTTTCATTATGAATTTTAGCATTATCTTAATAATATAAAATATATTTAACTCTTTATTATTACTTCCTGAAAGATTGAATTCTATGTAATCATATATATTGGCTGCTGCTTTTTTATCTGTACTTGCCTGTTATTTTGAGAATTGTTTTATTTTCAACCATTCTGAATCTCTTTGTATTGGGTGTATTCTAGAGTGTAATTAATATGGCCTGTTGCTTCATTTGCCAATCAGAAAATTTTAAAGTAAGCCCCACTTTACTTTTTTGATAATTGATAGTTCGGCTTCAAGTGTGTCCTCCTTTGTTATATGTTATAATACAGTAATAAGCTGTAATATACATAATATGCTATATAACCCTCATCACTCTCCCCTTGTTTGTTGCTTTCTGTTTGGGCTCCACCATACACAATATTAAGGTGATAGTCTCTTCCTTTCTTTTGCCTGCATCTCACTCAACATTTGCTTTGAAATAATACAAATTTTCTGCCAAATAAAAACTATGAAATAATCAGTACAGACAGGCAGAGTGGACAGTGAGAGAGAGAGACAGAGAGAAAGGTCTTCCTTTGCCGTTGGTTCACCCTCCAATGGCCACCGCGGCCGGCGCGCTGCAGCCAGTGCACCGTGCTGATCCGATGGCAGGAGCCAGGAGCCAGGTGCTTTTCCTGGTCTCCCATGGGGTGCAGGGCCCAAGGACTTGGGCCATCCTCCATTGCACTCCCTGGCCACAGCAGAGAGCTGGCCTGGAAGAGGGGCAACCGGGACAGAATCCGGCGCCCCGACCGGGACTAGAACCCGCTGTGCCGGCGCTGCTAGGCGGAGGATTAGCCTAGTGAGCCGCGGCGCCGGCCTTTCTCTCCTATATTATCATCTGGTTGTAATTTCATGTATAAATACGTGTGACCAGTTTTTAAAAGTGCATGGAAATGCATATTATGAAGAAAACATGCAAGGATATCAAATATCAATATTTTTTCACCAAAATTAATGCACCTGTTTAATTCCGCTTTTTCACAGTTTTTCAGGTCTTCTTTTATTTAGGTACACATCACTATCATTTATGTCAAATTTTTTCCATTTTTTATTATTGTATGAAACTGATTCTCAGATACATTCCTCAGGGAAAAATATTTTCTGAGTTACTGTTTGTTTATTACAATTTGTATGCACCTTTTAATCAGAAAGTCATTTTTTTTCTGGTATGAAGCCCTTGGCTCCCTTTTTCTGTCATTGAGTATCCCCATTATCTTCTGGCACTAATATCGAAACATTTGATGATATTATTTCTTTTCTTAGTGGCTCTCTCCTGCTTTTTCATTTGTTTTCAATTTATATTTCTTTTTCTTTGTCTAGAGGGAAGTCCAGTAATTTTACTATAATATGACTTACCTCTCTGTGCATATTTTAAATAATATAATTCCATGCCAAATTTCACTCACAAGAAATTAAGACGTTCATGATATAATTTATTTTAGTTTCAAACCCATTTTCTTGCATTACACTTTTTGTACTTATTCTTTTTGCCAATGTTTTGCTTTTATTAATTCTGCAATTCCTATTATATGCTTGCTAGACCTTCTTTGCTTATCTTCTTTATATTTAACTTTTTAAAAATTATTTCTCCTTACATTTTTGTTTTCCTTTCCCAAAAAATATTTTCAAAATTTATTTGAAATGCAGAGCTACAGAAGGACAGAGAGAGCTCTTGCATCCACTGGTTTATTCTCCAGGTGGCCACAGCAATCAAATCTGGGTCACTTATCCTGATCACTTATGTACATGACCAAGTACTTGGCTATCTTCTGTTGCCTCTTTGGGTGAACTAGGAAGCAGCTGGATGAGAAGCAGAGCAGCCAGGACTTGAACCACCAATCTGACATAGAATGTCAGCATCTGAAGTGGCATCATGCTCGCCAATGTTTTCTATAAGGGACGTTTGGAGAAATATTTTGGAAATGTTAATTATCTTTTGATTCCATTTGTTCCCGGAACTTTTTGATGTTCCCTTGTGTTTACGTACAGGTGCCATTTGTAGTGTTATCTATTCTTACATTTGTTAAAATTAAAGTCTATTTCTGAAATGACCTTTTTCTGATTAGTAATTGTTTCCTGACCTCTATCATCTCATATCTGAGTTGTCTTATTTTTATTTATGCTCCTGTTTCATATCACCAATCACTTTCATTTTTAGCTCATTTTGACACATTAGGTTTTTAGGTTATACATTGTGTTTGTTTTCTTTCCAGTTCTAATTATCTATAGGGATGTTAGAATTCTCCTCGTTCTCTTTGCTTCTTTTTTTTTCTTATAATAATTTCACATGGAATCCAACTTAGTTTTTCTTAACTTATAAGACAGATGGGTGCAACATAATAGTTTTCTAGCATCAATAATCTAGAATTCTGCTTTGTAGTTTTAATGAAGTTTTAACATTTATAATCCCCTATTTTCTGACAATGGCCTTGTTTATTCCCCTTCCTCCACATATAAACCTTTTTATATAAAATTTCACAGTCAACTGTTACTCTCACTCTTTTGCCCAATTTGTGTTGTGCTACTTTCGGGCTCATTTAAATTTGTCTTGTCTTTCGAGAGTTTATAGGGCTTTTCTGGTTTTTTTAGACCTTGTCATATTACTTACATTCATCTTCAGAAAGGTGTGTGCAGCATCTTTTCTAATTTCAGATGCTGTTTTCAAGGTGGACTGGAGTAGACTGCAGTAAGCACCAGAGGACTGTAATGAAGTGTTTTTGTTTTCTTCCCTCCTGCTTACATGGAGGTTTTATAATGCCATTATTCACCCTTATCTCCTTTAATTATGGTTTTTTTTTTATTGTAGTCATTGCCCTTTATGTCCCAAAGTAACCATACCAATGGTTAATACTATTAAAGAGAGATGAGGAAGACTCAATAATTATGTCACTTGGGGCCAGTGCTGTGGTGTAGCAAGTAAAGCCACCGAATGTGGTGTCAGCATCTCATATGGCCACTGGTTCGAGTCCTGGCTGCTCCACTTCCAATCCAGCTCTCTATTATGGCCTGGGAAAGCAGCAGAAGATGGCCCAAGGCCTTGGGTCCCTGCACCCACGTGGGAGACCCGGAAGAAGCTCCTGGCTTCAGATCAGCGCAGCTCTGGCCGTTGCAGCCAATTGGGGAGTGAACCAGAGGATGGAAGACCTCTCTCTCTCTCTCTGTCTCGTGCTCTCTCTCTCTTCCTCTCCTTCTCTCTCTTTGTAACTCTTTCAAGTAAATAAATAAATCTTAAAAATTTATGCCACTGAATTTTCCCAAAATCATTTATAACTTTTCAAAGTGAATGCTAAAGGGCCTATCCATAATCACAACAAACAATTACAATTATTTATTAAAGATTCATTTATTTTATTTGAAAGGCAGAGTTACAGAGAAGCAGAGGCAGAGGCAGAGAGAGGTGTTCGATCCTCTGGTTCACTCCCCAGATGGCCACAACAGCCAGAGCTGCACCAAGTTGAAGCCAGGAACTTCTTCCAGGTCTCCCACATGGGTGCAGGGTCCCAAAGACTTGGGCCATCTTCTACTGTTTTCTCAGGCCATAGCAGAGAGCTGGATCAGAAGTGGAGCAGCCAGGACTCAACCGGTGGCCATATGGGGTGCCGGCACTGCAGGCAGCGGCTTTACTTGCTATGCCACAGGGCTGGCCCACAGACCCACAATTTACAATTATAAGGTTGCATACCACTTCTTCCCCATAAATTAATGCTAAATTTGTATTATTTTTTTTTAATTTTTAAAGTTACAGAGAAGCAGAGGCAGAGGCAGAGAGAGGTGTTCGATCCTCTGGTTCACTCCCCCAGATGGCCACAACAGCCAGAGCTGCACCAAGTTGAAGCCAGGAGCTTCTTCCAGGTTTCCTGTGTGGGTACAGGAACCCAGAGAAGCAGGCAAACAAAAGTAGACCTTTAAAGTGTGATCTAACCTGTGTCTCATAGCAAAAATACATATTAAATACAAGACAGCTTTAATAAGTGAGCAAGTCAAACAATGAAATTTATGTCTCACTAAAGGTAGACTTCCAGCAGCAAAGAATTTCCAAGCAGAGCATGGAGGCAGCATTAAGAAATTATTGCTGTTCCACTGATGCACACTGCCCCTTAGAACAACACAGCCACCACAGAGAATTATGTTCTTGTTAGAGAAACGAGCACTGCTTCTCTGGCTTCCACCAAAGGCAAACAAGTGAATAAAAAACACTGATATGTTGGCCAGCACCATTGTGTAGTGGATAAAGCTGCTGCCTGCAGCACCCACATCCCATAAGGGTGCCGGTTCAAGTCCTGGCTGCTCCACTTCCCATCTAGCTCTCTACTATGGCCTGGAAAGCAGTAGAAGATGGCCCAAGTCCTTCGGCCCCTGCACCTGTGTGGGAGACCCAGAAGAAATTCCTGGCTCTTGGCTTGGGATCAGAGCAGCTATGGCTGTTGCGGTCAACTGGGGAGTGGACCAGAGGATGGAAGACCTCTCTCTCTCTCTCTCTCTCTCTCCCTCTCTCTGCCTCTGCCTCTCTGTAACTCTTCCTTTCAAATAAATAAATAAACCTTTAAAAAAGAAGAAGAAGAAGAGCACTGGTATGCTGACAGCCCCATCATCCCCTCCTCTTTATCTTCATAAGAGTGAGCATCAGTCTGAATCCACACTCCTAGGAGACACGTTATAAGTTCATTAGCTACAGCTCAACTAAATTTCCATGTTAACCTCCATTATGTTTGATGACAAAGCTTAATCACCATCTGTATGCTGTGCCCTCTTCTCTCTCATCTTTAGCATTGAGACAAAGTTCAAAAGGGTGATTGAGGATGAAGTTGTAGTGCAGTAAGCGATATTCTTCTGGGTCTTAACACCTGCTGTCTCCACCAGTGTGCACTAATCCACTTGTTAAGGCACATGGCACTCAGTTTGATGGCTGCAGGGCTGTAGACAGCCCTCTTTGTGGCTGCTTGGCCAGTTCAGGACTGCGTCTTTGCTACGACTTTTCTAGACTCTCTACTGGAGAGCATGGGAAGCTCTCTGCTGATTCTTTGCCTAAGCGGCTCTCCAGGATCTCATTGTGATGTGGCCATAATGGATTTCAAGCTCCCCTCTAGTGTCCCCCCCGCCCTGGTACTGCCCAGGGAGTGGTGTACCTCTGTGCAGGATGCAGAATCTCTCTCCTCAGCAAAAGGGAAGCTTTTCTGACTTCCAAGCATTGTTCCATGAGCTCCAATCACCTATCAAACTGAAAGATAGGAGAGTAAATGGGAAATATTTAAAGAAAAAACATTGCATAGAGATCTCAGAAATACATTCATATCACAGTAGTTTCTCTTACCATATCTTATTCTTGTCATACATTTTTGAACCAAATTCAAAAGATGCCTTTTTATTTTGACCTTTTGATTCTGAGATACTTTTAGAACATACGTTTCCTTTCAGTTTATAGTATTCCTAGTGGACTAAAATGCTAAGAAAGTCATATTAGTGCAACACTTCATTAGTAACCCCCGTCTAGATAAACATTGCCCATACCCTTCTGAGCCTTGGTGCTCATATTCATTGAGTTGACTTTGTAAGTGACCTAAAGTGAAAAGGAAAACATAAGCTTATAATTGTACGGTTTTATTACCTCCCTTTGATATTGATATAATCTTAGATTTTAGAACTTTCCTTTTATCTTGAATGGAGATCAGCTTTAGTATCATGGTGAGAGGAAGGGGAGAGGAATCTCTTCCTTCAGTCACCAGTCTATGGGTGTAGTCAAAGCTCATGTCTAGCATTTCCAACACTAGTATATTTTAGTTTGTTAGTTTATGCATCTCTTTCCCTCTCCTACATCCTAAGGCAGAAAAGAGCTGACAACCCATTAAGAGGCTTTTGTGTAAAATCTCCTCAGGAGAGCAGGCCAAGAGGACTTGAAATATATCTCTTGATGTAGTTGCAGATGATAACAGAAGCCACACTTAAAAACTAAGCATGCATCATTTTAAACTTCCATCCCATATATTTCTCCTGACATATTTTGTCACATTAAAAATTCAGATTTCCAGTTCATGAAAATCAATTTAAATATTCAAAAAGCTATAAGGACAGATATTGGCTGTGTGAACCGTCCTAGTATGAGGAAAGAAAATATCCCATATTAATATTAATAGGTGATGCAAAAAGAATCAGAAATGGGAATTTCAGTTTTTCTACATAATTTTATTTTTACAAGTCACTCTCAACATCCCAATTAAGCTTCACATATGAAATATCTGCTAATTGCTTGACTAAAACAACTTCATTAAATTTTTCCATACCATTCCTATAACACAAAATCTATATATTAAATGAAGAGTTCTAATTATACATTCTTCTTGGCAATAAGATAAAGGGTAAGTCTATAATGGTTTCACACAGAATACAGTCAAGTTAACTAAACAAGAAACAAATCATAAAACTCAAGGACTGTCAGGAATTGAAAGAGAAAGAGGCTTTGAAAGAAAAAAAGAAACAATAAGCTTTCTGAATAACTACAATATCCTGTGTGTGTGTGTGTATGTGTGTGTTACTTCATGCTTCCCAAAATGGGTTAAAATACATCTATTCCAATAGGGAACAGCCAGTTATGTAAATCTGGACTCTTAACATAGCATGCTAACTGAGGCCGTGAGAAAGCATGAGCAGATGGAGAGACCCTTGGGAGAGCTGCTGTAAATAAAAACTCCCGAGGCAGAAAGGACTTTTTTCACATAAGGGAAAAATTCAAGCTTTTCCATGAAATGATTTTCTCTTTGTGCATTTAGTTATTTTCATAAAGGGCATAACACAAATTTAACAATGAATTGAGTCCATCGGGATACTTAACTTACAAAGAGATATCCACTTCTATTGTTGAAAATGCAGTAGCGTTGATCATTTTGTAAAGAAAGATGCCCCCTCCCCACTTTCAAAGGGCTAGGTTTAGCCAACTACATTCACCTCTGAATCTAGATTCAATTCACTTCAAAGCTACTATGCCAGATATCTCAGCCCCTTTCTAATGGTCCTTCCCAATGGTTAATGCATATCATGCACTATGGAGCTAGAAGAAAGAAAAGATATGGTTGGATTTTCTCCTATATTTTATTTTTCAATGAATAGCTTTCATCTTTCAGGCTCCTCAACTTTGCCTTCTTTCTGTATTTTACTTCTATATCTGTGTGACTTCTCCAATAAACTCCATATCCTGCTGCTCATGAACTAAACAACCCACTATATATTTACCTACATATTGCTCCCTGGTTATTGAGACATTGAAGGAAGGATTTGTCCTATTGGAAATGAAAACACTACCAAACACTTAAACAATAACTAATACTGATTCTTATTAAGTTATTACAAAACATAGATGAGGATAGAATTCTTCCAAAATCATTTTAAGAGGCCACCATTAACCCAGATACCAAAATGAATAAGGACACACCAAAAATGAGCCAGAGACTAACATCCTTGATGAACATAGTTGTAAATATCTTCCAAAAGGACTAATAAATTGAATCCAACAGAACATTTAAAATATTTTCATCATGAAAAAATGGGATTCATCTCAGGAATGTGAAAATTATTCAAAAATGCAATTCTATAACATGATATATCATGTCAACAGAATGAGGGACAAACTGTATGATCATCTCTAAATATACAGAAAAGGCATTTAAAAATCAACATTCCTTTAGTATTCAAAGCTCTGAACTAGTTAGGTATAGAAATACTTCACCTCAATAGAATGATGGACGTATATAACAAGAAGTCAATAGCCCATCATACAGAATGGGAAAAAGCTGTTCTTTCTCTGTACTACCTGGACTAAGACAAGGATGTACATCTTGATTAATTCAACAACAACACAGTACTCAAAGTCCTCAGCAAAGCAATTAGGCAAGAGAAAGAAATAGAGTATCCAAACTGGAAAGGAGGAAGTCAATTTACCACTATTTGCAGGTGACATGATCTTAGATACAGAAAAGCACAAGTACTCCATCTAAAAGAAAAAAATTGTAACTAACAAAAAAATTGACAGTTACATTATACAAAATCAATGTACAAAAATCAGTAACATTGTTATACACCCATAAAAACTATCTGATGAATAAATCAAGAAAATAATTTCATTTGCAATAGTTACCAAAAAATAGAATAAAATTATCCAAAGAGGGGAAATACCTCTATAATGAAAACTGAAACATTTATGAAAGAAATTGAAGAGGACATATGTAGTATCCCATGTTCATGAGTTGGAAAAATCAATATATTTAGAATTTTCCATAATACACAAAGAGATACACAGATTTCCATAATACACAAACAGATACACAGATATGCAACCTTATCATAATACCAATAATATTCTTCATATAATTAGAAGAAAAGTCAAAGTTTTTATGATATCATAAAAAACGTAAATGGTCAAGGTAGACTTGAACAAAAAGAACAAAGCAAGAGGCATTACACTACCTGATTTCAAAATATACTACAAAGCTATAGTAATTAAAACAAAATGCATTGGCATAAAAGCAGACACATAGACCAGTGGAACAGAATAGAGGACTTAGAAGTAAACCCATGCATCTACAACAACTAATCTTCAAGAAAAGTGCATGGGGCTGGTGCCATGGCTTACTAGGTTAATCCTCCGCCTGCGGCACTGGCACTCCTTATGGGCACCGGGTTCTAGTCCCGGTTGCTCCTCTTCCAGTCCAGCTCTCTGCTGTGGCCTGGAAGGGCAGTGGAGAATGGCCCAAGTGCTTGGGCCCCTGCACCTGCATGGGAGACCACGAGGAAGCACCTGGCTCCTGGCTTCAGATTGGCACAGTGCTGGCCATGGCAGCCATTTGGGGGGTGAACCAACGGAAGGAAGACCTTTCTCTCTGTCTCTCTATCTCACTAACTCTATCTGTCAAATAAATAATAAAAAAAGAAAAGTGCCAAGTGCCTGCCATAGAGAAAGCAATATTTTCCATAAATTGTCCTGGGCAAATTGGATTTCAAGTGCTGAAGAAGGCAACTATATTCCTATTTCTCATCAGATATACAAATTGATTTGAAATGGATTTCAAAGACCTGGCTGTTTGAAATTATTAGAAGGAAACATCAAGGAACCCCTTTAAGACATTGGGTAATAACATAAAAGCACAGGAAATAAAACATAAAAAGGAAAATGGGTTTACAAGAAACTAAAAATCTTCTGCATAGCAAAGAAACAAGAATGAAGAAATAACCTACAGAATGAATGAAAATATTTTCAAACTATACATCTGACAAGAATATACAAGGAACTGAAAAAACTCACTAGCACACAAAATAAAAGAAAATCTAATTAAAAATTAGCAATAGATATGAAATTTTTCAAAGGAAAAAATACAGACAACAGATAAAGTTTAAAAAACAGCTCACTATCACTAATCATCAGGGAAATGCAAATGAAAACCACAATGAGGACTACAAAGTGATCCAGTAACTCCACTACTGGGTACATATGCAAAGAAAGTGAAATCAGTCCTTCAAAGAGGAATCTGCACACCCTTAATTATTGCAGTACTAGACATAATAGCTAAAGAAACGTAAACAACCTAGGTGTCCATCAATCAATGAATAGATAAAGAAAATATGGTAGATGCTCATATACACAATGGAATATTATTCAACCATGAAAATCATGAAATTGTGACAATGTAGAAGGAACTGAAAGTTGTTTATTTTAAGTGCAATAGACACAGAAAGATTATCTACCACATGAATTTACTTATCTATAGACTCTATAAAAGTTGACCTCCTAGAATTTGAGAGCAGAACAGTGGTTACCGAGGCAGGGGAGAGTGGGGGTGGAGAGAGTTATGAAAGGTTGATTAGGCCAAGTTATAGTTAGGACAAAGAAGTTATGGTGTTCTGTTGCACAGCTGGATGACTATAGATGATGATGGTGTACCGGTTTTAGGAAAAAAATATGTAGAAGAAAGGATTTTGAATGGTTTCACCATACGGAAATGACAAATAATGTTAAGTGAGAAGGTAAGTTTTTCTGATTTGAAAGTGACAGGAAGTATAACTACAGTAAAATATTATATGGTAATTCATAAATATGTACAATTTTATATGTCACAATTTAAAAATAAAAATGGAAATATTATCTAAAGCTACTGCAAATAAAAACTATGGTCTTTGCATTCAAGTAAGTTACTGGAATAAACAGAGGGAAGAAAACAAAGGTGTTACTTCGAACAGTGGGAAGAGACGTCTTATCTTCTAAGTGGATCTTGGACAACTGGTTATCCAACCGCAAGACGATTTAGTTCGATGTTTGTTTCACACCAAGTGTAAAACTAACTTCAAGATGAATTAAGGACCTATACATAATAATTAAAACCATGATTTTTTTTATAAAAAGTTATAATGCTAAAACCTTGCAAGACTGTTTTACCCGTTCTTAGTGACTGGGCACACTAAAAAGGAAGGATGATGTATTTAAATACATAAAACTAAGAATTTTGTTTGAAAAAGTAACCATCTTGGAAAAAAAATTGCAACACATTACAGAGAAGTGGTTAATATTTCTATTTTATAAGTAGCTCTTTAAATGAACAATCAAAAGGAAAACAACCCAATAGATATTGGGACAACATATCAATCATCAATTGAAAGTAGAATATCAAAAAATATTCAATCTTGTTGAAACATCTATGAGATAACATATTTATTAGACTATCAAAAATAGTTATAATACCTATTTTTAGCAGGATTGTGGGGGAATGCTACTACATTGTGGAAACCTGAAAAGCAATTTTGAAAAGCAATCTGGCAATATCTATTAAACTTAAAATATGGAAACCATAATCTACACCATTCCATTCCTATGATTTATTCTGTAGAAATAATAGCAGTCATTTATAAAGGGATATATTTACAAACTATTTCAATGAAGATTATTCTAGTGGGAAAAATAGAAATAAAGTGTTATCAGAAAAGGATTTTTGAATGTATGTCCCCCTATCCTTGAAATGTATATGGCAGCATCTAAAAGCATGTGTTAGGGTTGGGCATCTAGCTGAGTGGTTAAGATGCTGCTTCGGGACTCCTGCATCCCATATCTGAATGCCTGCTTTGAGCCCTGAATTCACTCCTCATTAGTTTCCTGCTAATTTGCAGTCTGGGAGGCAGCAGAGGAAGGCTCAGTGGATTGCGTTCCTGTTACCAACATGGGGAGTCTGGGGAGACTGAGTTCTTGGCTCTAGACTCAGGCCTAGTCCAGTACTGACTGTTGCAGGCATTTGGGGATTGAACTCCTGAATGAGAGATCTCTATCCAGGTCTCTGCCTTTCAAACAGATAATAAAATAAACAAATAATCGTTTTTTCTTTTTTTAAATGCACTAAATGGGTATGAATTACTTTAGGGAGTTCTCCTATTTATGGTTCAATAAGGAAGTTATGATGCAGAGATGTTCATATGATGTAACTTTTTAAAAGTGAGAAAAATAAAATATTGTGTGAGGATCATGACAGGTCTCTTTTTTTTTTTTTTTTTTTTTTTTTTTTTTATTTTCCTCTTTTTAGAAATAACAGCTTTTGCTATGGGCATTTGGCCTAGTGGGTAGGCTGTCCACGTCCTATATCAGAGTGCTTGGGCTTGTTTCCTGGTTGTGGCTCCTCTCCCCAGCTTCCTGCCAATGCAAACTCTTTTGGAAGCAGCAGGTGGTGGTTCAAGTAATTGCATTCCTGCCACCTACCTGGGAGACCCAGATGGAGTTCAGGGCTCCAAGCTCCAGGCTGGTCCAGCCCTGGCTGGCTGTTTAAGCCACTTGGAGAGTGAAACAGTAGATGGGAGCTCTCTTTCTTTCTTTATCTCTGTCTCTGCCTTTCAAGTGAATAATTTTTAAAAGATCCTTTAACATTTAAAAAATAACAGCTATATTGACATCATTATTCTTTTTTAAGTATACAGTTCATTATGCCATTTATTCTAACATCATTTTGAAACTTCCTTGGACACACACCAAAGGAAGCATAAGGCACTGAACGGCGTCTGCCTTGGGAAACAGAGGCTTCGGGACTGTGTCCTAGGAGCACAGGCAGAGACACAAAGAAGCGTTAGCCTCACAGAAAGTCCAAGAACCGGAAGCCAGAATAGACTTCACCTGAGCTTCCTGCTGTGTATGTGAGTGAAAATCCCCTTCCCCCGCATGTTTGTTCTTCATCATAGCATCAAACAATATTAAGAAGAAGAACTGTAAGGCTAAGAGTTTCACGTTTCATCTGTAAAGATTCTCTACCTTCTGACAAACTCTCTCTTCCCTTTCTACTCTACCCCAAATAGACACAGGCATTGAAAAGCAAAAATGGGGCGGGCACTTTCAAGTTGCTGCTTGGGATGCCCGTATGCCTCCCATACAAGGGCACCTGGTTCAAGTCCCGGCTTCACTTCCAGTCCAGCTTCCTGCTAATGTGCACCCTGGAGGCAACAGGTACTGACTCCACTCATTGGGGTCACTGCTACTCACATGAAAGCCCCCAGATTGAATTCCTGGCTCCTGGCTTTGGCCTGACCCAGCTTGGGCATTTGGAGAGTGAATCAGCACAAGAAGTTTTTATTTTTTTCTCTCTCTCTTTAAAATAAATATAAATAAATGAAAAGTAAGTAAAATTAAGAACAGATTAAAAGAATGACACAGGACACAATTCCAGAGGCACCAATCCTACCCTGCTGGAGTTGAATACTGCACAATTCTGGCCAAATAAGGTGTCTTCAAAAAGTTTGTGGAAAGTGTTTATGTTAAAAACCTGTACATAATTTGCAATTTTTTATGCACTGATATAAACATATCAAATTTTAAAATATTAAAAACTGACTTTTGGGGCCATCACTGTGGTGTAGCAGGTAAAGCTGCCACCTGCTGTGCCATCATCCCATATGGGCGCCAGTTCAAGTCCCGGCTGTTCCACTTCCGATCCAGCTCTGCTATCGCCTGGAAAAGCAGTAGAAGATGGCCCACATTCTTGGGCCCCTGGACCCACTTGGGAGACCTTGATAAAACTCCTGGATCCTGGCTTCAGATCGGCACATCTCTGGCCATTGCAGCTATTTGGGGAGTGAACCAGAGGATAGAAGACTCTCTCTCTCTCGGCTTCTGCCTCTCTCTAACTCTGCCATTCAAATAAATAAATAAAACTTTAGAAAGAAAAACCTGATAGTTCTTACCTTCTCTTTTACTGGATATTTCATTGTAGTTTCTCATCCTGAAGACCCAGCTATCAGAAACATCACCTGTGGCTCAGGAGGGCTGGCATTTCCCTCATAGGGAAGAACTCAGGCCTTAAAAACTAGGTTTGGGCCACCACTGTGGTGTAGTGGGCTAAGCCTCTGCAAGCAGTGTTGGCATCCCATATGAGTACTGGCTCAAGTCCCAGCTGCTCCACTTCCGATCCAGCTCTCTGCTACGGCCTGGGAAAAAAGTAGAAGATGGCCCAAGTCCTTGGGCCCCTGCACCCACATGGGAGACTCAGAAGAAGCTCCTGTCTCCTGGCTTCAGAATGACTCAGCTCCAGCCATTGCGGCCATCTGGGGAGTGAACTAGCAGATAGAAGAACTTTCTCTCTATCTCACCCTCTCTCTGTTTATAGCTCTGCCTCTCAAATAAATAAAATAAAACCTTAAAAACAAATAAACAGACTGAGTGCAAGTGGAGGCCTTGCTGACTTCCTGTGTTCTGCACCTTTGGCCTCTGGAGGGCAGTCCTAAAGGACCTGGGTAGCTGATTCTGCTATGGCAGAGACCATGCCCCACGTCCTGTGTCCAGCTGAAATGGAGTCCAGGGAGAACGGAAGTCATGGAAACACCTACTGCTGCTTCTCTTCTGAGGAAAGTGAGGGAGAACCAGGACTGGGTTGAGGAGCAGCCGTGGGACACACAAGGCCTTGCAACAAGTTCATAGAATTTAAAGATGTTCAAGTTCAGAGCAAAAAATGTTGAAGTCTATGCTTAGTTTTCTCATACTACACACTTGGTGTGAACATTTTGAATATTCCTCATATGCATGGACTTCAAAAATATTTGCCAACAAATAAACTTTGAATTCCATTACAATGAACTTTTTCATAGTAGGTATGTATGTATTTAATTATTTGAAAAGAGTGTCAGAGAGAGAGAGAGAGAGAGAGAGAGAGAGACATCCTCCTTTTGCTGGTTCACTCTCCAAATGCCAGCAACAGCTGAGCCTGAGCCAGGCGAAAGTTAGGAGCCACAAAGTCCATTGGGTCTCTCACATGGGTAGCAAGGACCTAAGTACTGGAGACATCATCCACTTCCTCCCAGGCACATAGCAGGAAGCTGGAACACACAGTGAGGCAGGATGTGACTTACTCTGCTGCACCACAATTCCCATCCCTCCATGAACATTTGAAGTAGTCTCATTTGTCTCCTGTCTGTTCCTCTCTGGGCTTAGTTATCATGGGTGAGAGGGATGGGAAGGAATGGGAAGCCAGGTAGTTCTTGCCTGGACACCACTCCATTCTCTCAGAAGGTGTTACCTCCCAGGTAGCCAGCAGTCCCTGAGCAGAACCCCAGCAAGATAAGGTGTCAGTGAGAGAGGCTCTAAGCTTTGATTCTGAGCTGAACTCAACCCGCAGCTGGCCCACATGCTGAACTGGGTAAGAATGAACCTATTAGGGATCAGGGACCTTACCAGAGGCAGGCTAGGTGAGCCCTCAAAGGCAGGAGGGAGGGGCAGGCTTTACCACCAATGGAAGCTATGGCAGGGGGAAGGGTTGCAAATCAGCAAGAAAGGGTACTAAGGCTCTGGGAGAAGCATCCTAAGACAAATAAAGAGGCCACACACATACCTACTGCACAATACGGAGCCAGGAAGGTCAGCATCACTCAAGACCCAGGGCTGCAGTGCCTGGGAGAGCAACTGCCAGCAGCCACTGCATACAAGGGCAAGCCCAAGGCTGGAGGCCACTCTCCCCACAACCACAGGCAACGAAAGAAGAGAAAAGGGGAAGGAAGAGTGTTGGGAACATCTGAGTATTTTTATTCAGAAGAGATTTGATATTTTCAGATAGGAGGGTTTAAATGACAGGAATGAAAATAAACCCTTAAGTGGACTGGAGACTGGGTTCCTTTTTGCCTTCCTGATAAATGCCCAGTGATGGCACAGGGAAGTGCTAGCTAAATCACAAGCAAACATGCCTTTGCAAAGCTGGGTGGTGGTGCCAGTGGGATCTCCCCCAGGCACACTGCGGGTCTGTGGCACTTCCCTTTGTTCCGCTCTTGCCGGAGGATCCTGTGGACCCTCAGGAAAACCTCTACCCGGGAGGCTCCGGTCCCGGTTAGGTTCCGGACTTCGAGGGGTCGGTCACGGGAGCAGCTGCAGGACTCCCCTTCCAACCCCTTTAAAAGCCCAAAGAATCCCACACTAACCACGGTTGGAGTATACTTAGCCTACTCCCCAGACAAGTTCAACTACAGAAAAAGACCTTTTTAGAAAGTTCTATGATCAACAAATAATCAGCTAAACAGTTGAAAGAGCCTGGGAATCAAAAGCCCTCTCCGCACCTTGGATTTCACTCTTTTCCAGCCTGTTTCTACTTTTCACTGGTCAGGCTTTGGGTCTTGGCTAAACTCAGATGTTCCTTGCCTCCCCCTCCCTGTTTTTGGAAACCACAGTAACTCACACAGGAGCCAAACCTCCTAACTAAAGAATAATTTACGACAGGGAGCTAGCATTTAAAAAAAAATAGATTTGGGGAAGGGGGGGAAAAGCTGGGAGGTCAGAAGTTGATTCCCGAGCAGGGTAGGCTGGCGGCCTTCTCAGGGCTGGCCTGTGGGGATGATCACGTTACAGGAAGGGCGGGTGCAGAGGCCATGAACAATGCGCCCAGCTCCTAGTCATTCCCTCATTGGCGCAGCCAAGCCTGCAGAGCCGCGGGGCTCGGCGTTCTAAGGACAGTGGCTCTGCAGCACAGCTTATTTTTCACCAGTGGGAGAGTTACTGAGACCTAAGAGTTTCCTTTGCCTCAGTGAACACAGGCCAGGCTGCTCAGACAACTGATTTTTAAATGCGTCACGTGGTTCCATTGGAAGCAACAGGCCCCAGCCGCAAAGACACTAAGTGGTGCTCTGCCAGACAGGGCCCAGTGGGCTCAATGCAGAACATGACTCATGCAACACACTGTGCACACAGGCTTGGCGTCTTCAGTCATAGGCAGAAGCTGGGGATCATAGCACTGAGTTCCACAAAGCAGGTCTGGTTCAAGGCTACAGGGCCTGACCCAGATGTGAACAAACTCAGAGCAATCTCTGACAATGGGACTTTCAGGGTCCCACTTCTAGGGTGCTGGATTCCCCAGAGACAAAGGTTGAACCAAAACTAGTGAAAACGTTGTTTCCCTTTTTGCTACTATCAAGAAAGAGTCCCTGGAGAAAGAGTTAAGTAGCTAGACCCTGGAAAATGAGAGGCAGATGCAGAAACACGTGTGCCTGGGCATAGCTCAGCCGACAAGGGTGGTTTGGACTCCTATGGTAGTGATGGCCCTGCCTCTCACTGCAGTCCCGGGATTGCTGGCCAGAGAAGGCTATCATCATACCCAGTGTCACCGCAGGCAATGGCGCTGTTGCGTCAACTCCAGAATCCTGATCCCTGGGGTAAGCCTGGGACCTGTGAGCTTAGGGAGCCACTACTATCAACAAATGGACTTCTCTGGGGATTAACTGGATTGGCAAAGAGTGGACAGGTCATGAAAACTTGCATGGTAGAATGGAATGTGGCTTACCCAGCAAGGCTGCACCGAGTGGCCAACTGCACAAGGGTGACGCCAGTCAACTCAACAAGTGTGCCCGCAGCAGTTCCCAGACGGGTTGTTAACAGAGCATATTCTGCATTTCAAAGGACAGCCATCTCTTAGAATGCTATGAGGTCTATTGCTAATCATCTAAAAGTCCTCACATCACGTATGCTACCTATTAGCCCCATAGATCTGCAACATCTAGGAAGTTTTCCCCCAGATAAAGGAAACTGATTGCATCTACTCCTTTTTCCATTATCTTTCGAATTTCAGTGAGGAAAGGAAAGTAAAAAGTGGCAGATGAACTATTCTTGTTTTAAGAGAATTAAGGTAGCTGGGAAAGTATGTTTCTCTAGACCAGTAATGATAGCCCCTGCCTGACTCCCAGAGCGGATAGTGTTTCCCACGTCATAGCACGTTGCTATGAGCATACCCTGCTGGATTCCTAACCATTCATTTGCTAAATTGTACTTTTTAAAACTTGACAAGACTTGTTTGGTTCCTGAATTATATCCTCCTCTGCATTTCTTCCTTCTGAAAGTTTTTTTTCCCCCTTAAAGGGTGCTGTTCCTTGCTTTGCTCAACTTTTTTGCAGTCAGATGTTCTCAGTGCACCTCAGGTGACGCTGCAGCTCCCAACGCTGATTTTCACATCCACGTGATTGATAGAAGACAGTGGCACCATCAGAAGGTGCTGCCATCACCGGCACCATGAATTAATAGCCAAGGAAGGGGAAGACAGTGCCAGAGCACATCAAGACCTGGCTCTGCATTTCCATTTGGGACCTCTGCTCTCTTGATTTTCCTTTTAAGAAAATGTAAGGGCCACATCAGATCCAAACCCAAGGGCACAGACTCCCAAAGACTTGGTCATTCATGGTCAGCAGTCGGAGAGGACCCCACCACATGGAGCTCATGGCATCCAACTCCTTCTCCTTACATGGACTCCACCCTCCAAAACCAGGGGGCTACAGAATGATTTTTCTTATATACATGACTATAAAGCCGCCAATGCATGCCACTTTTATTGCCATAACTTGGAGACCCGCAAATCCCACAGTGCATTACCACTATGAAAATCTCAATGGAGACTTTGACTAATATTTATTTAAAGACTACAACTTTGGAAGGGAAAGGTCTGCCTCCTTTAATACATGAGTGGAGGGAAACAAAAACAAAGAAGGACAAAATGACAAAATGAGACAGAGGTCTACAATGTACCTACTGATGCTGATCTTATTAATATTTAATACTTACCTTTAATACTTAGCTTCAGATTGTACATTGCCATAAAGAAAATGATCAGTTCACCCCCTTTTCCTTCTGTCCAGTTTTACCAGTACTGTTTGTTGAAGAGATTATCCTTACTCCACTGTCTGGGCATTTCTGTCAAAGATCAATTGGATAAATGTACATGTATTAATTTCTGGGCTCTCTATTCAGTTCCATTGATGTATGTATCTTTTGCCAGTGACAAGCTGTTTTAATTACTATAACTTTGTAATGTGCTTTGAAGTCAGGTATTATGAAGCCTTTAGCTTGATTTTTCTTGCTCAGGATTCTATTAGCTGTTCTGGTTATCTTGTAATAACTGTGACTAATACAATTGTTTTTTTATATATTATAAAGAATATCGTTGGTCTTTTTATATGGATTACCTTGAATTTGTAGATTGCTTTAGGTAGTATAGACATTTTATTGATACTGATTCTTCCAATCCTTAAGCAACAAATATCTTTCCATTTTTATGTCCTTGATGATTTTTTTCATCAATGATTGATAATTTGCATTATAGAGCTATTTCATTTCTTTGGTTAAATTTATTCCTCAATATTTTATTTTTTTGTGACTACTGAAAATGGGATTTCTTTCTTGATTTCTCTTTCAGTGAGTTCATCATTACCTTATGAAAAGCTACATTTTTATGTTTATATTATAACCTGCAACAGCTTTTGGGTGGAGTGTTTAGATTTTTCCATGTACATAATCATGTCATTTGAAATCACAGATAATTTGATTTCTTGTTTTTCAATGTTGATGTCCTTTATTTCCTTCTCTTCCCTAAGTGCTCTTGCTAAAACTTTCAGTACTATATTGTTCTAGATCAGGGGGAAATGCGTTCAGCTTTTCTCCATTCAGTATGACATTGGCTTTTGGTTTGTCATATATATCCTTTATAATTTTGAGGTATGTTCCTTCTATTTCTAATTTGTGGAGGCTTTTTGTCATGAAGGATGTTAAATCTTATCGAAAGCTTTCTCAGCATGTGTTGAGATGAGCACACTGGTTTTTTCTTCATTTTATTGATGTTATTTATGATGTTTATTGATTTGCAAATGTTGAACCATCCTCAGATTCCTGGGATAAATTCCACCTGACCATGATATATGGCATTTTGGATGTGGTTTTGGATTTGATTTGCTAGTATTTTGTTGAGAGTCTTTACATGTAAGTTCATTAAGGAAATAGGTTTGAAGTTTTCTTTTTATATCATGTCTTTGTTTGGTTTTGGTATCAAAGTAATGCTGGTCTCATAAAACGAATTTGGCAGAATTCCATCCTGTTCAATACTTTTGGAATAGTTTGAAAAGTGTTGGAGTTAGTTCCTCCTTGGATGTTTTGTAGAGTTCAGTAGTAAAGCCATCAGGTCCTGGATATTTCCTTCATGGAAAACTTGTGATTATGGCTTCAGTGCCATTGATGTTAGTGAAACTGATACCTTCCTATCCGAGATGCCATCTTAAGTCCCAGATGCCATCTTAGGCCATGGCCCCATCGCCATTTGGTAGAGTAAGTTTTGGTTTCTCTAAGTTTCAGTTTCCTAAGACCAGCCTGGTGTACCAGACATCAGGTGACCAAATGGTCCAACCATATGCATTGCTTTTGCCCCACCCAATGGAATTTGCTGTTTTTACTTTCTCGTCCCTGCTAAGCTCTATAAGGCCTGTTCTAGTGCGAGCTGTTGCTTCTCTTGTGCACGGAGGCAGCCTCGTCAGCCAACAGTAAACTTTCCCCTCACTCCAGTGTTTGGTGTGTTCTGTGGTGGCCTTTCAATTGCTTCTTATGGGTCTGTTTAGAGCTCTGTATTTTCTTAATTTAATCCTGATAGGTTATATGTATCTAGCAATTTGTCTATTTCCTTGATGTTTCCCTAGTCTTTCTCACCTTTCCTTTTCTTACTATTCTCTGGTTCTTTAATTTGTTTATTATTTTTCCTTTCACCTTTAATATCTGTGTTGTCTTCTGCACCATGAAACCTTATAAAGAAATCACACCTTTGGGGCTCGTGCTGTGGCAGAGCAAGTAAAGCTGCCACCTGCAGTGCCAGCATCTCGTATGGACACTGGATTGAGTCTCTGCTGCTCCACTCCTGATTCAGCTCTCTGCTATGTCTAGGCTCCCAGCTTCAGATAAGTCCAGCTCTGGACAATGTGGCCATCTGGGGACTGAACCTGTGGATGGAAGACCTCTCTTTCTCTCTCTGCCTCTGCCTCTCTGTAATTCTGCCTTTCAAATAAATACATCTGGAAGGAAGGAAGGAAGGAAGGAAGGAAGGAAGGAAGGAGGGAGGGAGGGAAAGATTCCCACTTTTGCAAAGAAGGAGAGCAGCTAAATGATGTTTCAAGTAGTCAGTATGATATTTGCTTAATACATCACTGGAGTTTTGCTCTATGTACTTCTTTGTCTTTGAAGTGTGTATCTGGTAAATAGTTGTATCCTGTAAGAGTGCCCAAGGGCTTATGTTTGTGTGTGTGTGTGTGTGCTTTTGTACATTCTGACAATCACTTTTAATTGGAGTGTTTATCTCATTTACATCAATTGTAAATACTGATACAGTTGACAGTGTTTCTACCATCTGCTTGTTGTTTTCCACTTGTCTCATCTGTTCTTGGTCTTTTATTCTTCTCTTACTTACTTTTTAAAAACTAAGCAAATAGTGTTATTATTCCCGTATTATACTATTTTAATGGTTATGCTGAAGGTTAAAATATATACTCATAGTTTATTATAGTTTCTCTTGAATTGGTTGCCATATTAAATTGTTTACCATGATTTTTGTTCTTATTATCATATATTTTCCTTCTTCATGTTATGAACCCAACAAGCCATTGTTATTTTGTTATTGGCTCTTTTATACAAATAGGCTTCTATGTTTGCTCACATATATGAGACAGCTTCAATAAAAGTTCATAGAAAATGTACATTATGAAAAAATATTATGGATTTAAAAAAAAGAACATTTGCACCAAAATAAGGTTACCTTTTGATTCTGTTTTCCATGAATGTTTAACAATTTCCTTATATGTCCTTTGTGGTGCTCTTCTTTTATACCTGAACATTATATAGGATGGTTTTCCCTTCCTTTTAATAACTTCTTTTAGTATGTAGAATGGATCTTTGGGAAAGAATTCTGTAGGCTGTTGGTTGTGTGATAAAGGATTTTATGCTTTATTGTTGAAGGATATATCTACTTCATGTGGAATGTAGATTCAGATGTTTGAAGTCAGGTTCTCTACAAAATAGTCTATGATGGAACTAAATGTGCAGTATATTTATCTCCCCAGATCAACCAACACTTTTGTGAAGCTGAAATAAGGGTGGCACAGGAGGACAAACCAAGCTGTGATGCAGTCATGGTGTCACAATAAACACCTCTGGTCATAGCAGGGGAGCTCTGGAGCTGAGGTCTCCCAGAAAAGTGGCCTCGACTGGGGTGAGTGGAGATGGGCTTCACACTTCAGCATCATCACCAGACTTTTGGAGAGAGTTATTTTCACCGGCTGTCTTCTTTTCTTCCCCTCCCCAAATTCCTATAAGCTGGTTTCAGTTTGTGTCTCCATGGGAACTCCATGGGCTCCAGCCAAGGCCAAAGACAAAAATTCAAAGCTAAATCCAGTCAATGCAGAAAAGAAATTTGGCAATATCTGCACAGATTTAAAATATTTATATTCACTGACCTAGCAATTCCATTTTTAGGAATAATGTTTAATGGAAAAAGTTGCAGGCAAGCGCATGCACACATACACACACAAATGTCCTTTGCAGTTTGTTTGTAATAGGAAGAAGTTGGAAACAATTTAAATGCCCATTAGTGGAAGATTGGTTATATAACAACTGTTATTTAATAAAAGTATAGTAAATATTTGCTGACTGAGTGACTGAAAGAGTAAACAGTCACCATAACAGATGCCCTCTGGACCTGAGAATTTGATAAGTTCCCAAAATGTTTTTATTAAATTTGAAAATAAAGTTCTACTTTTATGATTTCTGTTGAGATAAGTTTGGTATTTACTAAAGGAAAAAATTTATAAATATTAGAGGAAAACAAAATCAATTAGAAATGGATCAGTGAGTAAAATTAGAGAAACATAAATCAATTACAAATGAAAATGGGTAAGTAATAGGGTGCAGATTTCTTACCCTAGAGTAACTTACGTCTGTCCCCAAATGTGCTAACCTGGCGCAGTTTGTTAGCTGTAGACTCCTCTCCTCACTTCTATTTCTAACAGGATGTGCTCTAAGAGCTCTTGAATCTCAAGCATGAGCGTCTATTTATACGTGTGGATCTATCTCTGAGCTAATTTGAGAGACTGAAACTTATCTTTAATATGTTTCTGCCATTTGTATTTCATAACACATAAAAGGGAGAAAGTAGACATCATAGGTGCCAACTAAATGTTTGCTGAATGTTTGGTAGTTACCCTCAAGGTTCCCTTTGACTTGCTTCAACTGTCCTGCTCCGGTCATTCTGCGCGGTATCCTATGTGAGAAGATGGAAACCATGGAAGCCTTGTCTAAATAAACACTGAGGCTCAGGGGTCTCTGCGGGAGGAGAATGAAACCTTCCCACTCTTCAAATAAGGCCAGTGTAACAGAGCTACAGTTAGTTAGTTCTGCCACCTGACCCCCACTGTCTCTTCTCCTCTAACCTTGAATCCTGAGCTGGTATAACCTCATCCTTATATACTGACACTACCATGCCCCAATGGCTATGCTTTGGATACCCAAGTCCCTCACATAATCATGCATACAGTTTCACAGTTGTAACCAAAAATGTGCCGAGGTTTCCTATTTCAAAAATAAAAATAGTAACTTTACCCAGGAATGACTAGCTTACAATGCACTGCGAGTCTTTAAGTGGACAACTGGATAAGTTTTGATATTATCACACACATTACACATCTTCTTGAGTTCCGTTGTTTTTAAAATATCATTATTATTATTATCTTTTAAGTATTTATTTAGTTATTTGCAAGGCAGAGTTACAGATAGAGTGTGGCAATGGGGGAGGGGGAGAGAGAATGAATCGATCTTCCATCCACTGATTCACTCCCCAAATGGCTGCAACTGCCAGGGCTGGGCAAGGCATAAGCCAGGAGCCTGGAACTCTGTCTGGATCTCATATGTGGGTGGAGTGGCCATGTACTTGGGCCATCTTCCACTGCCTTTTCAGGCACATTAGCAGGGAGCCGGATCAGAAGTAGATCAGCCAGGACTCAAATTGCTGCTTATGTGGGATTCCAGTGTTTCAGGCTGCAGCTTGACCCGCTGCGCTACAACACCAGCTGCTCCTATGTTCCTTTATAACCCATTTCCTTCTGCTTGCTCCTGGGTTTCTGAGGGCGGCAGTTGATCTTCTGTCACAGAAGTTTAGTTTGGTTTCTAAAATTTTGTGCAAGTGGTCCTCAGTTTTATTGAGCCTCAGCCACGTCACTGAGTATATCAAGTTCTTACATTTTATTACTGAGTACTGTTCTAGTGTGCCTATTAGCCAGAGAGGAGCTGGAACACACAGCGCTCTAAGGAAATTCAGTTCCATTCTCATGAGGCTCAAGACACTCCTAGGTGAACAAAGATGGGTGTCTTCTTCCTTACCTGGGAATGGGCATGGAAGAGACCAGCAATATCTACTGGTTTCCTTTAGTTTCCTTCTTCTGCTATCTTTGTGTTTAGTATACTCCCTTTCCTTCTGCTCAAAATATTTCCCACTTTTGCTTTCTATTTCTCATTTGACCCATGGGTTATTTGTTAGTTATATGGAAAATATTTGGGTGCTTTAGGTATTTTCTATAATTAATTCTGGTTGAATTCCTTTGTATCAAAGAACATATGAAGTGTAACCTGAATCCCTTCACATTTATTAAAATGTGTTTTATGGCACAAAATATGATGTACAAGGATACTTAAAAAGTTTGTGGAAAATGGAATAAAAGACTAAGGATTTTTTTTTTTTTTTTTTTGCTGCAAAAAAAGCATTGCAATACTTGGATGGTTTTTCCATTACCCACACTTCCAATACCCTTTGTATTCTGCTACTTCATGCGTAATATAAAGACTTTAAAACACCATGCTTTCATTTCTTCCTTCCAGTTCAGTATCATGCACATTACTGATACAATTTAAAAGTCCCTAAATTGCTAGTACTTTTGTCTAAATAGTAATTTATATTATAAAATATGTAAAAATAATAAAAAACATTTACCCCCATAAATACTATTTTTGAACTCTTCAACAGATATGTGCATCAAAAAACAAGTACAAGAATGTTATCATTTGTGGTGACCCTGAACTGCAGATTACACTCATCAAGAGCAAAAAAGATAATAAATAGTGGAATATTCAATAATTTAAAGATTAACATGACATTGAAGAAGAAAAAAAGAAACTACTGTTACTGCTGTTACTTGTTGCGGTAAGGATGACTCTCAAGTATTTAATATTGAATGGAAGACGACAGACACAAGAGAGTACAGGATACAAATTTACTCTATTGATATAAATCAAAAATGAAGAAAATTAGTTGGTTGTGATTGAAAATCCGAGTCTGGGGGTTGGCATTATCCTAGCACCTGAGTTCAGTTTCTGGCTCTAACTCCTGGCTCCAGGTTCCTGCTAATGCCGATGCTGGGAGCAGTGATGATTGCTCAAGTAATTGGATTCCTGTCACTCCATGGAGATCAGGACCGAGTTCCCAGTTCCAGACTTCAGCCCTGACCCAGCAGCAGCTGTTGTGGGCATTTGGGGGAATAAATTAGTAGATGAGATATCTCTCTCTCTCTCTCTCTCTCTCTCTCTCTCTCTCTCTGCCATGCAAAGAAATTTTTCTTAAATAGCAGAATCTGACTGCCTTTGGGAGCAGGCCAGTCCCTAAAGGGAAGTGAGTCATGTGTAAATCTTGATTTAAACAACGAATACAGACATGCAGGAACAAAAGGGAGAAAATGGTTTCCGTGAAACTATCAAGAATAAAAATGAGTGTTTTTCAGAGGTTAAAACAGCAGTAAAATACTTCTGGCCCTCTTCAGAGACAGTGTCTTTTTTTTTACAATAAGGAATTTTATAATTGGTATCATAAAGGCATAAACTATATAGAAATTCACTCTGAACAGTGGAAAATGAAGATGATAATCTGGTTTTAAAAACTATGGCATATTCTTTTTTTTAAAGATTTATTTATTTATTTTAAAGAGTTTCACAGAGAGAGAAGGAGAAGCAGAGAGAGAGGTCTTCCATCCAATGGTTCACTCCCCAGTTGGTCACAACGGCCGTAGCTGCACCAATCCAAAGCCAGGAGGCAGGAGCTTCTTCTGGGTCCTCCCCATGGGTGCAGGGGCCCAAGGACTTGGGCCATCTTCTACTGCTTTCCCAGGCCATAGCAGAGAGCTAGATCGGAAGTAGAGCATCCAGGTCTTGAACCAGTGCCCATATGGGATGCCAGCGCTTCAGGCCAGGGCGTTAACCCACTGCGCCACAGCGCAGGCCCCAGCATATTCTTAAGATGTAATAATTTTCCTGCAAATAAAGCAAGTAGAACATAATGATGGAAAATAAGTATCAGCTATGAGCAGACAATTCAGAAAATAAAAAATACAAATTATCAACTAACTATGAAAATAATGTTTATAAAGAAAGGAAGATAATAGAAAATATAACAAGACATCACTTTTAACTTATCAAAATCTGGAGTTTTTTTTAAAAAGAAAATATTTATCATATTTAAGAATAAGGAAATAAAGTTCTTTCGTGCATTATTGGAAACAGAATAAACACAACTTCTCTAGAAAATAATTTGCAGAAGTCAGGGCCGGCACTGTGCTTCAGTAGGTTAAGCCTCCACCTGCAGGGATGGCATCCCATATGGGCTCCAGTTTGAGTCCCGGCTGGTCCGCTTCCAATCCAGGTCACTGCTGATTGTTGAAATCAGTGGAGGATGGTTCAAGTGCTTGGGTGTCTGTGCTCACAGGGAGACCCAGAGGAGTCTCCTGCTCCTGGCTTCGGATTGGCTCAGCTCCAATCATTGTGGTTATGTGGGGATTGAGCCAGTGGATGGAAGACCTCTCTCTCTGTCTCTTCTTTTCTCTGTTTATAACTCTGCATCTCAAATAAGTCGTTTTTAAAAAAGAAAATAATTTACAAACGTCTTAAATGAATATACTCATAATTACATGGTTTTAATAAGAATTTTTCCAGGAATATGTGTACATATATTTATGATAGTGAATCTATAACATCAGAAAGTAAAGACAACATGTGAAACAAAATTCTGCTTTCAAAAACGTGCATTTATGTCCACATAAAAGTATCTACAGAGATCACTAAAATATAAACAGAGATAATATCTAAGGTAGAGATAGTAGTATGGGTAAGTTATATATTTCTCTTCATTTCCTTTTATTTATATGTTCTAACTTTTGAAAGCTATTTTATTTCTTTAAATGTTTATAATATATAACCCTGAGTTTATGTTTTTGAAAATTTCAAATATATTTAATAAGCATATGCATTTATAAATGACTATAAACAAAATTATCATTGTATTTACCACATATCTCTTAATGATACCATTTGAGTTATTAATATTTTTAATGTTTTTGATTTTTTTCTTACAAGGAGCCCTTATTTCTTCTTATAATGAAAAAATTTTAAGTGAGCAGGGCATTTAACAAAGTACTAACAGAAACTGTGTATTTATAAACATGCATTTCAGGAAAACACAAAAAGCAATATGGCCCGCAATGGAAAAAGACAATGCCAAAATTACTCAACTATGAAAGAGATAGATCAGAAAGAAACAGAAAAAATAAGGTAGAGAAGAAGAGAAAGAGTCATCTAAAAACCTGTGTACAGAAAGACCTCCACCGTTGCAGAGTTAACCTAGCTCATTACTGACTGGGCAGATTCATCGAGCCTCAAAAGCAAAAATATTTATAACACTGCAAAAACATCTTCCAGGTAACAGCTCTTTATCTCTCATATTTTTCCTGAGGACATGGGAGCTTTCTTGAGACTCAAATGGCCAAAACTTCTAAACCAGAAGACATTTACTCTCAGCTCCTGGGAATAATATAATTTTGTCTATTGCACCTTGCATTGCTCAAATATTTTGAACACAACTCTGGCTATTTTTTAACCAAACTAACAAACCCTGTGGTTGTGCATTGGCAAGAATTGCACACAAGAGCCCCCTCATAACATATTCTAAGTTTTAGGATCCATTTAGAACTTGATGACATTCTGACTGAAAGAACCAATTTGTTTCTCCTTGCACTTTGCCCTGGTATGTGATGAAATGTGGCTGAGAGAAACGGCTTATCTAACCCCTGGATGACTGAAAACTCTTTTGTCATGTGGTAACTTGAAAGCTGTTTTAAATTTAGAGTATATTTTAGTGACTAGTGGTTAGAAAATGCTGCCCACATGCAACAGGTCCTTATCTTGTTCCTCCATATCAGTAGTTTTCAGAGCATGGTTGCTGGGCCAGCAGCAGTGTTAAAAGTACAAATTTTGGGACTTCACACTACTACGGAATCTGAAATTCTGGGGCAAGAGCATAGCAATCAATGACTTAAGCCTTCTATATGATTTCCATGGTTGCTAAGGTTTGAAAATGACTGCTCTAAATGACCTTCATTGCAAATTCTTAAAGATCTACTTAGAGGTCAAAGGACATGGTCATCAACAAAGATAGGAAAAAAGTTTCTTCCATGATAAATTTGTGGAAATTTGCAGCGTTGGTTTTTACATTTGTTACCTCAGGAATATGAGAATTCTGATATTTATCGTACCAAAATTCTTTTGATCATAAACAATACAGTGACATGTCAGAAGCAAAAACTCCATGTCAATGCATTCTTATTTAACACAAGACTTGATGAAGATAACAAAATTTTATTCAAAGAATCTTGGTCTAGTTAATCTGCCATTCTATATTGTCATGTCATATATCTCTATATCCTGTGTTTGTGTTCATTAAGTTGGGTCCATGCTAACCCTAAAGCCATGAAATCCTAGATCCCGCCAACACTAGTATTATAATAATGAGTTGTCATCACCATACAGTTCAAAAATTATAGTTTTAAATGATTTTGTGTGATAACTTAGATGAGTTGGGCAATAGAGAGATTAAAAAATTCAGGGGCACACATTGCCAAATACACCCAAATTTTGTAGATTATAGTTAGCTGGACTGAATCTACATTGTGCAGCAAAGATGCTTTCCAGAAAAGGGAACCATTTATACATCTTTGTGGAAAGGGGTAACATTTCATAAGACGCTTGTGTTCATTTCTAGTTGTACAAAAATAAGTAGGGAAAATGCATCAGAAGGTTGACAAAGAAAACCAATTTTGTTTTAGAGTCAATCTCTGCAATCTTTAGAGAATTTGAGTATTTTAAAATTTTAAAGCAATGTTCCAGATCTCTGTTGGAATTACACATTTATTGCACTCACAAGATGGCAAATTCACAAAAATCTGTGGGGTAGTTCATTTCTGCTCTACATGACCTCAGCTGGGAAGATTCAAAACCTGGGGCTGTAGTGAGTGAACACTCATTTCCTCCCATGTCTGATGATTGATCCTCGCTGTC
This sequence comes from Oryctolagus cuniculus, assembly GCF_964237555.1. NCBI lineage: Eukaryota > Metazoa > Chordata > Mammalia > Lagomorpha > Leporidae > Oryctolagus > Oryctolagus cuniculus. The sequence continues at coordinate 88,463,899 of NC_091445.1, read as the reverse complement.
AGTTGAATATTTGATGGGTTTGCCAGCCAAACAAACCCTTGTCCCTTCATGTGGCCTGGACTTCCAAGGGTGAGAGCCCTGAAAGACCTCCCAAGTAGAAGCCATATTGCCTTTCGCAGCCTGACCTCTGAAGTCAAGACTGGACAGACTTCTGCCATACACCATTGGTCACAGCATTCATCGTTCTTCCCAGGATATGGAAAGGGAATATATACCCTCTTTCTTGAAGGGCGACTAATATTCTTGAAGAGCATGTGGGACTGGAATTATAGCTAGGACAACTTTTGGACAATGTCGTATGCCACAATCCACTCTCTAGCTGGAATAACTCACAGGTCTTCCCAAAACATGTGTATGAGTAAGCATTCAGATGATTGTACGGTGCATACTCAGAACTGATCAGTCGATTTTGAGTAGAGTAGAAGAAAGCCATCCCAACTGAGCCCTGCCCAAGTTACAGATTCATGAGTAAAATAAATGCTTTGTTTAAACCATTGTTTGGAAATGGTTTGTTATGCAGATGAAAAAGACACAGATTCTCAACCTTTCTCCCTGGCTGGACACAATCACAGGATATAATGGCACAAGAGACACTTGGCTCAACTCAACAGTTGATTTGAAAAATTAGGCTGATTTTCAAGTTCTCAATCATTCTGTTTTCCAAAAAGAATTTTGGAATGCAAGGAAGGGAGACTTATTATAGTGATAACCTTGAATTCACCTAAATTTATGCAAAATTAATATATGACTCACACGTTTTGGTACCTTGCCTGTTACTTGTGACACACTTCAAACTGATGACACCCCGGGGTGTTACAAAACATAGGTTGAAAAGTCACTGGCTTAGACACTGTTGGAGGTTAAAGTGGCTTCAGAACAGTTGAACAAATGACCTCAAAGTTAATGAATGAATTGAAAAACCTGAGATTAGTTATTTCTTTCTTTAAAGATGGTTTGTGTTTGATAATTTGTTGCTGGCAAGATGGAAGCATTTGTAAAAGGAATGGGAAATGATGACAGTATGAATGAGTGACTTTTCCTGTCCATGGTGCAGGAACCATCAAGCACTGCTCTATCACCAGTCACCTGGTACAAGGCTCAAGTTTCCCATAAATACAATGGCCATACTTCTCATTGTACCTTGCACAACTTCAGAATTCTGTCCTATTCCACATTCTTCACCTACCCCCAAAATTTTGAATGATAATTTGTGTGGTCATTATGTTTATAAATAAACTGTTCAGAAAATGGCTTGTGGGTGTATGGGAAGTTTTATATTAACTCTGAAAAAATCTTTGCAAAACTTCTAAGAGAATGGATCTGGTTAGTGTATTTTACATCCCAATGGATAGTTCCCATTTGCAGTCAACAGACAGACTCATGTTCACACTGTATGGACATTCAAATAACTGTTGTCTTCCTGACAGTCTCCTGGTGGCCTGCAACGTTACATCTGGTGGCTACAACCGAGCAAAAAGCAGAATTTTCACAAGAAACACTTATTATCGTTTTTCCTGTGCTCTCGTTGGAACTTTAAAATTAACTTTTAAGTGTTTTTTAAAATTAATTTGTGGAGCTGGAGCTGTGGCAGGTAAAGCTGCTGCCTGCATTGCAAGCGTCCCATATGGGCACCAATGGAGCCCGGCTTCTCCACTTCTGATCCAGCTCTCTGTTATGACCTGGTAAAGCAGTAGAAGATGGCCCAAGTCCTTGGGCCCCTCTACTCATGTGGGAGACCCAGAAGAAGCTCCAGGCTCCTGGCTTCGGATCAGCATAGCTGTGACTGTTGCAGCCAATCAGGGAGTGAACCAGCAGATGGAAGACCTCTCTTTCACTCTCTGCCTTTCCTCTCTCTGTGTAACTTTGACTTTCAAATAAATAAATAGTTAAAAATAAATAGGTAGATAGATAAATAAAACTTACTTTCTTGGGATTTTATACTCCCTTTATAACAGTAGGCAAAGAAACTGGGAAGAAAAATTCTGTCCAACTTTCTACTGACTGAGGAAATTTGCCTTTGAAAGAACTGGCACCTTGTAAAAGAACCTTAACTATGCCACTTCCACGGAAACCCCTTACTTGATGATCATCCCCATAAAGCAGAATATTTTAGTGGGTTACCTTTTTCAAAATTTTATTTAAGTTGTACAAGTTTCATGTGTTTCATATATACAGATTTAGGAACATAGTGACACTTTCCCCACCCCCATCCTCCCTCTCACCCACACTCCAACACTTCCTTCTCCTCCCTCTAACAAACTCATTCTTAATTTTCTAAAAAAAAATTTTAATTATTTATTTTAAAGGTAGTTACAGGAAGTGAGAGGGAGAGACAGAGTGAAAGGTCTTCCATCTGCTGATTCACTCCCTAAATGGCCAAAATAACTAGAGTTAAGCCGATTCAAAGCCAGGAGCCAGGATTTACTTCTGGGTTTCCCACATGAGTGCAGGGGCCCAAGCACTTGGCCCATCTTCTACTGCTTTCCCAGGCCAGAGGAGAGAGCTGGATTGGAAGAGAAGGGGCTCATACTAGAACCGGTTCACATATGGGATGCCCAGCGCCCAGGCAGAGGATTAACCTAGTGTGCCACAGCATCGGTGCCCCCTTCACTTTTAATGTTTACAGATTTGCTTTCAGTTTACTTAATTTTCATATAGCTAGTGCTACACTAAGTAAACTATTTCAACATATATAAATGAAGAGAAAAAAAAGCTACTCATCAAAGGAAAAGACAGGTACTATAAACAACCATTGAATCTCAAAATGTCTATTCCAGTCCAATACATTAAATATCATGTATTCTATTGCTTACCTCAGATCAGGGAAAACATGATATCTGTCTTTTTAGGACTGGCTCATTTTACTAAGTATAATGGTTTCCAGTAGTGTCCATCTCATTGTAAAAGAGAGGATTTCATTTTTTTTTAACAGCTGAGTAGTACTCCTTAGCATATATGTACCACAATTTGTTTATCTGATCAACAGGTGATGGACATCTGGGTTGTTTCCATATCTTAGCTACTGTCAATTGTGTGCCAGTGAACATGGTGATACAGATAACTCTTTCATATACTGGTTTATTTTGTTTTGGGTAAATTCCCAGGAGTGGGATGGCTGGGTCATATGGTAGGACTACATTCAGATTTCTGAGGTATCTCCATACTGTCTTCCACAGTGGCTGTACTAGTTTACATTCCCACCAGCAGTGGACCAAGATACCTTTTCCCCTCATATGCATTAGCATTTGTTGTTTGTTGATTTCTGTATGAGAGCCATTCCAACTGAAGTGAGGTGTATCCTTACCATGGTTTTTATTTGCATTTCCCTGATGGCTAGTGATCCTGAGAATTTTCTCAAATGTTTGTTAGCCATTTGAATTTCCTCTCTTGAAAAATGTCTGTTCAAGTCCTTTGCCCATTCCTTAATCTGATTGTTTGCTTTGTAGTTGTTGAATTTCTTGAGCTCTTTATAGATTCTGCATGTTAACCCTTTATCAGGTGCACAGTTTAAAATATTTATCACTGATCTGTCAGTTGCCCCTTCACTTTGCAGAGTGTTTCTTTTGCTGTACAGAAGCTTCTCAGCTTGATGTACTCCCATTTGTCAATTTTGGAATGATTGCCTGTGCTTCTGAGATATTTTCCAAGAAGTCTTTGCCTATGTCAATGTCTCACAGAATTTTTCCAATGTTTTCTAGTACTTTGATAGCATCAGGTCATAGATTTAGGTCCTTAATCCATTTGAGTGGATTTTTGTGTATGTTGTAAGGTATGGGTCTAGTTTCATACTTTTGCATGTGGAGATCCAGTTTTGCCAGCACCATTTGTTAAAGAGTCATTGCTATAGGAATTCATTTTAGCTTCTTTGTCAAAGATAAGTTGGTTACAGATGCATATATTGATCTCTGAAGTTTCTGTTCCATTCCATTGGTCTACAAGTCTGTTTTTGTGCCAGTAGCGTGCTGTTTTGATCATAAATGCCCTGTAGAATGTCTTGAAATCAGGCATTGTGATGCCTCCAGCTTTGTTTTTATTCCGTAAGATTGCTTTAGCTATTCGGGATCTCTTCTGTTTCCATATGAATTTTAAGATCATTTTTTTCAAGATCTGCAAAGAATGATATTGGTATTTTGATTGGAATCATATTGAAATGTAAATTGCTTTTGGTAGCATGTATATTTTGATGATGTTGATTTTTCCACTCCATGACATGAAAGATTTTACTATTTTTTAAATACCTTCTATTTTTTCTTCAGTGTTTTGTAATTTTCATTGTAGAGATCTTTGACATCCTTGGTTAAATTTATTCCAAACTATTTAATTCTTTTTGGAGCTATTGTGGATGGGATGGATCTTAAAAGTCCTTTATCAACCATGGCATTGTGTATACAATGGCTATTGATTTTTTTCCTTGTCGATTTTATATCCTGCTACTTCACCAAACTTTTTTTATGTGTTTCAATAGTCTTTCAGTGGAGTCTTTTGGATCCCCTATATATAGGATCATGTTATCTGCAAATAGGAATAATTTGGTTTCCTCTATTTCAATTTGTATCCCTTTGATAGATTTTTCTTTCCTAATGGATCTAGCTAAAATTTCCAGGACTATATTAACTAGTAATGGTGGGAGTGGGTATCCTTGTCTGGTTCTAGTTCTTAGGGAAAATGCTTCCAGCTTTTCCTCATTCATTGGATGCTGGCCATGGGTTTGTCTTAAACTGCTTTGCTTGTGTAAAAAAAAATGTTCCTTCTATACACAATTTGCTTAAAGTTTTCATCCCGTAAGGATATCGTATTTTATGAAATGTTTTCTCTGTATATATTGAGAGAAAAATATAATTTTTATACTTCAATTTGTTAATGCAACATATCACATTGTTTGATTTGTAGATATTGATCCATCCCTGCATACCAGGGATAAATCCCTCTTAGTCTGGGTAATTGATCCTTCTGATTTGCTGGATTCCATGAGCTAATATTTTCTTGAGGATTTTTGCATCTGTTTTCATCAGGGATATTGTTCTACAGTTCCTTTTTCTGTTGTGTCTTTTGTGGTTTAGGAGTTAAGGTCACTTCATAGAAAGAGTTTGGGAGGATTCCTCCATTTCAGTTGTTTTGAATAGCTTGACAAGGATTAGAATTAGTTCTTCTTTAAATGTGGCTAGAATACAGCAGTGAATCCATCTGGTCCTAGGCTTTTCTTTGTTGGGAGGGTCTTTATTACTTTCATCTTGGTTATTTGTGTTGTTTTTTTTTTTTTTTTTAGGTTTTCTATGTCTGCATGACTATTTTGGTAGGTTGTGTGTGTCCAGGAATATATCTACTTCTTCTAGGTTTCCCAATTTGTTGGCATACAGCTCTTTGTAGTAATTCCTCATGATTTTTTTTATTTCTGTATTATATGTTGTTACATTCCCTTTTTCATCTCTGATTTTATTGTTTTGGGTCTTGTCCCTCTTTTTCTTTTGTTAGTTGGGCTAATGGTATATCATTTTGCTTTTGTTTTTCAAAAAACCAACTCTTGATCATTTCACTAATCTTCAGCATTTTTGTTTCAATGTTATTTATTTTTCTCTAATTTTAATTATTTCATTTCTCCTACTAATTTGGGGTTTGGTTTATTGTTGTTTTTCTAAGTCCTTGAGAATCATTGATAGTTCATTTATTTGGTACCTTTTAATTTCTCCATGTAGGCACCTTCCCTCTTAATACTGCTTTTCCTGTATCCCATAAGTTTTAATATTATGCACTGTTGTCATCTTCATTTGTTTCTTGAAATTTTTTGATTTTTCTTGATTTCATCTATGAATGACTATTTGTTCAGGAACATGTTTTTCAGTCTCCACATGTTGACATATGATCTAGATATCCTTGAGTTGTTGATTTCGTGCTCCATTCTACTGTAGTCAGAAAAGATGCATGGTATTATATTGATTTTTTAATTTGTCAATAATTTATTTTATGGTCTAGCATATGGCCTATCCTAGAGAAAGTTTCATGCACTGATGAGAAGAATGTGTATTCTACAACTGTGGAGTGAAGAGTTCTGTAGATATCTTAGAGTGACAGGATATATAAAATCAACAGACAAAAATCAATATACCTTTGTATACAGACAACACCATGGCTGAGAAATAAATTCTAAGATCAATGCTATTCACAATAGTCACAAAAATATTAAACGCCTTGGAATAAATTTACCAAGGATGCCAAAGATCTCTATTATGAAAATCACAAAACATTAAAGAAAGAAATAGAAGACACAAAAAGTGGAAAAATCTTCCATGTTCATGGATTGGAAAAATCAGTATCATCAAAATTTCCATACTACCTAAACCAATTTACAGATTTAATTTGATCCCAATCAAAATATCAAGGGAGGAAACCTGTTAAAGTGAAATGAACACCATGAGAAATGGTGACCCGATCAGCCCTCACCCCGACTGCCGATGAGCAACTTGATATGTTATCCCTCCCAGCATTTTCTTTGTTTGTTCTATTTAATACCCTTGGCTGAATACTGTAATCAATACACAATTCTTCCCAAGTGCTGAAACTTGACTGAAAAGTGATCACCATTAAATATAAGAGTGGGAATAAGAGAGGGAAGAGACATGCAATTCAGGACATGCTCAAGCTGACCCACCTCAAACAGTAGAGTTAGAAACATACCAGGGGATTCCAACTCAATCCCACCAAGGTGGCATGCACCAATGCCATCTCACTAGTCCCAGTGATCAACTTCCGTTCACAATTGATCATAATGATAGGACTAAGAACCAAAGGGATCACATAAACAAGACTAGTGTCTGCAAACACCAGCTGATAGAATAAAAAAGGGAGAGAATGATCCAACATGGGAAGTGAGATACACAGCAGACCCATAGAATGGCAGATGTCCCAAACAGCACTCTGGCCTCAGAATCAGCCCTCAAGGCATGCGGATCTGGCCGAAAAGCCCATGAGACTTTGAACACTTTTTATATTAAAGTCTACTTTGTCTTATACTAAGATGGCAACACCTGCCTTTTTTGCTTTCTGTTAGCATGGGATATTTTTTCTATCTTTTCACTTTCAGTTTGCATATATTTTTGTTGATGAGATGCGTTTCTTGTAGACAGAAAATAGATGTGTTTTGTTTTTTAATCCATTCAGACAGTCTGTATCTTTTAACTGGACTGTTGAGGCCATTTACATTCAAGGTGACTATTGATAAGTAACAACTTGTCCTGCCATTTTCCAAAAAAATATTCCTGTTGTCTACTTTGGATTTCTTTTCTACTTTACTTTATTGGAGATTTTCTGCCTTTACATTCTTTTACAATTATGGCTATCTTTCTGAATTTCTGTGTGTAGCACAGTCTTAAGTACCTTTTGTAAGGCTGGATAAGTAGTGACACTTTCAATTTCTGTTTATTATGGAAAGTCTTTAATTCACTTTCATTCATAAATGAGACCTTTGCAGAATACAGTACTCTGGGTTGACAGTTTTTTCTTTTATCACTTGGACTGTATCTCCCATTCCCTTTTTTTTTTTTTTTTTTTTTTGACAGGCAGAGTGGTCAGTGAGCCATTCCCTTCTAACGTGTAGAGCTTCTGATGAGACTCATCCATGAGTCTAACTGGAGATCCTCTAAAAGAAAGCTGGCATTTCTCTCATGCATATTTTATAATCTTTTCATTTTGTTTTACCATGTAAAGTTCGACTACAATGTGTCATGGAGAAGATCTTTTCTGGTTATGTCTGTTAGGAGTTCTATGTGCTTCCTACACTAGGATGCCCCTTTCTTTCTCCAAATTTGGGAAGTTTTGATTTCACTAAATAGGCCTTCTAGTCAATTCTCTCTTTCCATAACTTCAGGAACACCTAACACCAGTATGTTGGGTCATTTGGTAGCATCCCATAAATCTCCAACAGTGTTTTTAAGTTTTCTATTTTCTTCTTCTTTTTCTTCTTTTTCTTCTTTTTTTTTTTTCTTCTTCTTCTTCTTCTTCTTCTTCTTCTTCTTCTTCTTCTTCTTCTTCTTCTTCTTCTTCTTCTTCTTCTTCTTTTTGGTCTGATTGTAAGATTTCCAAAGATTTGTCTTCTAGTTCAGATATTTGTTCTTCTGCCTTGCCAAGTCTGCTGTTAATGCTTTCCACTGCATTTTTATTTGATCTAATGAATTCTTCAATTCAAATATTTCATTTTAATTTTCTTTAAAATTTCAATTTCTATGGAAAATTTTCATTCATGCCAAATAAGGCTTTCCTTCTTTTTTATTTTTGACAGGCAGAGTTAGACAGTGAGAGAGACAGAGAGAAAGGTCTTTACTTTTTCCATTGGTTCACCCCCCAAATGGCTGCTACGGCTGGCACGCTGCAGCCAGCGTGCTGTGCCTATCCGAAGCCAGGAGCCAGGTGCTTCCTCCTGGTCACCCATACAGGTGCAGGGCCCAAGCACTTGGGCCATCCTCCACTGCACTCCTGGGCCACAGCAGAGAGCTGGACTGGAAGAGGAGCAACTGGGACAGAATGCAGTGCCCCAGCTGGGACTAGAACCCAGAGTACCAGTGCCGCAGATGGAGGATTAGCCAAGTGAGCCACAGCGCTGGCTATGGCTTTCTTTAGTTTGTAGATTTGCTTCCGATTGCTTTTGAGCAACCCTATGATGAATTTTTTGAATTCTTTTTCCATTATTTCCTCAGTCTCTTTATCTTCACATTCTAATATTGAAATGTTGTTGTGGCCGGCACCGTGGCTCACTTGTCTAATCTTCCATCTGCAGCACCAGTACCCCGGGTTCTAGTTGGTTGAGGCACCAGATTCTGTCCTGGTTGCTCCTCTTCAAGTCCAGCTCTCTGCTGTGGCCCGGGAAGGCAGTGGAGGATGGCCCAAGTGCTTGGGCCGTGCACCCACATGGGAAACCAGGAGGGAGTACCTGGCTCCTGGCTTTGGATTGGTGCAGCACACCGGCCGTAGCAGCCATCTGGGGGATGAACCAGCAGAAGGAAAACCTTTCTCTCTGTCTCTCTTTCTAACTCTGCCTGTCAAAAAAAAAAAAAAAAAAAAAAAAAAAGAAGAAGAAGAAGAAGAAAAGAAAAGAAAAGAAAGAAAGAAATGTTGTTGTGTTCCTTTGTGGGGATCATAGTATCTCCCTTAGTCTTGCTTCTTGAATTTCTGATCTGATTTTTAGGCATTTGTGGAGCTGATTGTTTTTCTATGATCATTTTTATCTTTGAACTATACCTCTGTGGCTTAGTGAAGTGGCTGCACTTCCAGTGAATACCAAGAGGTGAGTGGTGGGTGTGGCCAGAGGGCTCTGGCCAGTGCTCCAGGGTGGGGTGAGTATACAGGATGACATCCTGGACAGGGTAACACCCTGGTAAGATCTCAATGCCAGGGTGTTAGTCCCCAGTGTGTTCCACGCCATGAACCACACAAATGATCTGCACAATCTTTATTCGGAGCACCGTTTCTGATTTAGTATGAGTTTTTGATGCTTTTGCTTTAGGTCTGACATATTTTCAGAGGGTTCAGCCCCCAGAGTGCTAAACCAATCTGTTTTTGGTATCCACTCAAATGATGTCACCCATTGTACAAGTAGGGGCCTTCTCAGTTCAGCAAACCCCACAGTACCTCTAGCTCCCACTTGGTGATGACCTTTCATGTTTCTAACAGAAGCAAGTTCTGATAATTAAATCATCAGACTTGAAGTTTGCATGCCTCTTATTAAAAATGTTCTTGGAGTAAAAACAAAGCTCCTTAAAGTTTATAATCACTATAAATGGAAAATTAGAAATATTAAAAGAAATTTCCTAGTACATGATGCTTTGAAAATAAAGCCAAGGCCTTGATTTTAATCTGCAAAGAGTACATACTTTGCACAAATGCGTAGGCATGAGGTCCACAGCACTCTGGACCAGGTCATAAGTAAAGGGAGTATCAGATGACAGATAAAAGCAGAATCTGATTTCTCTGCCTACTCTGAGCATCCAATGGATCAGAAGATCAATTATGGTCTCTGAGATCCAAAACTGTCAGTTATAACAAGTTCTTAGCTTGCAGTTGACTTAGGTTTTAATAATCTGCAAAAACCCAGAAATCTTGAGTATCATACTTTATAAAATATATGTTTCTGAATTTCTCACACATATATGGAGTAGGCTTGTGTGTTGGTACATTTGTCTGTGTGCACATATGAGTGTGCCTAGATATTCAAAAATAATATCTTCTCATCACTTGGATGTTCAAGATTTTAAAAATCATTGGGAAGAAATCCAAGTTAAAAGAGAATATATATTTATAATATATCCATTCATTAATAGTAAATTTGCAGATTAAAATTGCAAACTGGGCTGGTGCTGCAGCTCACTTGGCTAATCCTCCGCCTGAGGCGCCGATACCCAGGTTCTAGTCCCAGTTGGGGTGCCGGATTCTGTCCTGGTTGCTCCTCTTCCAGGCCAGCTCTCTGTTGTGCCTGGGAAGGCAGTGGAGGATGGCCCAGGTCCTTGGGCCCTGCACTTGCGTGGGAGACCAGGAGGAAGCACCTGGCTCCTGGCTTTGGATCAGTGCAGCGCATCAGCCGTAGCAGCCATTTCGGGGGGTGAACCAACGGAAGGAAGACCTTTCTCTCTCTCACTGTCTAACTCTGCCTGTCAAAAAAAATGTAAACTGGACATGTGTGTTTGTGTGTATGTCCTCATATCAATTTAAAAGCTTTTACTTTTTGTTTTCTCTCAAGAGCATGAATTTGGTGACTCAGAAAAGTGCCTAGTATTTTCATACATGTTCTCATGAAGGCAAGCTGAATCACCTCCAAGAGACTGCACAGAGGATCAGAGAGCTCAAGAAATGCCCAAGGGAGCAACCGTTTTAAGGTTTTCCCCTCTTCATTGCCTTGGAAATTACGTAGTATTAATTCTTTCCCAAGACTTAAGTGCCTTGCTTTTTCCTAAATTATTTTAAGGCCCATTTATGTACTTCTTTTAGGTTTTGAGCACAAGTAGTATGCACACCTGAGAACGACTCCTAATCACTCTCTATGTGTTCAAATCAAGTGTACTTTAATCAGATGTCTCTATCCCTGTCATTAGAATATTGATGATCTGGTCTTAAAAACACTATTTAATGTGCTTATTCTCTGAAAAATCCTAGTTTAGCTTGCAAAGAATGACTTCAATGAATCATTCTCTGGTTTTGAATTTCACAATCCTCTATATTAGGAAAAAATAGTGAAAAGAACTCCAGAAATTATTGATTTTATGCCAAATAGGTATATTAAAAATTTCCAAACTACTGTCTCCATTTTATTTTTCAACATGACTTTTAATCCCCCAGAAACAGATAATCTGAATTTATAAATAAGAAAATAATTTACGATTATAAAACCTTACTGCATTTTCCTGAATTGAATATACAAGAAAATTTAAGGCATGCTGATAGACACTAGTTTACACTGAAATGGAGTAGTTTTCCTTACTGTTATTTAAAAAAGTGGATAATTAAAAATTCAGTGATGTCAGAAGACCATTACATTGCCCTGCGCATTTTGATGGAGAAGGTATTGGAACGAGTAGCACACATTAGTCAGGCTGGACAATTTAGAACCATTACAAAGCTACGTTATAATCATTACAAATGTCTGGGCTTCTCTGCTGGTCTGTTTACTGACATTTACGGTGGTGTTTGAAACAGCACAAACAGATCTATCTTACCTTGCATGTACTGAACCTAGGGATACTTTCATACAACGTTGTATACAAGATATTAATACCAGAAACCTAAAACCCTCAGATCCATTTCCATGTTTAAAACAGGACTCATACTTAATAAATAGAATTTTCAGCTCATTAACAGTTGTCCTGTCCCATTTCACACCCACAGTTGTCGGTTAGGCTGAAGAGGACGTGGAGTACTTCTCAGGATAGTGCAGGGTAAGCATGCACCAGGACTGAGTTATCATGTTGAGCTGATTTACTTCTGCCCTTCTGCAGCTCTCAGGCCAGAGAGTATGATTAGCAGGAAGATGCTCTCAAGCATTAAAATTAGAACCATCGCAACCAGGTCAAAGGGAAGTGAATACCAGGGCTAGGCAGTTGCTCTCGTGTGGCTATCAGAGTCAAATTCCAAGGTTCCAAACCCTTAAACAGTAGGTTTATAGAGAAAACTACTAACTTTCAGTCCTTCCCAAGCGAATCACAAAACACATGGGTCCCTAAAATGCTCTTAAATTGTTTTCTGAAGTAGATGACTCCTGATTAAAATCCATGTGTTTCCTCTGTTGGTACATTTGCTTTCTTTCCAGTTTGTATTATTCTTGATTTTTTAGACACGTGACTTTAGGTGACATGTTCAGTTACAGTTTTTCCTTCATTCTGGGTCACCAGTATTTCCTCACATTTGTTAGCCATAAACAAGAGTGTCAATTTGTTAAGTCAACAACAGGAGTCACTGTGCACTTACTCCTCATGTAGGATCTTTGTCCTTAGTGTGCTGTACATTGAGATTTAATGCTATAACTAGTACTCAAACAGTATTTTTCACTTTATGTTTCTGTGTGGGAGCAAACTGTTGAAATCCTTACTTAATGTATGCTAAACTGATCTTCTGTATATAAAGAGAATCGAAAATGAATCTTGATATGAATGGAAGGGGAGAGGGAGTGGATAAGGGGAGGGTTGCGGGTTGGAGGGACGTTATGGGGGGGAAGCCATTGTAATCAATATTCTGTACTTTGGAAATTTATGTTCATTAAATAAAAGTTAAAAAAAAAGAAAAAAATCACTAAATTCTGTCAGTCACAGTTTGCAAATCAGGAAAAGCTCCAATTCTACCCACAGGAGCTTCTACTAACTCACAAGAATGAAGAGGTAGGGTTTCCAGTTCTGCTATATGACAAAGGCCTTGCAGTGGTGTCTGTGGCCATTCCTAGCTACTATTTTTAACTTAGTTCTTGATGATCACCTTTAAGTCATCCATTTTCTCCTTCACACACAACTGTGGGTTTGTTGCTTTATTTTTCTACTGTAAGTTAGACAGATAGCTCAGTATTTATTGTTGTAGAATGAAACATGCTCAATAGAAAAGACCTTTGAAACCAGTGAATTGCATAGTTGCGATACTGTGGGAAAGGAGGGTAAGAAAGATGCTACATCATTAGCTCAGAAGCAATGCACTATAATGGGCTTTTCAACTGTCCTTAGCAACACCACATTTCTCAGAAAAGCATTTCCTTCATTCATGCAATTGCACAAAGATTTTATAGTGTCTGCATGTGTGGAAGAGAAAGACAGAAACTCACCTCTACTGCAGGTCATCAAAGACATTTTTTTTTTTAATCTTTGAGATAACATTTTTAATTTACATTATAGTCAAAGGTTGAATGCTGCACTAATAAGGAGTTCAACTAATTAAAAAAAAGGCCATAGTACAGCAGGAATATAGACAAGGGCAATAAACAATAATCAAATGAAGAGATGTCAATTCACTGATACACAGTAAATTTTAAAACAGATGATTAAAAACTGCAGTAGTATATCATTCTTAACAATTTGTTTGACAAAGATATAGAACAAAGTTTGACAAAACTAATTTTTCTGAAACGTTACTGTACCCAGGTGCTCTCTTGAAGCTATTTTAGAGAAGTTCTGTATTGCCCAAATGAAACACATTTCTGTGCCCACAAAAGTACGGATTTCAGTCACTCTCTGCACCCAGGAGAGCCAATGAGGTTTAATAACTTATCATCTGCCCATCCAACAGCATTTCCTGGTTTATTCCAAATGTCATTCAACAGGAAATAAAAGGAAAGGACCCCTGGAAATGTTGGAAAGATACTCACTCTTTGTAGAACCCTGACTCTCTTGGAATTGCCAACCACTCATTTCTGAAGAATACCCAATGAGTCCTCCTCTGGGGTCTTGGACTACGCTGAAATAATTTCCTGCTTACGTATTGTCTTTGGCCATCATCAGGTGCTGGATCTTGAAATTCGCGTAAGGGGCCAGTTTGGTGGCATAGTGGGTGAAGCAGTTGCCTGTGACACTTGCACCCCATACGAGTGATGGTACACACCCCGGCTACTCCATTTACAATCCAGCTCCCTACTGTACCTGGGAAAGCAGCAGTGGATGGCCTCCTGCACCCTTGTGGAAGATCTGGAAGGAGCTCCTGGGTCCTGGTTTTGGCGTGACCAAGCCCCAGATCACTGTAACTGTTTGAGAGTGAACCAGCAGATTGAAGATTCTTTCTCTCTCTTTCTCATTCTCTCTCTCCAAGTCTGCCTTTCAAGTAAATAAACAGATCCTTAAAAGAAGAAATTCACTTAAAAATCCCTCATGTACTACTAATGAGTACCTTATCAGGTTGTACATTACTACTAAACACAAAGAAGTCAATTACATTTCTATATACATGCAGTGAACAATTGGAAACTAAAATTTCTATTTATAATAGCATTAAACATAAACACTTAGGTATAAATCTTAAAAAAAAAAAGTCCATGGCCTAGATGACAAAAAGCATAAAATGTTGATTAATAAAATAATATCTTAAAAATAGGAAGATATAACATGTTTATAGATTGCAAATCTCAACACAGTAAAGACATTGATTTCTTAAAATGATTCATATATTTAATGCAATTTTAATCAAAATTCCAGCATCACTTCATATGTACACAAAGCTTATTCTAAAATGTGTATAGAAAGGATAAAGAACTAGAATAGCTAAAACCCACTTGAAAGGGAAGAACATGGTTGTTGAAAATCATGACAATGTCCAGTTATGACTTATTATAAAGATACTATGACTTATTACAAAGCTGATTATAAAGTAATCAGCAAGATTTGGTATGGGTAAAGGGCTAGACACATAGATCCATGCCCAGAATAATAAAGAGTCTCATAAAATATCTATACAGATATGGCCATTTGGTTTTTGATAAAGGTATAATAGTAATTTAATGAGATAGAATAGTTTAGATATGATGTAAATAAAAAATTATTTATCCATTTGCAAATAAATGAATTTAGACCTAATCTTCATACATTATAATAGATTAACTGAAAATAGACAAAGATCTAAATGTAAAATTAAAACACTTGAGAACAAAAAAAGGAGAAAATCCTCATAACTGGTAGTCAGAACACATAATCCATAAAAGTATAAATTGGTAAGTTGGATTTCATCAAAATTAAAAACTCTTACTCTCCCCAAAACACTGTCAAGAGAATAAATAGACAAACTATAGACTGAGACTAAATATTTGCAAATCACAAAACAGAAAAAGGACTTGTATTCAGAATATAAAGAACTCTTAAAATGCAACAAACAGTGCATGATCTCATTTATATGCATAATCTAAAAAAGTCAGCTTCATAGAAGTAAAGAGGAGGGTTGTTTCCAAAGGCTGGTGGTGGATAGATGGAAAATGGGCAGGCATTCAGTAAAGGGTAAAATTTGTCTGCTAGGAGTTATAAGTTCTTACTAGAATTACTTGACTACTGTCAATTGCACAACGTGATGACTGTAATAACTAATAATGGATTACTCAATATATTTCTTTTTAATGATTTATTTATTTATTGGAGAAGCAGAGTTATAGACAGAGAGCGGGAGAGAGAGGCCTTCCATCTGCTGGTTCAGCCCCCAAATGGTCACAATGACAGGGGCTGGGCTGATCCATAGCCAAGAGACAGGAGCTTCTTCTGGGTCTTCCACAAGGATGCAGGGGCAGAGGGACTTGGGCAATCATCGGCTACTTTCCAAAGGTATATTGGCAGGGAGCTAGTTTAGAAATGGAGCATCTGGGACTCAAACTGGAGCTCATATGGGATGCTGGCGCTGTAGGCAGAGGCTTAACCTACTACACCACAGTACTGGACTCAGAAATACATTTCAAAATTGCTGAAAGACTAGAAAGAAAGGAATGATGGGTATGTGAGGTGAAAGATGTATTACTTGTCCTGATTTAATCATTATGCAGTGTATGCATGTATCACAAAATCAAATTGTACCTTACAAATGTAAATGCATTATTATTTGTCAATATATAAATGAATGAATGAATGAAAATAAACCACTTAAAAATAGGCAAAGGATCAGAGAGAAGATGTAAAGATGGCAAATATGAACTTGCAAAGAGGTGTAGAAACAATGATAATTAGGGAAATGAAAATTAAAACCACAATGAGATTCTACTACACACTTATTAGAATAGCAAATATAAAACATGCTAACACCAAACTAACCCCAAATGCTAGAGAGGATGTAGGACAATTGGAATTCTCACACATTGCTCACATGTATTTCTATGCTCCCTCTGGAAAAAGAGTTTGGCAGTTAAACACACTTCCTGTACAGCACAGTAATTCAATTCCTGGGTTTTCACCTGAAGAAAATGAAAGCTATGTTCACACAAAATCTCAATCATGACTATTCCTACCATTATTTTGTCTATGATACATAATAGACAAAAACTGGAAACAGTCCAAATGCCCTTCAACATGAGTATGGAATGTATGAAGCCATATATATATATATATATATATATATATATGTATATATAATGGAATGTAGCTTTGTGTGTGTGGTTGTGTATAATAAAACCCTACTCAAAACAAAACTGGCAGATTATTCATAATGCAACAAAACAGATAATTCTCAAAGAAAACGGGCTCAGTGAAAGAAGGCTGTATTGAGTTTACGTGGTTTGAGTTCATCATTGAAAATGTCAAGCTGTAGAGACAGAGATCAGCGGTTGCCAGAGGCCACGAGAGTGTGAAGTCAAGGGACCAGCACAGGAACATTTTTGCAGGAATGATAGAACTGGCCTGAATCCTGATTGTAGGGAGGGTTATAGGAAACTGTATGGAAGTTAAAATTCATAGTGTTAGGAGCCGGTGCTTCACCACATTCCATGTTAGAGTGCCTAGGTTCAATTTCCAACTCTCTTCCTGACTTCAGCATCCGGCTAACGTGGACTGAGAGACAGAAGTGACAGCTTGTCTGATCCCTGACACCATGTGGAAGACCTGGATTGATTTCTTGCCTCCTGATCTGGACCCTTGTAGGCACTTGTGGAGCAAATCAGTTAACAGGAGTAAATCAGCTAAAGGAAACTCTCTCTCTCTCTCTCTCTCTCTCTCTCTCTCTCTCTCTCCCTCTACCTCTATAATAAATAAATATTTTAAATAATTTCACATATTGCATGCCAAAATTTTCAATTTTACTATATGATAACTATAAAAAGATACACTGCATTTGACATTGCAGATTTAGAAAATATTTGTCATTCCTACAATTTATAATATTCTCCTAATATCCAAAAATCTAAGCTTTAAATCTATAATTTAGAATGGAGACAACCCTTCCAGACCCTTAGTGGTTTTGTTTATGTGTTTTATTTTGCAAATTTCTGAAGTATCTACACATTCAAATAATTTCTGGAATCGTTTTATTGATAAGTGTGCTGTATTAAATTTAAATTCATGTATTGAAATGTTCAATTAATGAAAAAATTCATCAACTATGTCAGTCTCACTGGAGATAGACAACCTTTTGCAAAATGGGGAATGTCTACAAATGCTAAACTATAAGGAATGGTAAATGAACTCATCATTACTTTGTCAGCCACATAATTGGGAAAAAAATGTTTAATGGGTATTTGGAACTACAAAGTAGGAAGTCTGAGGATTGTAATTCTTAATCTTAAAGTCCTGGACATTGCTTCATTCCTCAAAAGACATTTAAAAATATTTCCTAGACAAAAGGCTCAAATAGTACTCCTGATGACATAACGGCCATTTATCTGCCCTCCCTCTCTACCCTCTTCCCTTCCTTTCTTTCCTTCTTCCTTCCTCTCATTCCTTCTTTCTTGCTTGCTTTCTTTTTTAATGATGTATTTATTTATTTATTTGAAAGGCAAGAGTTAGAGAGAGGCAGAGAGAGAGAGAGAGAGAGAGAGAAAGAGAGATAGAGAAAGGAAATACATCTTCCATCTGCTGATTCAGTCCCCAAATGCCTACCAGAGTCAGGGGCTCCACCAGGCCAAAGCTAGCAGCCAGGAACTCAATCCGGCTTTTCCGCATGATAGTAAGGACCCAGGCAGTGGAGTCATTATTGCCACCTCCCATGGTGCACATTAGCTGGAAAGCTGGAATGAGAAGCTAAGCTGGGCACCCTGTCCCATGTGGGATGCGAGCATTCCAAGTAATGCCCTAACCACTGTGCCAACTGCCTGTCTTCATCCCTTTTCTTATAGAATTAATGGTCTTCACATTTTATTTTCACAAGGATGCATGTCTTGACCCTTCAGACAATGATCATGACCATAACAATTTTTTTAAATTTATTTTTCAGTATTCTTTCTGTGGGAAATACTTGCTAACTAGTGGTTGAACAGATGCGTGCATGAGGAACTAATGTAAGAATAAATAAGTGCAGATTAAAGATTTTAAAAAGTCTGCCTAGTTATGTCCATGAAGAGGCTGACCACAGGTGGGATGTCACAGTGCTTAGGAAGTACTCCCAGAGCCCACCTTTCTCTGAGTCTTCTGGGATGCATACATGAGGCCATGGACTCTAGGCCTCCTCCTAGATCCATTCTTTTGCATTTTACCCAACTCTTTTGCCTCATTAAATTCCTTCTGAAAGGCATCTTTAAGTTAAAGATGTTGTAGACTAGATGTTTATGGCAGCCTGAGGCATTCTGGCCTGAGCAACTGCAGGGCCCTCATCTGGGTGACGTAAGGCCTGGCCTTGGCTGTACCCAATTTAGACAACAGAAACGTGTTCCATTTGTACTATGCTATTTACCCATTATGCTCATTCAATTTTCCCACATGCCTTTCCCAATTATCTACCAATTTAATCCACTGAATCTCTCTCTCCTGTAGTAAATATGTCCCCGCTAGCATTTACTAGCACTTGGACCAAACTTTCAAGGGCCTGTAACAGGCTGTGTGATTCATTTATTTTTCCTCTTCCTGTCCAATTTTGTACTTACCAGTCATCACAAAAATGGACAACGCCACCACAGACAAATGTACTAGCAAGAATGTAACTATACGATTGGCCACTTAGTCCTGAAAAACAGAATAATGGCTGCAAAATAGAGCTGGGCCACAGGGCAGAAGCCATCCTTAAATTTCATTCGGCCTAACACCTGCCACAGAGCCGATGTAGTGAGAAATTGTACCCTGACGAGACGGCCCAGATCTGAGCATCATTTACTGTCCTTTCTATTATTGTTCATAATAGCGGTGCTTTCCGATGGAACAACATTCCTCCTGCAGCAGATCAAAAGGGTTTAGAAAAATATCCTCTCATCCTATTTGAGAGACCAATAAAGCAATAATTCAATTTTCTCGGTGTTGCTGGGAACTTGGCAGCCAATATTAATTATCTCCAGCCAACGGGCACTTCTAAATTACAATAAAGTACATTTGTCTGTTTTGTTTTGCAGGAGAATTAGCCCAATTTGACTTTCAGAAAGAGGACTAGTCTGGATCATTTGACTTAGAGACACTGCATTCAGGTATCTCAACGCACTCCCTACCCTTTGACACTGACCATTTGGCTTAAAGATCCAGGAGGCTGACCCATGATCGGTTTGCCTTTGTGCCATCTATTAGATCCCCTATGCCATCTCTCTAGTAGAGAGAGGCCTCTCTGTCTCCATATGTTGTGGGTTTTTTTTTTTTTGCACTTCATGAAATCTATGTCTCCTATGTGTCAAGAAAAATCCTTCAGCTCTCTGAAGAGATACATATGGGATCTCAAGAACTCCAGTACTTGCCGTTATAAATAGTATTATTCTATCCCATAGGAAAACAGTCAGTTGATATCACTTAAAACCTCCTCAGAGGTTATCAAATTTAAAAACTTTGTAAAAAACCAAACTCTTGAGAAACATAATTATTCATTTGGCAGCTTTATTTGAACAGGCCCCTTCTTTGACATTGACAGTTTGGGTAGACTGGTAGGTACAGAGAAGACCACCTCCACATGGGACAAAGAGGAAATGCATAACCACCTGCTGAGGTTAAGAGCAGCCACACTCACCTCCACATCCTGAGATTACTAAAATTAAATCATGGCAGGCATTGCTGGCTGACCGCCTGGTTCCATACCTCCCTTCCCCCTTCCTGTTTATGACATCTGAGGTAATACGCTCAGGTAACATTATATTGCCTCATGCTTCTGCCCTAGTAGTGATTAGTGAGACCCCAGGGCCAGTCAGTGGGCAGGGCTTCTGAGAAAGCTCTTTAAAGGGAGCTGATTTCCCAGGTGTTCATCTGTAGCCTCCTCCACCCCAACAAACCATTTCTTCTGTCTCACTGGAACAAGGACATGATGGACAGCAGTGCGCCAGCAGTCATCCTGAACCATTCTGAAGGTGAATGACAGGTATCCAAGATGAGAAAGCAGAAGTAAGAGGGAGAAGCTTGCCTCCCTGATGACTGTGACACTCACTTGCCAACCCTGGACTTCCCTTCTCTAGACTCCTTAGAGGAGAACCTGTGTCTTTAATGTCACAATTACTTGGATTTCCATTGAGGGGATTCTGCCAAACTCAACACTAACAAAGCTGTTAAAGCAATCAACATAAGTTCATTGAACATTATCGATGCTCTTAAAGCTGGGTTTTGCACTTACATTTGGTAAAAGATTATCCCTACCCTCTCTTTTAAAAACTTATTTTAAGAAATAAAACTGATAGTAAGCACCATGGCACGCCAAACCTGCTGTCAGAAATGCACATGGACTCAGGTAACCTCTGTATTTCTGCTGTGATACCACTTTCCATATAATTTTTTTCTTATTCTCTGAAGATTTATTTATTTGAAAGGCAGAAAGAGTCAGACAGCTGTCTCCTACCTGCTGGTTCATTCCTCAAATGCCCATGATGTTTGGGAATGGTCCAAGCTGAAGCCAGGAGCCAAGAGCTCAATCCAGGTCTTCCACATGGGCAGCGGGAACCCACCTACTTGTGCTATAACTTGATGCCTCTCAGGGAGCATATTGGCAGGAAACTGAAATCAGGAGTGGAACTGTGTCTCAAATCCAGGTGCTCCTATTTCGGATACAAGCATCCCAAACAGTGTCCCAAGCACCCATTCTTAAAGAAGGAAAAAGATGCTATGTCTAATTCACAAGTTGATTCCTCAACAAGAAACTCACAGCTGTGACATAATGAAAATAATAAATGGGTTTTCCTGGCATTCTGCGTGTTGCCTACAGCTAGAGACGACTCCAGCTTGGGCTAAGGTGTTTCGCTCATTCCCCTCCCCAGAATTCAAGAAGCTCTTGTTTAACCCACTGAAGCTTTGGATTTTACAATAAAGAATCAGGAACTAGTTGGAGAAAAGGAGTTCAATAAGACAAGGAACACACAGTGGCAAACCTGAACGAATATTCTCTTATTCTGGTTTAGTAGTTGTTTCTAAGATTTAAAACTCGTTTCCTCAGGATCTGTAATTTAAATACAATTAAATGAACATATTTTAAGTTTGTAGTGGATAATCAATGTAAAATACTCCAACCCAAATGGGCTATTGAGCCCATTAGCTGTTTCAATGCCAGGTAAACCCTCATGTGTTTTCTGTCTATTGTAGATTAGCTTTGCCTATTTAAAAATCTCACTTGAATACAATCATAAAGGATATTCTCCTTTAGGTCTTTCTTCCATCCTTCCTCTTTCTCTCTCTCTTTCTTTCTTTCTTTCTTTCTTTCTTTCTTTCTTTCTTTCTTTCTTTCTTTCTCTCTCTTTCTTTCTTTCTTTCTTTCTTTCTTCCTTTTTTTCTTTTTTTCTACTCAGCATATTTTCAAGATTCATCCAGGATTTTTGTTGTATTGGGATTTCATTTTTATACCATAACAGATAATATTTATTATAAAAATAATGATTTTTTTAAAAATAACTAACAAGGCAGGTAACTGCACTGTGTCCCACAGAAAACGGGGCCCCGTAGGACTGGTTTTGGTATCCCAACCAGTCAACTTGGTTTCTTCTCCCAAAGTTCTTTCAAATTTATTGCTAGGGAATATTCTTTTGCAACAAAATGAGAAAGCAACCTACACAAACCGTATGTCTGATAAGTGATTTGTCTCAAAAATATGTCAGGAGCTCCTACAAGTCAATAAAATAACCAATAACCCAAGATTTTTAAGGATAAAGACTTGAATACATATGTCTCCAAAGAAGACATACAAATGGCCAATAGATAGATGAAAAAAAATTCTCAATGTCACTAATTATCAGGGAGATGCCAATCAAAACACTTTACACCTGTGAGGATGGATATTACCACAAAAACAAACAAACAAACAAAAAACTAGAAGTGTTGGTAAGGATATAAAGAAAAGGGAACCTTGCATACAGTTGGTGAACATTCAAAATGGTTTAAAATGAAAAATAGAACTAGAGGGGCTGGTACTGTAGTACAGCAGGTAAAGCCACTACTTACAACTCAGGCATCCTATATTGGAGAAATGTTTCAAATCTCAGCTGCTCCACTTCTGATCTAGCTTCCTCCTAACGCAACTAGGAGGCCAGTTGGGCCTATTCATGTGGTAAACCAGGCTGGAGTTCTGGGCTGTTGGTTTCGGCCTAGAACAGACCTGGCTATTGCAGCTATTTAAGGAGTAAACCAGAAGAATGACGATGTCTCCCTCTCCTTTTCTCTCCCTCTCCCTCTATTGTTCTGCCTTTCAGTAAACAAATACATCTTATTTTCTGTTTTTTTTTTTTTAATTTGAACATTTTATTGAAATACAGTATACATACAGAGAAATGTGCATAAATGTAAATGAATTTTTTGATCACTGAGCACATTCATAATCAATAAATTAAGAACAAAACATTACTAGTACCCCAGGAATTCTCACTATCCTTCCTCTCTCTTTGCTTTTTTTTCTTATTTTTAACATGGGGAGGAAAGAGCATATTGCAACTTCATGCTATGATTCAGTGAAGCAACATTGATAACTAAACACCAAATAATATGATATCCACACAATTTTATACTCTATATTAATTTCCACAATTAAGAGGAAACATGATATTTATGTTTCTGGTTCTGGCTTATTTCACTAGCATAATAATCGACAGTTAATTCCATTTTGTTGTAAATCTCAGGATTTCATTCTTTTAGGGAGATGAGTAATATCCCATAATGGATATATGCCACATTTTAATCCAATCATCATTTGTTGGACATACATCTAGGCTAATTCCATATATTTGCTATTTCAATTTGAGCTGCTATAAATACGAAAGTACAGGTATTTCACACACTGATTCCATTTCCTCTGGATACAGTCTCGTAAGTGGGAGGGCTGGGTCATACGGTAGATCTATTTTTAGTTTTCTGAGGAATCTTCATAATGTTTTCTTTTTTTTCCTAAGGATTTTTTATTTATTTGTTTGAGAGGTAGAGTTACAGACAGTGAGAGGGAGAGACAGAGAGCAAGGACTTCCTTCCATTGGTTCACTTGCCAAATGGCTGCAATGGCCAGAGCTGTACCAATCTGAAACCAGGAGCCAGGTGCTTCTTCCTGGTCTCCCACATGGGTGCAGGGGCCCAAGCACTTGGGTCATCCTCTGCTGCTTTCCCAGGCCATAGCACAGAGCTGGATTGGAAGAGGAGCAGTTGAGACTAGAACCAGAACCCATATGGGATGCCAGTGCCAGAGATGGAGATTAACCTACTGCACCATGGCACCGGACCCCATACTGTTTTCTATAATGGTTTTGCCAATTTGCATTGCCAGCCCCAGTATATCATGTTACCTTTTTCTCCAAATCCTCACCAGCATTTGTCATTTTTTGGTTTTTCAATACTAGTCATTCTAACTGAAGTGAGGTGATATCTCATTGTGTTTTTTATCTGCATTTCCCCAAAAGCCAATGATTCTGATTATTCTTTTATGTGTCTGTTGGCCATTTGTATTTCATCCTTTAAAAATGTTTGTCCTTATCCTTTGCCTATCTCTTAATTGAATTGTTTGGTTGATTGTTGTTGAGTTTCTTGAGCTCCTTATGTGTTCTGGATATTAATCTTTCATCATGCACAATTTGCAAAAAATGTTCTCCCATTCTGCCAGTTGACTCCTCACTCTGCTAATGGTTTCCTTTGCTGTGCAGAAGATTCTCAGTCTTTAGCTATCCCATTTGTCCATTCTTGCCTAGATTGCCTATGCTTCTGGGGTCCTAGCAAGAAGTCCCATCCCAAGCCAATGTCTTGTGGTGTTTCTCCCAAATTTTCCTCTAGTAATCTGATGGTTTCAGGTCTTAAGTTTAGATCCTTGATCTATTCTGAGTTGACTTTTATATAGGTTATAAGATAGCATCTTGCTCCAAACTTCTACTTATGGAAATTCAATTTTCACAACATCAATTTTTGAAGAGACTGTCCATTATCCAGAGAATTATTTTAGCTAGTTCATCAAAGATTAGTTTGTTGTAAATGCATGCTTGATATTTAGGGCTTTTATTCTGTTCCATTAATCTACGTGTCTATTTTTGTGCCAGTATCAGGTTGTGTTTTATTGTATCAGTCATGTAGTAGGTCTTGTTATCTGATATTGTGATGCCTCTGGATTTTTCTATTGTTTAAGATTGCTTTGGTTATTAGACGAGTTTCTTTGTAAATTTTACAAATTTTTTCTAGTTCTGTGAAGAATGTACCTGTGAGGAGCAACTCGGACTAGACTAAGTTACTGGAATTAACACTTATTCTATGTATCTGCTCTCCCACAATATGGCGCTGAGAAGGGAGAAACAGCTTCTACACAGCTGCCTCCAGTTCAACCAATAAACTGTAGGACCTACTCTTGATTGGAGGAGAGCAGTGTACTCAGTGTGTGGGCAGCCGAGTTGGGATTGGTGGAAGAGGACTATAAAGGAGGAGAGAGACAACATGCACCAGGAACATCTAAGGGGAACATCTATCTGAAGGAACACCTGTGCAGCCCCCGAGAGAGCCGGCTGGCGGTGTGCCGTTCCCCCGCGGAAGTGGGGAATGTGGCAGGGGGAATCGCCCTTCCACGGAGGTGGAAGGGACGGTAGCCCACCCGGGAAGAACCAGCAGCAAACCCGGGGAGGGCCGAGCAGACAGAAGAACAGCGCAGGGTCCTGTGTCGTTCCTCCACGAAGACGGGGAGCAACATGTACCTGGAATTTTTTTTAACTTTTATTTAATGAATATAAATTTCCAAAGTACAGCTTATGGAGTACAATGGCTTCCCCCCATAATTTCCCTCCCACACGCAACCCTCCCCTTTCCCACTCCTTCTCCCCTTCCATTCACATCAAGATTCATTTTCGTTTCTCTTTATATACAGAAGATCAGTTTAGCATACATTAAGTAAAGATTTCAACAGTTTGCTCCCACATAGAAACATAAAGTGAAAAATACTGTTTGAGTACTAGTTATACCATTAAATCTCAATGTACAGCACACTAAGGACAAAGATCCTACATGAAGAGTAAGTGCACAGTGACTCCTGTTGTTGACTTAACAAATTGACACTCTTGTTTATGGCATCAGTAATCAACCTAGGCTCTTGTCATGAGCTGCCAAGGCTATGGAAGCCCCCTGAGTTCACTGACTCTGATCATATATAGACAAGGCCATGGTCAAAGTGGAAGTTCTCTCCTCCCTTCAGAGAAAGGTACCTCCTTCTTTGATGGCCCCGTTCTTTCCACTGGGATCTCACTTGTGGAGATCTTTCATTTAGGTTTTTTTTGTTTTTGTTTTTGTTTTTTTTTCCCCAGAGTGTGTTGGCTTTCCATGCCTGAAATATTCTCATGGGCTTTTCAGCCAGATCTGCATGCCTTAAGGGCTGATTCTGAGGCCAGAGTGCTGTTTAGGACATCTGCCATTTTATGGGTCTGCTGTGTATCTCACTTCCCATGTTGGATCATTCTCTCCCTTTTTTATTCTATCAGCTAGTATTTGCAGACACTATTCTTGTACCTGGTATTTTGATTGGAATCACATGAAATTGTTAATTGCTTTAAATAATACAGACATTTTGATGATATTAATTCTTCCAATCCATGAAGGTGGAGGATTATTTTCTGTTCCTTTTTTCCTGATTCTTTCATTAATACTTTCTAATGTTCATTGTGGTGATTTTTTTTTTTTTTTTGACAATCAGAGTGGACAGTGAGAGAGAGAGACAGAGAGAAAGGTCTTCCTTTACCATTGGTTCACGCTCCAATGGCTGCTGCGACCGGTGCACTGTGGCTGGCGTACTGCGCTGATCCGAAGCTGGGAGCCAGATGCTTCTCCTAGTCTCCCATAAGGGTGCAGGGCCCAAGTACTTGGGCCATCCTCCACTGCACTCCCAGGCCACAGCAGAGAGCTGGACTGGAAGAGGGGCAACCAGGACAGAATCCACGCCCTGACCAGGACTAGAACCCGGTGTGCTGGCGCTGCAAGGCAGAGGATTAGCCTATTGGGCCGCGGCGCCGGCCTGTGGTGATCTTTTTTAAAAACAATTTATTTATTATCATTTATTTGAAATGCAGAGTTACAGAGAGCAGAAGCATGGCAGGGCGGGGGGTGGGGGTTGTCTCCCTTCCACTGGCTCATTCCTCAGATGGCTGCAAAATTTGGAGCTGTGCTGATCCAAAGCCAGGAACCAAGAGCCTCTTCCAGGTCTCCCACTTGGGTGCAGGGGCCCAAAGATTTGGGCCATCTTCTACTGCTTTCCTAGGCCATAGCAGAGAGTTGGATTGGAAGTAGAGCAGCAGGACTCAAACAGGCGCCCATATGGGATGCTAGCACGGCAGCATGCTAGCAGTGGCTTTACCCGCTAGGCCACAGCACCGGCCCCGTGGTGATCTTTCATAACCTTAGTTAAATTTATCCCAAGGTATTAAAACTTACTGTAACTGTTAGAAGTTCTTTCTCAGCCAGAGCACTGTTTATTTTATTTGTTAACTTCATATTCAACAAGTTTGAAAAATTCTATGAGTTTTTACATTAATGAAGTGCTTGGTTCCCTTATTTAAAAGATCATGTCATCTACATAAAAAGGAAAACTTGACTTGGTCATTTCTAACTTGTATGCTTTTGATTTCTTTCTCTTGACAGACGATTCTGGCTAAAACTTTCAGAATAATGTGGAATAATAATGGTGTGAGTGACCAGCCTTGTCTGGTTCTGTGTCTTAATGGAAATTCTTCCAGCTTTTCCCTTTTAAATATGATGCTGGCTGTGGATTTGACATATATTGACTTTATTGTGTGGAGATATATTCTGCTTATACCTTTTTAATCACAAATATCATGGAAGTATGCTATGATCCATCAAATGTTTTTTTCTGCATCTATTGACATAATCATATGGTTTTCATCCTTCATTTGGTTCATATTGGTATAACATTCATTTATTTGCATATATTGAACCATTCCTGCATCCCTTGGGATAAATCCCACTTGGTCTGGATAGATGATCTTTTTTTAAAATTTTCATTTTTGAATTCAACTTCTAGTATTTTGTTGAGGATTTTTGCATCTATAATCATTTGGGATATTGTTCCATAGTTGTCTTTTTTGTTGTATTTCTCTTTGATTTTGGAATTAAGGTAATTCCAAATAACTGGCCTCATAGAATGTTTGGAAATGTTCCATCCCTTCAATTGCTTTGAATAGCTTAAAAAAATTGGTAAACAATTGGTAGAATTCAGCCACAAAGCCATCTATTCCTGGACTTCTCTTTGTTGGGGGGCTCTTTCAATCTCTTCGTTATTTGTCTATTCTTGATTTTTGGCCTATGTCTTCATGCCTCAATTTTGATAAATTATATATCCAGATGCCTATAAATTACTTCAAGATTTTCTAATTTGCTGGTGTATATAGCTGTTTGTAATAATTCCTAATATCAGGGCAGGTGCCCTGGCGCAATAGGTTAATCCTCCTCCAGCAGCGCCGGCATCCCATATGGGCGCCGATTCTAGTCTCCACTGTTCCTCTTCCAATCCAGCTCTCTGCTATGGCCTGGGAAAGCAGCAGAGGATGGCCCAAGTGCTTGGGCCCCTGCACCCACGTGGGAGACTGGGAAGAAGCTCCTGGCTTCGGATTGGTACAGCTCCGGCTGCTGTGGTCATTTAGGGGAGTGAACCTATGGAAGGAAGTCCTTGCTCTCTGTCTTTCCCTCTCACTGTCTGAAACTCTACCTCTCAAATAAATAAATAAAATCTAAATAAATAATAATAATTCCTAATGATATTTGCACTTCTGTAGTATCAATTTTAACATCTGCTTTTTTAATGTTTGGTTTTATTAATTTATATCTTCTCCATTTCTTGGTTAATTGGATCAACGTTTCACAATTCTATTATTTTAAAAAAGCAGCCTGTTCATTTCACTGACCTTTTGTATACTTTTTTACTTTTGTTTATTTCTTCTCTAATGTCTATTATTTATTTCCTTCTACTAGTGTGGGGTTTAGTTTATTCTTGTTTTCCTAGGTACTTGAAAAACAGTTAAATCATTTGTTTGATACCTTTCCAATTTTCTGATATAGGCACTTATCGCTAAAAACTTTCCTCTTAATACTTCCATTTCCTGTATCCCATAAGTTTCAATATGTCTTCATATTCATATTCATGTCAACATATTCAATATGTTTCATTTACATTCATTTCAAGAAATATTTTTATTTCCATTTTTATTTCTTTTATGACCCGCAGTTCATTCAGGAACATGTTTTTCAGTCTCCATGTGTTATATAGTTTGTAGAGTTTCTTTTATTGTTAATTCCAGCTTCATTCCATTATGGTCAGAAAAGATACATGGTATGTTTCAGTGTTTTAATTTGTTGTGCCTTGTTTTATGGGCTAGTATGTGATCTATCCTAGACAATATTCCATGCACTGATGAAAAGAACTTATATTTTGCAACTGTGGGTGGTATGTTCTGTAGATATCTAATAGGTCCATTTTGTTCATAGTGTAGATTAGTTCTGCTGTTTCTTTGGTATCTGGTTGATCTGTCCATTGATGAAACTGGGGTGTTGAAGTTTCCCATCGTTACTGTATTGGAGCATATGTCTTCCTCTAGATCCATTAGCATTCAAAACTGGGTGCCCTGCATTCATTGCATATACATTTACTATAGTCACATCTTCCTGTTAAATTGATCCCTGAATTATTAAATAATGGCATTCTTTGTCTCTTTTAACAGATTTTGTCTAAAATTTATTTTGTTTGATGTGTGTATATAGCTAGTCCTGCTTGCTTTTGATTTCCATTTGCATGGAATATCTTTTTCCATTCTTTCAGTTTGTATGTATCTTTATTGATGAAGTATGTTTCTTCTTTTTTTTTTTTTTTTTTGACAGGCAGAGTGGACAGTGAGAGAGAGAGAGACAGAGAGAAAAGTCTTCCTTTTGCCGTTGATTCACCCTCCAAAGGCCGCCCCGGCCGGCGTGCTGCAGCCGCCGCACCGCGCTGATCCGAAGGCAGGAGCCAGGTGCTTCTCCTGGTCTCCCATGGGGTGCAGGGCCCAAGCACTTGGGCCATCCTCCACTGCACTCCCAGGCCACAGCAGAGAGCTGGCCTGGAAGAGGGGCAACCGGGACAGAATCCGGCTCCCCGACCGGGACTAGAACCTGGTGTGCCGGCGCCGCAAGGCGGAGGATTAGCCTAGTGAGCCGCAGCGCTGGCTGAAGTATGTTTCTTCTAAGCAGCATATAGCTGGATCTTGGTTCAGCCAGTGTGTACCTTCTAATTGGGTAATTTCGTTCATTTGCATCCAAGGTAATTATTGATAAGTAATGACTTAGTCCTCTCATTTTTCCATAAATAGTCCTATTATTTGTTTTAAAACGCCTTTGTTCTTTACTAGAAAGCTTTCTGCCATCACATTGCTTCACGATGCTGATTGTCTTTTACTCTTTCTGTGTGTAATATATCCTTAAGTATCATTTATAAGGCAAGTGGTGGTGACAGCCTCTTCCAGTTCTTCCAATTTTGCTTGTTTTGGAAGCTCTTTACTTCACTTTCATTTATGAATGAGAGTTACACTGAATAAATTACTCTGGGTTGGCATTTTTTTCTTTGAAGACTTAGACTATATCTCTCCATTCTCTCCTGTAGGGCT
This sequence comes from Oryctolagus cuniculus, assembly GCF_964237555.1. Classification (NCBI taxonomy): domain Eukaryota; kingdom Metazoa; phylum Chordata; class Mammalia; order Lagomorpha; family Leporidae; genus Oryctolagus; species Oryctolagus cuniculus. The sequence continues at coordinate 88,433,799 of NC_091445.1, read as the reverse complement.
TCTGGCTTGTAGGACTTCTGTTGAGAAATCTACAATCAATCTGATGGGAGTTCCTTTAAAAAGGTTAGCTGGCATTTCTCTTTTGTACATTTTACGATATTATCTTCAGGTTTTACTTTTGAAATTTGACTATAATGTGTCATGATGGAGATTTTTTCTTTTCATGCTTATTTGGTGTTGTATGCATTTTCTGTATTTTGATGTCCATTCTTTCTCCAAACCGGAGGAATTTTCTGCTGTTATTTCATTGAATAGGTTTTCTAAGCCATTCTTTCTTTCCATAAATTCAGAAACTTCTATGACTCATATATTTGACCATCTGTTGCTATCCCATATATCCCAAACACTATTTTCAGCCTTTCGAAAAATTTTTTGTCTATTTCAAAAGACCTGTCTTTTACATTGAATATTCTTCATTCTTCTTAACAAGTCTGTTGTTAAGGCTTTCCACTCTTTTTTATTGGATTTATTGAATACTTCATTTCTATCATTTCAGCTTTTCCTAAATATCTCTATATCTTTTCTAAATTTCCTATCTAGGTCATGGACTTATTTCCTAATTCCATTAAACTGTTAGTCTGTATTTTTTTAGTAACTTTGCAGTTGTTCTTTTGAATTCTTTTTCAGAAAGTCCATCAATCTCCCTTTTTCACAGTCCAATACTAATGTATTATTGTGCTCCTTCTGGGGGTCCTACTGCCTTCCTTATTCATCTGTCTTGTATTTCTGTATTGTTATTTGCACCTCTGGGTGGTCTCTTGTTTCTTTGAGTGAAGACTTTTTTTTCCTGGAAATGTGCCTCTGGGAATGGTAAAGAGCCTAAGCCTTGGAATTTAGCTCCAGGGGTGCATTCTGAGCAGGGCCAGGGAGCTCTGTCCACCATTTGCAGATGGGGCAGGATTCCAGTGTAACATCCAAGAAGAGCATGGTGGAGCGCTTCTGGCTACAGTCAGCGGAGTTGTTGGTATTGAGGCAAGCTGGTGTGTTCACAATCCCAGCTTTTCTCTGTGCCAGGGTGAATTCGCTGATCACAGCTGGGAGTGAGCCTGTGGTGCCAGCACACTTCACCCACCCAGACACGTGGACTGTGCAGAGCACCAGTCTACTCTGTAATGTGTCCCCTGACCCCACTGTAGGATGCATCCCCAGTGTGCAGGGAGCTCTGGGGCTTCACCATCAGACAGGGTGAGTTCAGAGAAACCCTAGCTGTAACCTATGATTTTTTAGCTCTTGGACTTACACCCCGAACTTCCAGTCACTGGTTACAGGGCTTCTGCTCCATGCCCTTTAAATTACCTTGCCTCCAGCTCTGATAGCATACTGATTCTTTTGCTCTGGTGAGGGAAGGAAGGGAGGCAATATGGCTGTCCTTCATTGAGCTAAGTAGTCGCTCAAACCCGTTAGCTCCTCAGGCTGGACTTGAGGTCAGTGGGGGACTCTGGGATTCTTCAGTTAAAGCTGCTGATGGTGGGGCCCACAGTACTGCTTACCTTATCTTGGCACTTCCCAGCTGGGACCCAGTTATGTAGATGCAGGCGTGGCTGGTGACACAGCTAATAGCAACTTGTTTGTCTCTTCTCCTCGGTGCCCCATGGAGTCTGTGTTCTGTTCTGTCAGTTCTCCCCTGGAAATTTCTCTCCATCAGTCCCCTGGAAGGATGGTCCTTACTTTGCTTTCTGTGACTGAGATCCGTGCAGCTTCTCCTATTCATCCATCTTGGATCTCCATAAATAGATCTTAAAAAGAAAAACAAGTATCATATGATGTGGCAATCCCACTTTTGGTTACTTATCTAAAATAATTAAAACCAGAATCTCAAAGAAACATTAGCAACCTTATATTCCTCACAGTACTATTCATCCTAACCAAGATGTGGAAAGAACCTAAAAGCTCACCAAAAGATGAATAAGAAAGTGTGGTTTTACATCCAATGGAATAGTATTCAGCCTTAAAAAAGAAAACAGTTCTGCAGTTTGTGACAACATGGATTAGGTCTGAGAACATTATGATAAGTGCTATAAGCCAGTTACAGAAATACAGATATTGCATAATTCTACTTGTACAAGGAGTCTTCAAAGGCTCATGGAAATTGCATATTTGAAAAACTGCACGTGTTTCAATCTTTTGCACCAGAATGCGCTTGTACAGATGTGTTGTAATATATCTGATCAGGATTCAGTCTGAGGCACTAAGAAAGATAATATGTCAATTTGAAAGGAAACCCAATCAGAGCAACATGAATTCTGCTGAAACTGAAGTTTGAACGACCATCAAACGTGTGGGGAAGCATGAGTGGAAGAATGGTGAAATCACGGATGCCTTAATGAAAATTTATGGAGACAATGCCCCAAGGAAATTAGCAGCCTTCGAATGCATAACTCATTTGAAGAAGTTTTGAGGCCATTTTGAAGAAGCTTCTGTTAACAGACCAGACACATCAATTTGCAAGGAAAAACTTAATCTTGCTCAGGCCTAGCAGCAGAACCAACAGCCAATACCACAGACATTTCAATTGGTTCAGTTTACACAGTTTTGACTGAAAAATTAATGTGGAACAAACTTTTTGCTCGCTGAATACCAAAACTGCTGCACCAAGATCATCCACAGACAAGAACAGAATGTACAATGGAAATTTTCAATGAGTTGGGTGAGGATCTTGAAGTACTTTTTCAAATAACTGTAACAGATAAAACATGGCTTTACCAGTATAATGTGGAAGGAAAAAGTATAATGAACGCAATGGCTACCAAGAGGAGGAAGTGGCTTAGTTCCAGCAATAACAGACCCGTCAAGAGCAAATGTCATGCCACCAGCTCGTCTGGAATAGCCAAAGTATTTTTCTTGTGGATTTTCTGGAGGGCCAGAGATAACATCAGTTTATTTGGAGAGTGTTTTAAGGAAGCTAATGAAAGATTCATCAGAAAAATACCCAGGAAATCTTTACCAGAGACTCCTCTGTAACACCAAAGCTCCTGCTCATTTCTCTCTTCAAATGAGAGCAATTTTGTGAGAGTACTGATGAGAAATAATTAATCATACACCTTACAGTGTTGATTTGGTTCCTTCTTCTGATTTCTTTTATTCTCCCAATATTAATCAAATCTTTAAAGGAAACATCATTTTATTCAGCAAATAATGTTTAAAGACTTCATTAACATATTTAAGTTCTCGGGACTCAGTTCTTTAGGGATGGACTAAATATCACTGCTTTGTGTAACTTATATTGAGAGATAAAGATTATCTTATTAACTAGTATCTTTTAATTGTATTTCCTGTGAGTTTTCTGAAATCCCCTCATACCATGTATGTAAAACAGTCAAATTCATAGAATCAAATAGTGTCCTTTTCCCAGGACAGAGGGCTGTGAGCATAAGAGAACAGATTTAAAGATGAATATATATTCCCTTCAAATGAAGGACATTTTAGATTGTGTACACTTGCCTGGGCATCCCTCAGGAACTGATCATATAAGCCATGTCCTTATAACTGTTATATACTAATGGCAGTACACATTCAAGTATACAAATATGGGATGCTGATTATCCATACATTAGAATACCAAACACATGAGAGAGAAATTGATTGGGAAAGCCAGGAAATTAATACAAAGCATTGGAAAATATAAGAGTAAGCTTTTAAAGAAACTAAGTCTTTAAGTTGCCTCCAATAAGGAAAAGTATCTAGATTGCTTGGTTCTGCTAGTCAAATAGTTAAACTTTGTATGGATGCTTATACCCATCACCTCTCTAATTAGAATCATATACACTCTGTCTATGAGATGAGACCTGGTAAAGTCTTTTGAAAACAATAATTTCCTCTGGAAATATTTATCAATGTTAATAGTAATTTATGTATGTGAGGTAGAGGTCAGGTAGACTTCCTACCCAAATTTTCAATAGCTATTATCAGAATAGCTCTGCTATTCAAATAAGCAGAATCCAACCTATTAAGACAGTGAGTGTCATATGTTTGAAACACGACCTTTACTCAATTAAGCTTGTTTGACCAACCCAAGGGTGATATCCAATGATGCTACTTTATACTTAGATCTGCTATTTTAATATGACAGTGACAGGTTTAGCAGATGTTGTAATGAACAAGTAAGTATGTTCCAGGCAATAAATCTGCAGAGAGACATTCAGCATGGTGAGAAGGAAATGTGCTTCATTCTTTCCAATGTAATCAAAACCGGCAGAATTTTATGACTAATTACAGATGTACACAAATATTCATGATCTACTGGGAGTAGTGTCTCCATGAGCCATAGCTTGCTAAGACCTTACATTTTGTACGTTATTATGTAAGCAAGAGTCTACTTCAACATTGTGGGTAATCTGTATTTCACATTTCAGACAGTTATGTGACTTGGTGAAAAAAAATCACCACCTTTTCTGGTACCAACTGGGTCACAAATTGCATGTATTACCTTGAGATCATTACTTGATATCTCCACCTGAGTTTCTCCATTTCCAAATAGACTTTATTAACTAAACTGCCAAACAACAAACAACTTGGTGTAAGGAAGAAAGAACAGGTTGTTCTAAGGAAGCAAATACTCAATATACATTTAAGAAAAAAATTTATACATGATATGGCATTATTGCTGTACAAGCTTCCTCAAGGACACTGGGTTTAAAAATTAAGACTGAAGACAAAAGAAAATATGGCATTACATTTTTCTACTTTTAAAGAAAAACAGGAGTCATAAGTCATTCTCATTTCATCCTTTCCTCTGGAAAATAAAAATTCCATTGCTTATAAGTTAGCAATAAAATTGTGCAGAGAAGTTTGTCTCAGCCAGATAATTGAGTCTAATATTAATGAGCAGGACTATAAAAACACATGGCTAAATGAAGTTATTTATTGCAACATAGAAAAGATTCATTACTTAGATCAACAAAATATTTGGACAAATGTTCACCTTTTCAGTTCACCCAATAATTACTTTTTGGCTTCAATTCTTCATAGTGGTCATTCAAACCCAGCTAATCAGACTATTTACCTAATGATCATAAATAAAATTACAAAGTACATATAAATAGAAAAAGTAAGCATTTTATACAGTATTTTTAGTTAATACATGCAGAGAGGCTATTTATTTTGAGCATTGTTATCATCTTAGCACAGCAATAGTGTATAATTGGTGCTCAATGCATACTGATTTAACAAATAACTTTACAGTACTGGGAATTTGTTACGTTATAAAAAATTAGCACATCTCAGAAATTAATAACTCATACTGACAAAGCTTCTATCTTATTTTAAATGTTCCATTATTTTGGGATTCTGTAATACATTTTTTACCCTATGCAGTAATTTTCTTTTCCTTAGATAGCAGATAATTAAATTAGGAAAATAAGGCTCATACACTGAAGAATCAACATGAGAAGACTGTTTCCACACTGAGACCAGGGATTCCAAGACCTTCTTTGGATGGTCCTGCACGTAGTCAGCTCCTCCATGCATTACCCAGTACTTTCCATGCTGGTAGCATTGGACAGAGTCAATGTGTGAATTAACCTGCCTCTTCTGTATCCTGTTTTCATTACTTCCATGCCTGAGAGCAGTTATTCAAAACTTTATCCAATATTCTATGGTGTTTAGGTGATTACGTCTATCTGTGTCTAAATGTAAACAGATGTAAGATCTTAAAATAATATGCTTATGTCGGCAATCTCAAATATATTTTGGCAAAGTTTGTCTTCATATGCTGGAAAGGTATTCTCTGATGCCAAGTAAGACATGAGCAAGCCACTAGGCTTGCCTACCTAGGGGACACCTTCCATCTGAAGAGAAATTTGGGTAATCCCTTCATTGTGTGCATCACTTTCTTTAGTACCACAAACCAAGCCCAAGCCCTTCTCTTTGAGTTTTGTCTCTATGGCAGTAACAGAGAACCAATAATAATGAGTTCAGTGTAAGAATTATTCCCATTAAAGAAAAAAAATACCTGTCTCTCAAATGCTTTGAGCTCCTGGGAAACTGTATAAACATAGTTTGTCATTTGTATTCTGATACCTTGTCCGTATTGAAATCCACTGTCTTTCATTGCCACGTTGCCTGTGCGTTCTGTCCACATGGGAAATCTTTTTCCAGTTGGTGTTTGAGACATGCTGGTCCAAGTTTTCACAATCTCCAGCAAAGCAACATTTTTTTTTTTCTTTTTTGATCTAGGAGAAAAATGCCTATGCCTATAATCATGCGTTTTTCATCTCTTTCAAAAAGGTCGGTCTTTAGCTGTCATTTCCACACTAAGTATTAATTTGGATTTCAAGAGAGTCAAGTTCCAACCGGATACTATGACTTTTTTTTAAGATAACGTTAGGTTGTTACTCTGGGTTCAGTTTCCATCATTACCAAAATGAGGGTGACAGATGCCACAATCTTAGGACACATTTGTCTAAATGTGGCCTGTGCACAAACTCATCTGCAAGAAGAAAACCCAGGGTGCTTGAGGAGATTGAAGTAGGGAACATGCCAGGCCTTATTCAACAGAAAGGCTTGGTTAGAAAGCTTGTTACTAAGCCATTAATATCCCATAATGAGGGGCCGGCACTGTGGCGCAGCGGGTTAAAGTTCTGGCCTGAAGTGCCAGCATCCCATATGAGCGGCGGTTCTAGTCCCGGCTCCTCCACTTCCAATCCCACTCTCTGCTATGGCCTGGGAAAACAGTGGAGGATGGCCCAAGTCCTTGGGCCCCTGTACCCATGAGGGAGACTGGGAAGAAATTCCTGGCACCTGGCTTTGGATCGGTGCGGCTCCAGCTGTTGCGGCCATCTGGGGAGTGAACCAGCAGATGGAAGACCTCTCTGTCTCTACCTCCCTCTATAACTCTCTTTCAAATAAATAAATCTTTAAAAAAAATCCCATAATGCAATTTGGGAACCACTATGCCAAATCAGTAGTTGATGATGCCCTGATTCAGAGGCTTCTAAGTAGCGCATCAAGTTCTGTCGCTCCTCTTAACCAAAAGCTCTGCTGTTCCTAGTGGGGAAATCTCTGCATTACACAATACTCTCCCTTAGAATACAGTGAGCAGGCTTCTCTGTAGGCCAGAGCAGCACAGAATAGACAGGCATCATCCACCTTGATAAGTAGGGTGCTGTCTACCAAACCCTGATCATGAAGAGACAGCAAAGTCTAGATTCTCTCCTAATCTGTGTAGCAGTTTTCTCTGGAGGCTAAGTCTTAGAAACACAATGAGAATGTGTGATCTCAGCTAAGTCCAAACCCTACCGACTAGAGGTTAATCTAATTTATAGGATAGAATGAGTTGTTCTTGGAAGTATAGAGCAGTATTTCTGTTGCTGTCACATCACAAAGGATTTTACTAACAGCTTTTTTGAGGGCCATTATAGTAAATATGAGTAGGTAGTTCATTTAAGAAAATATCCATCAATATACATGTTTCTCTGTAAGAAACACTCTGAATAGCAAAATATTTCAAATATTATAAAGTTCTAACATGTTGGTTCAATAAATTACAGGATGGGTATAAAATGGAGTTTTATACACCTATATTAAATATATATGTATACCTATATAACTGTCATATTAAGCATGATAAAATATAACAATATTTAATGACATTTACTTATGTTCATGAATTTTATATAAAGTAGAAAGAAATTAGTAAAGAGTAATTCAGGAGTTGTAATGATGGTAGAGCAGGGTACCCATATCCTGTATTGGAGTGCCTGAGATCAACTCCTGCCTCCACTTCCAATCCAGCTTCCTACTAGTGCACACTCTGGGAGGCAGCAGATGATGACTAAAGTATTCAGGTCCCTGCTTTCATGTGGGGGACCCAGAAGGAATTTCTGAGTCCTGGCTTCAGCCTGACCCAAACTTGGCTCTTAGAAGCACTTGGACAATCAGCAGAGGGAAGTTCTCCTTCTTTATATCTTTTTCTTTGTCAGTCTGCCTGTCAAATAAACTAATAATAAATTCAAAAAAGAAACTGATATATGATCCATGCTTAAAAATAGAATATATACAGAAAGTATGAAAAGATATTAAAATATCAGTAGTGTTCTCTCTGGGTAATGAAATTGTGTTGATAAATTTTTCTTCAAATAGCATATACAATCAAAGTTAATTTTTTAAAATGGAATTATTAGAATCATAGTTCAACTTTTAAAATGCTAAATAAATTAAACGATAAAAACAATCACATTATTCTATTTTACTTCCATTTTTCTCTCTCATTAGATTCTTAGAGAAGTTGGGGGAAATGGGACAGAAAAATCTCCAATGTGATCCCCACATGACTGAAAAAGATCATGTGCAAAAAGGCATTCGCTCTGAGATTGTGTGCGTGTGTGTGTGTGTATGGGGGAGAGAGAGAGAGAGAGAGAGGACAGAAAGCATAGATCATCCTTCCTGAGAATTTAAAATAAGGTGACAGAAAAGAATAAGTGCCCCATTTTTTCTTCTTGTAGTCAAGGGTGATACATAAAGAGGGAGCTTGGATTAGCAAGAACAGACTAGATTCAAAGGGGAATTTGAGGATGCTTAGCTCAAGGTCTCTCTCATGAGCTCAAGGTCTCATGAGGTCGAAGTCAAAATGTCAGACACTACTACAGTAATCGGAAGATTTCTTTGAGACTGGAGACTCTCCACTCTGGCTCACTCCCAAGACCAGCAAGTTAGTGATGATAATGGTGGGAAGCATTAATTCCTTCCCAAGTGGGGCTATTCGAAGTTTACTTGAGGGTCTTCATGGCATGGGTCTCCTCATTCCCCCAGCCCCAGAGAACACAGCAAAAATCCATCCTTCTACACACTAGCCTCAAAAGTCCAAAGAGCCACTTCTACCACATTTTATTCATTAGATTCTAATTATTTTTCCTCTCCTGCATTCTAGGATGGAGATTACCCTCCACCTTTTAAAAACAAGCAATTCAAAAAATTTGAGATTAATTTTAAACCGAAACAGACTTTTCTTCACCACACCTGACCTGGCTGTTTCTACTAATGAATACTTAGTCATCCAACAGCAGGCATGAAGAGCAAATTCCTGACAGGACCCCATTATCCAGGATAGGATGATTGATTCCTTTGTACTACTTCCAAAATGCAATGGGAAAAGCTCTAGCCCTACTGGAATATACATACATTCTTATGATATTATAAAATATATCTTTGGGCTTTGTCTTATGTTCCTGTCATACAAGAACTCCTAAAATCCTGAAAATCTCTAAAGTGGCAGTGTCTTTTTTTCTCTAGTGAATTAACTTATGACTAACAGCACCTAAGTAGTTTTAGGACGGATGGGATTCAGTTATAAACATATATGATTTTTATGTATCAGTTACACTTTTTAATAAAATAGTTATTTTAAAATAAAAGGCAATGGTCATCTCCCGCACTACCTTAATACAAAACATGTAATTTTTATATTTATCAACACCAATTAGAATGATGAATCCTGTTAATTTTTAATACTATATCACATTTGTAGTCATCATTGTATTCGCAACTGTTGATTCATTAATGACATAAAGTAAATTGTAGTTTACAAACATAAATGATGGAAGAATGTGTCATATCCATTTTGCCATGATAGAATTGTCTAGATTCTGGTTGCAAAATATTGCCTGATGAAGTCCTTTCTTTTGTATGATAAACAAGGCAGAGGATTAGCCTAGTGAGCCGTGGCGCCAGCCCCGTATTTGTTTTAATACATCTTGGGTAGAGTAAAGAGTACCTTAAAGATACATTTTTTCTTGCAGGACAGAAACAATATATAGTTTTGGAAATTCTTCACCTAAGGATTAAAAAAGTTAAATATCAATTGGTGTTTACAGCAGGATTTTCACAAGTATGTCCTCTGGTAAGCACACACACAAGGTCCCAGTATGATAAGGCAGAATACAAATGAGAGTAACCTGTGATATAATAAAATAATTCAAACTCAAGTAATATGCAATTAATCATGCAAAGTACATGATATAGCCTAGTTCAACTTGTAGGCAAAGGTTTACAGATGCTGTCATTGAAAATGCATTTGTTGGCCGGCACCGTGGCTCACTGGGCTAATCCTCCGCCTTGCGGCGCCGGCACACCGGGTTCTAGTCCCGGTCGGGGCGCCGGATTCTGTCCTGGTTGCCCCTCTTCCAGGCCAGCTCTCTGCTGTGGCCAGGGAGTGCAGTGGAGGATGGCCCAAGCACCCACATGGGAGACCAGGAGAAGCACCTGGCTCCTGCCATCGGATCAGCACAGTGCACCGGCCGTAGCGCACCAGCCGCAGTGGCCATTGGAGGGTGAACCAATGGCAAAGGAAGACCTTTCTCTCTGTCTCTCTCTCTCACTGTCCACTCTGCCTGTCAAAAAAAAAAAAAATACGGAATGCTTGAATATCAGTTTGAACTGACTATTTTTGTCCAAATCTTCACCCAATAGAACCAGACACAGCAGCTTTCAACACATTTGACACATTATTATATCACTCCATTACAATCTGGCTACCAACACCTGTGAACTCTGGGGCTTTATACCTGTCAAAGAGTGTTCTGTCGACACTGTGCAAGAATAATATTTATGAATTTATACTGTATCATATTGTATGTCATATCATGATATATTACTTTTGTCAATAATCTTATAGGAAGTCTCATCTCAACTCTCATATTATTCTTTAAATCTAATTCTTTAAATATTCCTAGAATAAAAAATATTTCCCATGTTGTAAAGAGAAATAAAAAAGAGACATGGGGTGCATCCATTTATATGCAAAGATAAAGAAAGCTGTCTATAGATAGGATGAGAGGTTCCACTGTGGTGAGTGAATAGTTCTCTACCTTGGCTGTGGTGGTGGTCACAGGAGTCCACCCATAGAATGAATGTTAGGATTACACACACAAAAAGTGAGCACTTATAAAAGCTGGTGGAATTTAAGAAGTATGTGTAGCTTAGTTAATCATATTATGCCAGGATCAATTTCCTGGCTTTCATAAGGTACTCTTGTTATGTAGGATGTTACCCTGGGAGCAGGGACAAGGTAGCTGGTTGCACAGTACGTGGGATATCTATGCAGTACTTTTGCAACTTTTTATGAGTCTACAACTAGTTCCAATAAAGAGTAGGGAAAAGTTGAGTGTTCATTCCCTCATATATTCATCTTCAGAGAAGCTAATAGTCAATACTCTCACCATACACACATTATCTGTACAAAATACAACTTGTTTAATTTGAAAAACTCAATAAAGATCAGGGTCAGCATCACTAATCGCTCATCACCCTTTAAAATTCAAGCCAAAGTCTAAGACACATCAGTGACCCAAAAGTGAAACTTGAGCAGGTGTTTCAACTGATTTATAAACACAGATTTCTCAGACTTTGAAAAACTGTCAGGAGATTTATTGCCCAGCCCAGGGGCCACTTGGTCATTTGAAGGAGTTGCTTTTCTTTTAACTCCTCTCTGTACAATTTCTTTTCCACATCTTCATACTCCTTTTGTCTCTTAATTTTCTGAAAACAACCAAACTCTTCTTGGAAGTCCTCAGCTTTTTCTCTCTGGAAATTGGATCCTGGGCAGACTTTTCTGAGCATCATGGGTGATCTCAGAGATTTCTTATCAATTTCCCCTGCTATGCTCATAAGACCCTTCCGTGCACACACCTGTTCTGTTCACTGTCTTCTGAAACGACTGCAGACAATGAGATTTGAGTGTTAACTGCTCCGTGAGCACAAAAGGACACTTCAGGGACTCTGCTTTACACACTCAGTGTGCCGTAGCCAATGAACCCTAACCAAAACCAAGGTTGGTAACGTGGACCTGTATTTGGGGGCTAAAGGGCAGTCAAGCGTTGTGACTGTATGCCAAAAAGAATCATAAATGGGTGGAAAATAAGAGAAGTCTGCATACTAATAAAAGAAGCTCTACTGTCTTTTCAGGCTTCAGTTACTTCATCCAAAAACAAGAGTACTGACTAGAGAGCCAAATAAAACTATCACATCATATCATCAGAAACACACTGGGAAATTCAACAAATTCAACAAATAAGCCAAAAAGCAAAGAAAAATAATTTCTCTTACTGCAATTCATTTTGGAAATCAAACATATGCATGTTCTCCTATTTTATCTTGGAGAATTAAAATATAGGAAGCAAGGAGAGATTTCAAAACTAACTTTTTCTCTGATTCTGCTCATAATTTAAGTGGTAGTCAGCGGATCACATATGATTCTATCCTACCACAATCTCCTATAGGTCTCCTAGAGCTTTTTCTGAGTGAGAATTGGAAGAGAAAAAAAGAGTTTGCTGCTCTGGCTCCTCCCTATGTACAACCCACGCTGGAAATTATAAAAACCATAAAAACTGCACTACAGACTCCAGGGCTGCCTTGTCAATTGTGTTGGGGGAAAGAATGTTTTCCTATCTTGGTCCGCCTTTGCCTGCAAGATTTATTGCCTGTGGAGGCCTCTGGATCACCCCAGTTCATATAAACAGGAAACACAATTCCAAAGTAAAGGAGAAAAGGAGAGAGAGGAAGCTGGAGCAAGCCAAACACTATAGGTACAAGGCACAAAGAAAATTAGCATATTGCCAAATGTCCTTCCTCTAAGATTGTGAGATTCTGGACTTTGAAATAACTTGAAATTGTGTATATTTGATGCAAATCAGGTGCCTCAGAGTTCCAGATCGGAAGTTCATAAGTCCAAAGTTAAATGGGGTAATGGTGACCTGTAGTAGACACCAGAAAAAGATTTCAATCTGCCAGGGTCATGTCCTTCCATGATAGGAGGCCCTGTAAATACTAAAGTGCTGTGCAAATGAAAGTATCATTTGGATAAGCCAAAATGCATTTAGAATGGGAGAGACTGAACAGAGTTTAATGATTCAGAAAATTGTGATACTGATAGAGGTTATACAATAATGTGGAAATCTGTATCTAAGCTTATATAGAGAATTATTTCCAACATAATGAGCACTAATGGTTAATTATGACATATCTCAATATATAATGTTATATTTAATCTCTTTATATGTAATACATAATTATAAGAGTACATTTATTCACTTTCAGCTATTCCCAAATGTCAATTTCCTTATGTGGTACTCCAAACAGATGTGTCAAGAAATCATTATTGATATGAGTATTCTAATAGTGCTTTGGTGTCAGAAGTTACACAGGCTGACCCATTCACCCTCTGAGTTTTCCTGTATGCATTTATTTTTCAGTAGCACTGCCAAGACAATGCCTTTTTGTTGTGCTTTTATTATATAAAATTAAAGCTGATCTCCAGAATCTATTTACAGAGTAGAAAATGCTAGCTTTGAGAGGTTGGACAAATAAGTGCATGAGGTAAGGTGGTAAAGAGATGCCAGCAAATAAGATAAAACAATTCCTACTTGAGGTGTCTACAGATTTCTAGTGGACAGATAGGGAAGCAAGATCTAAAGACAGATGATTAATGTACTATGAGGGCCTGACTTGTTTGGAAAACTTTAGAAAATTCTTCTCGGAAAAGGGTGATCTGAGCTAGAGGGTAGAAGGTGGACTAGAAACAGAGCAGGTTAATTGGAAGGAGTAGCTTTTACCATACCGCAAAGAGGGCAGGTGGCGTATACAGAGCAAGAACAAGTGTGCAGTATTACCATGATTGTGTGATGATACCAGGAAATAGCTGCTAATCACAAGCATGAGCCGTAAGTGCCCCCTGGAGAGTGCTGAACTTAATCCTACAAGATACAGAAGTAATGTGTTCAGACCTTTCTTTGAGATAAACCAGTCCACCAGTTGTTTGATAGATGCATTTAAGATGAAGCCAATTAAGAACCTGCCACAGGGATTCAGAAAGGAAATGATAAAAGCCTAAACTGAAACAAGAGAAATGGAAAGAAGAGCATAAAATTCAACAATAATGAGGTGGCAGAGTTGACAAGATTTGAAGGTGAACCAGATGCTGTAGGGAGAAAAAGAAGCAAGAGCTGGATGCTTCCATGTTTAAAAAGCAAGTGTGCAGGGACATCATTCATCAAGAATGAATATTAGAAGGATTTGAGGGCTATGACCTTGATTCTAGATATGATTGACTAATATCTATGGATAATCCAAAAAGTGAAGAATTTCTATCAGTCAAGGACTACAGGAGAGAAAGATCTGTCCAAAGTGGAGATGCAGCCTCGGGATAACCTCAAGTTAGTGATCAAAGTAGTCTGGTCATTTAAGGAGAGGGGGTAGTGCTGGGAAAGAGATTAGCTTGGGAAATACATTCATCAGAAGCATGGATAAATGGGGTGGTCCCCATAAAAGTAGGTAAGCAGAAGCAACAACACACAGGGGAATCATGCTACACAAGACACAGTGAGAGAACTCACAAGGAGAGAGTCATGTGCAGGAAGAGCAAGCCACGGGTGGAAGCTTTCCCACTAGATTTGGCAAGGGTGATTTCAAAAGAGAACAAAGAGGGATTTTAGGGTGAAATTGTGAAACCTTTGAGCAAATGTGCATACTGAGAGTGAAGATGTTTAGACATGAAGTAACTGACCATCTAGACGAAAGGAAGGATCACTGATAAAGTTGAGTTCACAAACTGAGTATCTGTTGGGGAGGTTTGGGGATGTAATCAGCAAAGAGGTTGAGAACACAGCCGAAGAAATTAATTCCAGACAAATGAACACACATGTCTTTCATTGGCTTAGAAATAAAGGAGAGGAGAGATGCAGAAGGTTGGCAGTAGACTTGGACACAAAGGTGGATCCAATGCAAATTATATTCAAATACCTCAATGAGTTTGAAGGGAAAGTCTACATAGGTAAGAGTAAGGTTGACATTCAAATAGGAGGTCTTACAAAGAGTGAGAGTGGAGCTATGATTTCAGAAGATGAACTGGTCTGGAACATGACTGTAAGATTGAGTTCCTAAAGCAGAGGCAAAGGTGATGATTTGAAAGAGATTAAGAATCTTGGAGGTAAATGTACGAGGAATGTGACCCACACAGACGTTTGAGTGATGACTTGTGTTCAGGAGTTGTGTCACAAAATAGATGATCACTGCACAGTGACATGGATCTTGAAGGATAAACATGTGCGCATAGGCATGAAGATGTATTGATCTATAAAGAGAAATAAGAATTTAGGGGACACAGTACAACCTTGGCCCAATGGTGGGTGGCATATAGAAGAGAGAGCAGAATCACAAAATATAAGTGGCATGTTCAGAGATTAGACACATTTCCCATATGGCAACAAACTGGAGGAAGCAGTCAAGACAAAGGGTGTTGGGTGTCCTAGGGAAGGGAATGTTGGCGGGAAGGAATCAGAAAGGAAAACATGGGCAGGAGAAAACACCAGACGATAAGGAAAGAATAACAGAATGGATCCCTGGGGAAGCCAGTAATTTGGGAACTGAGCAGGGGTGACAAATGGAACCTAGATACAAATGGAACTCTGATTGATAAGTGGTTTCAGTAACCCAGGAAGCTGAAGCTCTCTGCCCTAGCTGATGCTCAATTGCAAAAATAATGCAAGGAACTATTAAAATATCATGAGAGTAAAATTTGTGGAAAATCGAGGGGAATTTCTGTGGCAGGACTACAAAAGGAAGGCAAAGGAAAACAAGAACCTTGAAGTTGCCATTGTCCTTAGCCTCAGTACTGAACAGCATGAATGGCTGTCAAACCCCTACCATCTCCTCCTTCCCTGTGGACACTGTGAATCATGTACTGGTTGAGGTTATTTTTATTGTGTGCCAGGAATTTCAAAGATAAAATTTTGATATGTTGTTACCAGACTTTTAGAGTATTTGGAGTAGTAAATATGTGCTCAAGCGTCATCCGCTTTCACTACACTTACTTCCTCTTTACACAAATTTTCCTTTCTTTTTTCTCTTTCTATGCTTATTTGTGTAAGCCATCTCTGCACTGTTTAAAATGAAAATGGATATAGGCCGACACCACGGCTCACTAGGCTAATCCTCCACCTTGCAGCGCCGGCACACCAGGTTCTAGTCCCGGTCGGGGCGCCGGATTCTGTCCCGGTTGCCCCTCTTCCAGGCCAGCTCTCTGCTGTGGCCCGGGAGCGCAGTGGAGGATGGCCCAAGTGCTTGGGCCCTGCACCCGCATGGGAGACCAGGAGAAGCACCTGGCTCCTGCCATCGGATCAGCGCGGTGTGCCAGCTGAAGCACGCCGGCCGCGGCAGCCATTGGAGGGTGAATCAACGGCAGAGGAAGACCTTTCTCTCTGTCTCTCTCTCTCACTGTCCACTCTGCTTGTCAAAAAAAAAAAAAAAATGAAACTGGATATAAATAATAAATATTTTAGTCTGTGATCAATTCAAGCTTTGTACAAAGAACATAATTAAATACTCAGATATGAGACAACTGAGAAACAGCACTTATTTTCATAAAACTTTAAGAACATTAATACTTCTATAAGTTATATTTGCTTCCATATTTGCATCTTGTATACACCATAATATGGATGTTACTATCACATGGGCCTTCCTCCAGCTCCAAATTCCCATGTACCTCATTATCAATGTGACCATAAAGTTAATTGTCCAAAGTCAGGTACCTTTGAGAGTCATAAAGGGAACCACAAATAATTACACCAGGACAATAAGTATAGATTAAGACATTGGCTCATGATACACATAGATCAATTTTAACATATGAACTTCCATTCCAAATTACTCTCGTGCTCTAGGGAAAATCCTCAGCTCTATTCTATTACTCTTCTCACTTGCTATAGGAAAACAGCTTTGTATAGGAGCTTGTTCAGTTCCAAAATCTTCTGGAACATCCAGAGGGCTCTGCTGACTTTCAACAAAGGATTACATAGTTACTGGTGCTGATGGCCAGGAGCTCCCCCGCCAGTCAATCAAGTGACTGCTAGGCTCATTATGCTCCTGGTGAAACCGCCCAGGACAGAAACAGAAGAGAATGATTGAACTTAGACAGCTGTTCCCTGCACCACTGAAATTTGTTTCACTTGATTACATTTATTCAATATGAAAATAAGGCCCATGCACTTGAAATGCATAGTGTAAAATATCACATGTACCCTGTGGACCAAATATGAATCGAAATCATTTGTGTTGTATTATGGCTCCATGTGAGCTGTCAGGAAATTATATTCATGGCCATTTTGGGTGGACAGGTTGAAAAAAAGTTCTTAAAAAGCTGCTTTGTCCCTTTTTCTTTTTTTAACACTGGGCTATAATAAACCCAAGTCCACCTCTCACACAGCTCTTTTGTCCTCATGCCTGGTTACCCATTGAAATGTCAATGAGAAAAGTGCAGGGTGCAACAGTTCCACTCAGAGGAGAGGGAGAAACAAAAGACATTTCTGATAGAAATATGGACTGACAAGTTTCCCATCCTGAGGGGAATCCCCAGGACCACCCACGTTGGAGGGATTTTTCTGACTCAAACGCCTTAAATCTGAGCATTCATAGTGTGAACCTTAAAACAGCCTGTAGGGGCTGAGTTATTTAAGCCTACAGATCTCTGATAGAACTATTTCCTCAGGTCATTCTTAAGCAGTGGGCCATTTGAGAGGAGATGGCTCCTGAAACTCCATGAAGGCTCTACCTGCTTTGGACCACACTTTGCTGTCCCGTCTCCTGGTCCTGGACCACACAACTTCTTACTCTAACTGCAAGTTATATAGCAGGAGAATCTTTGTCCCAGAGAGATTCCAAGGTTTCCATGCATTTTCTCATCCATTCAAACTCTAAGAACCATTTGGATGAGACTTTATTTCCCATGGGATTCAAATTCTGCTAATTTTAGATTGTCTCAGTTCCTACAGTTTGAGATTAAAATCAAACATCCAAGAGCAGAGCCAGCGCTGTGGCGCAGCGGGTAAAGCCACCACCTGCAGTGCCAGCATCCCATGTGGTCGCTGGTTCAAGTCCTGGCTGCTCCGCTTCCAGTCCAGCTTTCTGTTATGGCCTGGGAAAGCAGTAGAAAATGGCCCAAGTCCTTGGGCCCCTGCACCTTTGTGGGAGACCAGGAAGAAACTCTTGGCTCCTGGCTTTGGATCAGCTCAGCTCCAGCCCTTATGGACAATTGGGCAGTAAGCCAGCAGATGGAAGACCCCCCTCTCTCTCTCTCTCTCTCTGCCTCTCCTTCTCTCTTTGTGTAACTCTGATTTTCAAGTAAAATAAATAAATCTTAAAAAAAAAACCCAAGAGCAATTCTCCATACATATTTGATAATATAACATATCTTTTTATTTTAAGATTTATTTATTTATTTGAAAGTCAGAGTTACACAGAGAGAGGAGAGGCAGTGAGAGAGAGAGAGGTCTTCCATCCGCTGGTTCACTCCCCAGATGGCTGCAATGGCCAGAGCTGCACCGATCTGAAGCCAGGAGCCAGGAGCCTCCTCCAGGTCTCCCACACAGATGCAGAGGCCGAAGGACTTGGGCCATCTTCCACTGCTTTCCCAGGCTATAGCAGAGAGCTGGATCGGAAGAGGAGCAGCTGGGACTAGAATATAACATATCTTAATTCATTATTTCTAGAGTAAAAATAAATATTGAGTGGAGTTTATTATAATAATTATGATTATTGAGTGACAATAATTATAAAAGATGTACTATCTTTTCTAAAAAGTATCAGTTCCTCCATTTGAGCATTTTGTTAAGCAATTTGTGTACATTACCTTGTTAATCTTCACAACCATCCTACACAATGAATATTGCCATGAAGACTGTTATACGAGTGAGAACAACTAAAAATAGATAAGTGATAAAATGTTAAGCTATATAATTTGCTTAAAGACACAGGACTAGTAGTGAAAAGCTGCCATGTAAACCAGGTCCTTTTGATTCCACAACAGGAAAGCACCTGTAATTAGTTTCTAAAAGGTAAAAACATGAAAAGTAGTAATATTATAGCATGTATAAGATTGGTTAATGATGCAGAACCTTCAGTTGAAGGTCATTATCACTTCTCGCCACCCTCCCAAAAACACTTCAGTCAATACATGGTTGATTGTTAAAACCCAAAATTGTAACATGACATCACTTACAAGAAGGTTTTTCATCACTCTGAGTTCATGGTTTGCGGGTTTGTTTACATCCTCAGTGGCAAAGTATTTTTCAAAGAAATAAAATAGGTTTCAGCTGTTCCACTTAGAAAAGGATTGTATGTTACAGTATCAGAAAGCAACAGAACAAGATTGGTTCTCCGTTTGGTAAATCATGGAACAAGGCATCCGTTTATTTTCCTATAGTTGTGCAAATCATTTACTGAGCCTATTCAGAAAATCATCAGATTTTTTTCAAGTTAAAAGCTTTTCTTTGTCAGTGTATAAGCAACGCTCAAACTACGTTTAGTAACAACAGAATGAAAGAATATTAGGCAATTAGCTAGAAACCTTTTTTTTTTGTAAAAAAAAAAACGATTTATGTGAAAAGCAGAGTTACAGAGAGGAAGATACAGAGAGAGAGATTTCTAACATGGATTTTTTTTTGCTGTCTTTAACCAACTAGATAATTATTTACCTGAAAGGATTCGATCTGAAATTGTTAGCTGATCTGACCTCAATAATTCCATTGATTTTTTTTCCTACTTTAAGTTCCCACTACTCTCCTTTGATGCCAGCAAACTTTTTCCTGGCGATCACGAGAATCAAACATAATTTTCAAGATTTTATAAAACAAACATCTAGCATTTTAGCATTATTACACACTGCAGCCACCCCACTAAGTAAAAGGCACACAACCCAAACTTTGCCTTTCCTAGCGCCCCAAGTGTTGAAATAAGCAAAATGTTGAGATAACACAGTCGTTTTACCACACTTCATGTGTATCTTAAATGTGCTATTTGCATGTATCACATACTAACCGCTATGCAGAACTGGGGAGGAGACTGATAGCTCTCTCGCTTTTCAACTCAACTTTAAGGGACATTTGATTAGGATTCACTGGGACATATCTAACAGTTTAATCATCTGATTTCCTCACAAAGCAGAGCAGTGTCAATTCCAGTTTGCTCAAGACAAAGAGATGTGTTCAAATAAATTTGTAAAGGACCTTCTGTGCCTTCCTAGGAGACCTTGGGCAATGGGCTTTGAGAAGGAGAGAAATAAACTCACATCCCCCAGGTGAGCATGACAACATTTGTGGGAGGTCTGTGCTCTTCCTGTGTGTGTTCCTCCAAGTTAATATGCTTGAGGGGCTGGCATTTGGCACCGCAGGTTAAACCAGAGTGCATGTTGGCATCCTTACTAGACCAGCTGTTCAAATCCTGGTGCTCTGCTTCTGTCTAAACTCCCTGCTAATGTTCCTGGGAAAGCAATGGAAAATGGCCCAAGTGCTTAGGCTCCTGCACCCATGTGGAATAATCAGAAGAAACTCCTGATGCCTGAGTTCTGCTTGGCTCAGCCCTGGCCCTTGCAGCCATTTGGAGAATGAATCAGTTGATAGGAGATTTTCTCTCTTTCATCTCTCTCTCTCTCTCCTCCAAATAAATGTTTTAAAAATAGTAATGATATGCTTGAGAACATGGTCTGAAGCTGGGATAAGTGCACTCAAATTCTGGGTTCATCTGCTGTGTAACTTTAGCAGGTTATCTGATCTCTCTAATCTCAGCCTCATATATGTAAAATAAGGATGATAGCAATAAAATATGTTGCACTGAATTACCCAAAGAATAAAGTGAGGGAATATGTGTAGGTGTTTATACAGTGCTTGGCATGCAGTAGACATTATTAAAATCATAATTTACCATCTTTTTTTTTTAAATATGAACCTCTAGTGCAAAGAATTATCTGTAAAACCTAATCAACTGGGGATGTTTGTTGACAGAATTAATAGCAAGGCTGTGTTAAGGTACTCAAGTGGCTGCCTTTGCATTTTATATAAACCTCGGCTTTTATTATTCGCTAGCTGCCACATTGTCTCTGGTTCCGCCAACAGGCTTGCATTAACGTTATTCACTGCTGGGAAATTATGCAGCCATCTGTGACATCTGCACCGATTATGACTTGTGAAGTTGAGTTGCCTAGATCTGTACTTAAAGGAGAAACTTCAAATCTTAGCACTGAACCGAAATGTTATCAGTGAAAGCCCTTTTTCCATTTGTTAAAATGTGAGTAGAGGATAAATGCATGAATCTGAATAAGATTCAACATCTTGTTATTCTCATGGATATTGCTGAAGTCCTACAGAGAATGCAATAGAAATCAACATGTGGCAGTATCAAAATATTTAGGGGATTTCTGATAGTTCAGGCTACAGGACTAATGGGTCAAGAATCACTTAAATTTATAAGAACAAACAGTCATGCTAAAAACAGTTCCATTTGTCACAGCCATACTGTATTGACTCTCTGCTGACGATGTGTACTTACAAAGTTCAAATAGCCAGCAGTTTTTCATTTATGAAGTGCAAGATTTTGAAGGCTGTAAACACTGCAGAGGGGAAGACATTATTCTGGGTGGTCTGGGGAAGGGGGCAGGGCATATAATTAGGAATGACACAGCTAAGCAGGAAAAGGCAGACTTGAACCTGAGAATGAAAAACAACTTTTGTGACCACACCAAGAGCTAATGTAATATTATGCAAAGGAAAGTGGAAGCCACCAATGATGCAAAATAGTTGGATGAGGTCTAATGAAGTTTGATTCCTCAAACACCACTAACACAGTTTTTAGCTGAAAGTAATAGCATCGTAAAAGAAAGTGTAGCATACGTTTTGCCTAATTTCAGATGTGAAATGAATGGAACAACCTAGAGGGAACATTTCTGGTTTCAACCATGACTTTCACATGAGGCCGGGAAACCTCAGAGGAAGCAACACTCCACCAGCAAACCAGGGCAAGGGTGAGCAAGACTCTACGCTTTGCTCCTGCCCCATTCTCTGGCTTAGGATAGAGGACGTCTCGGCCAAAGAAGACCAGGAAGCCAGGGAGATCTTTTCCTACAATGAATATTTTGGATACAGGAATCATGAATCATTCCAAAGCTGGCAGTAGAAGCGAGAAGTCTTGGGAGAGGCACAGGAGAGCTTCACGCCCAGCACCAACGCCTTGAGGAGAAGGGAGCCGCGAGGGCAGGAGGAGGGCCAGAGGGCAGTGGCACACGGTCAGGAAGGAGAAGCACAGGCTACTCTGGGAGGAAAGCAAGAGGCACAGAGGATGAGGGCCCTTCCAAGGGGGCCAGGAGCGGACTTCTGAACTTGTTTAGAAGAGGAAGTTGCTTATTCTGTCCAGAATGGTTGGTCACCGTTAACGTGCTCATCCCTTATATCCCTCTCTCCACTCTCCCAGGTAAAGGCCATTTGGTGCTAAAAGAGAAGATGGCAGTCCTGGAGGTGCTGACTGTAATTCACAATGCTTTGGGATGTCCATAGTTACAGTCAGCACATGAGGAAGAGGAGGGAGGATTGGGAGAGAATGGGAGGAAGAACACTGAATAAGAGAAGGACTGGAGCTTGCAGGAACAGGGAGAAGAGGAGGAGGAGAAACTTCAAGGGTATAAGGAGGTGAGGACAGGATGACCTGCTGGGCATGAGGATTGGGAACACTTCCAGCAACAACACATGTGGATGCAGAATAAACAACATCAATTCCTAAGGCTAAAACAAAAACACACTCAAAACTCCGATGGCGATCCTGTTTGGGTTTCTTTACAAAAGCTCTGCTATAAAATGTTAATACTAAGTGACCTTGGGGTTTGAACTAGCAGGCTCAGTGAAGTATCTCCTGTTGTAATTTTAGAATTCTAAGTTCTCAGAGTTGGGATGAAGGCGGAGAACAAGGTCGGCCATTATCTGATTCATAGAAACCATGGCTCTTGACGAGCCAACACCTCCCATGAGGACCAGCTAGGCAACATACACAGCCTGAGCCCTGTGCCTTCCCAGTGGGACCATGTCTCGGGTGAGGGGCCGAGGGCTGCAATTGAGAAATGTGGGTTTCGCACCCCAGCTCTCCAGACACTTCCATGAGCACTCACTGGAAATCCTGGACTCCCTTGACACTAAGAATGATCTTGGACTCTTACATAGCTCTTGAGAGTTTGCCCCAGGCGTTTCCATCCACGTTCCAATTCAAGTCTAGCTGTAGACACAGAAAGTATTATGTTTCCCACTTTGCAGATTAAAACATCAGTAGGGCTGAGAGAATTTATGGGAGTGACTTGAAGTCGCACAACTGATAAAGTCTTCTAACTCCAGCCCACTTCCACAGATGTACAAAACCATTTTCTAAAGTAGATTTTACTTTAAATAATTAAACATTATAGTACTGAACAAATTTTAAAAAAAAGGATAATTGAGAGTGGGCTAGTATAAACGTAGTATTGGGGACTGATTTGCTCAAATATTTTTTATTCCTCTCAGTTTGTAAAAAACTAAGTACAAACATTTGTAAACCTGTGTCCGCTGACTGTTGTATCTTAATAAAGACTACACTGAAGATCAGTTTAGTGTACATTAAGTAAAGATTTCAATCGTTTGCACCCCCATAGAAACACAAAGTGAAATATACTGTTTGAGTACTCGTTATAGCATTAAGCCTC
Organism: Oryctolagus cuniculus; assembly: GCF_964237555.1. NCBI lineage: Eukaryota > Metazoa > Chordata > Mammalia > Lagomorpha > Leporidae > Oryctolagus > Oryctolagus cuniculus. Next base: position 88,410,320 of record NC_091445.1, on the reverse strand, counting down.
AGTGTACAGCACATTAAGGACAGAGATCCTACATGAGGAGTAAGTGCACAGTGACTCCTGTTGTTGACTTTACAAAAAAAAGAAATTATCAATTCCCAACTTGACTCTCACTGGGATTAAACATGACAATAGGTCTGATCTGATTTCATCATCATTTAAAAAAAATCATCTATTATTTTTCACTTTATGTTTCTGTGTGGGAACAAACTGTTGAAATCCTTACTTAAGGTATACTAAGCTGATCTTCTGTATATTAAGATAATCGAAAATGAATCTTGATGTGAATGGAAGGGGAGAGGGAGTGGGAAAGGGGAGGGTTGTGGGTGGGAGGGACGGTATGGGGGGGGAAAGCCATTGTAACCCATGAGTCGTACTTTGGAAATTTATATTCATTAAATAAAAGATAAAAAAAAATAAAAAAAAATAAAGACTACACTGGAATTATGCCACTCTAAACCATTCTTTCATGAACATTTCTCAGAATTCTAAGTATTGTACATGTGAGAATGATACACATATTTCGTAAACCAAAATCAAAGCCTTGGATTCCTTAGTAGGAAAATGCCTTCCTGTTGAGAGAGGTAGGCTGGTGTCCCAGGAAAGTACATACCCCCTGGTGCCAGTCTGCCCTTCTTTTAAAGCCTGCTTCTGCCACTGTTTCAGACGTGTGAAATGGAACTAGTTCTTGCTTTTCTGTGCCTCTATTTTCTTATCTACAAAATGGGAATTAAAATACATCAGCCCAATGAGATAGTTTGATAATCTAATGAGTCAATATTCTAAGGTGATGAGACCTGTATCTGACACATAGTAAGCTTTAGAGGCATGATTATTGCTATTTGCATCTGCTAAATACTGCATGTTATGTGCACTGATGTCTTTCCCATTCCTCAAAATAACTCTAAAAATAGATATTATTACATGATATGGAAGAAGGAAAAAGCCTCAGAGAAATCCATGAATTATGCCCACATCACACAGCTAACCAATGCCTGGATCAGCCATCAGCCTAGCCTCACTATGTCTAATTGTCCTCAATGTTTCCATCTAGAGAGAAAGTGATGGGATCCAGGTCACCATAGCTGTGTGTAGAATAATAAGGGTAACACACCATTGCTGTGTGTGCAATGGGAATAATACACCACAGTTGTATATTATCATTACATATACACACTCAGGTCTTGGAGCATAAGAATTCACAAAATTACAAGGCATGCTCCAATGCTGCAGAGTCTGGGAGATTACAAAACACTTTCATAGAGACTATCTCATTTAACTTTTTACAAAATGGCTGCAGTCTGCATTTTGTAGTTGTAGCAACAGCGTCACAGATGTTGGATAATTCTAGTATTTCAAGAGCACAGCCTAAGAAACCATCTCAAATCTCACTGCATGACTCTTTGTGCATTGGCGTTGGCTTTACTCTCTGCTAATTGCCACTTGAGTATCAGTTCTACTTTTTCTTGAGAAAATTAATGTGATGCTGCTACACAGAGGCACCACCAATGCATCAGTCATCAAATTGCATCCTACTGTCCCTGCCACAGGATACACCTATTTGCAAACAGGAGTGACGCCTTCTCAACTCACCAGAACCACTCTAGTTTTATGAAGAAGGCTCCCTGCAAAGCATGGTTCATTTCTTTTTTAATAATCAGGGTGTTCAATTGGTCATGTTAATTGTGGTCTCTATTTTTTTTTTTAAATTTATTTGACAGGTAGAGTTATAGACAATGAGAGAGACAGAGAGAAAGGTCTTCCTTCCGTTGGTTCACCCCCCCCCCCAAATGGCTGCTACAGCTGGCGCTGCGCCTATCTGAAGCCAGGAGGCAGGTGCTTCTTCCTGGTCTCCCATGTGGGTGCAGGGCGCAAGCACTTGGGCCTTCCTCCACTGCCCTTCCAGACCACAGCAGAAAGCTGGACTGGAAGAGGAGCAACCGGGACTAGAACCCGGTGCCCATATGGGATGCCGGTGCCACAGGCAGAGGATTAACCAAGTAAGCAATGGCACCGGCCTCTTAACTGTGGGCACTAACTAAAATGCAAGCTCCACAGGCCAAGGACTTTATATTTTATATATTTATTTATTTGGGAAGCAGAGAGACAGAGAGCCTCCTATCAGCAGGTTCATTTCCCAAATGACCACAACAACCAAGACTGGGCCAGAACCAAAGCCAGGAGCCAGGATCTTGACACTGAGTTCAGATCAAATCTCCCATATGGTCTGTAGGAACCTAACTACTTGAAGTATCACTTACTGTTTCTCAGGGTCTGCATTAACAAGAATCTGGAGTCAAGAGTCAGAGGTGGGACTTGAACCTAGGAACTCAGAGGAGCTACACAGGCAATGTTAAAGGCTAAAGGCCTGCTCTGTATGGCTCATCCTTTATGTGGCTTCCCCAGTGAGTACTAATGGAACATTTAGTGGAAAATGGTCAAGTATGACTAAATAAATATTATTGAAGCAATTTTTAAAAATATACTCTTTATGGGTCACTACAAATTGTGTTTCTACATCTCTAGTCCTGGGGATTTATTGGTAACAAAGGGAAATAAAAACAATCACCTTTACTAATTTTAATTTTGCTAGTAAAATATATTAGTGAGCATTTTAAAATGTGTTTTTTTCAATCCTACCTCAAACCAAAAAAAGGGAGAGGGTAGGATATTTATGCATATATAATGATTTTCAGAATTCTTACTTAGAAATTGCTAGGGACAGCAATGTGAAATTAGGATGTTTTAATATTTATTCAGTGAAAGAATTGGGAAACCTAGCCACATTTTTTCCTTTCTTCTTATTAGATCCCAGGAAAATGATCCAAAGGAACTTCTCCGAATTGTTACTTTACAAAAGTTTGAAAGTACCCTCTCCACACCACTGCTCAGCAGAAAGAAATCAGCAGATTCTATCATGGGGGACCTATAAATCCAGAAATCAGGAGAAAAGCTTTGCATCCTGTGATTCAGGGGGTTATGCAATTGAACCATTTCACCATAATATTTCAGAGCAGAGTTCTAAGTAGAAAGTGAAAAATAAATAGGCTGTCGTGGTATTTATCAATCCTGCAAGAACTTCAGGCAACTCGGATTTTATACCCTGGGGAAGGGATGTCCATTTAAGAGCTCATCCCAGCATCTCCAAAGAACAAAGCGTTTCCCGAACAGACTTCAAAGGAATCACATAAGCAGGGCTTACGAAGCTTTATACCACGAGCTCTTCAAATCAGTAGGTATCTTCCACCAATTATACCAATAGAGTTAGCTATGCAAAGTGAAAAATAATCCAGTTGTTCAGGTCCATTATTCTTTCTTTCACAAACTGGAAAAAAATATTACATTATTAGCTGTGGTGCTGAGTATTGAGATTGAAGCCCTTAGAAGTTTTCAATCAGATTTAAATCAAGTGTGTTTTATATGGGCCAAAATGGGAGCTGTGGGGGGAAGATTCTCTCGAACTGACTCAGTTCAAGTTATTTGTGTTAGTGTTTAATTAACGACCTGGTGACATGTTTTGAAAATAGTGATGTTTCTAGCTGCCTTAGCAATTTCAAATCCAGGACTCACTGACTGCAGCCAAGGTTAAGTTTAAACCCTAGATCCACGGATAATGAGAAACTAAGCTTTTGTTATGGTGGTTAAAAAATGTATCTCCACCCACTTGACTAACTGTGTCAGGAAACAAAGAAACAAAATATAGGAAAAGCGGAATGGGAACATGACAGTGCCTAATGACTGGGCGAGCTCAGCCCAGCCACAGCAGATTATCCGAAACTACTCTTGGAACCTTCCTTCTGCCCCTCATATTAGGAGTTCTGGAATGACTAGACTTAAAAGAAGAGGCCCCACAGAGGGACCCCAGCAGTGGCATGAAAAGTAAAGAGAAAAGAAAATGCTACTGGTGAAAAAAATAATTATCCAACACATTCCCTTCTGTATTCCATGAAAGAATTTTAATGTCATTTTCTCAACACCATGGCTAATCCATTTCCAACCTGAAAGGCCATATTTCATGTCGGGGAAATACAAAGTGCTTGTTAAATTACAAATTCCTCCTTGAGAGCATCAGCTTTTTGTAGCCAGTTGCACATCCCATCTTCCCTGCATCCACCATGTTTATTTAGGTCAATGGTGCTAACTGTTGGCCAGTAGAACAACAGGTGTTACTGAAAATATTTTATCTCCATCATTGTTCCCATGTGGAAGGCAAAGTCCACATACCACCCACTCTGCTTTGCCAAGGTTTCTAAACTAATCACAGCTCAAATTATCTCTGTACACAAGCATATCATGGATTTTCTAGAACTTCTTTCCCCCTTGTTTTCTTCTAACTCTTGCATAATTGCTTCAACAGAAGCTCCAGTCTTCCCTGTTGATGACATGGAGCTCTGCAAAAAGCTTGTGGGAAACAGAACCAAAAGATCGAATCAGAAATTGAAAGTATTAATTACACAGCAGTTAAATTGCCACTTGGGACACCCTCATCCCCTATCAGAATGCCTTTTTCTTGTTCCAGTTCCTCTGCTTCTCTGCTTCAGATCCAGATTCCTGTTAATGTGTATCCTGGGATGCAGCAGATGATGGCTCAAATACATGGGTCCCAGCCACCCACCCAACATGGGAGACCTAAATGGAACACCCAACTCCTTGTTTCAGCTTCTGGCTGTGTCTGGCATTGGGGTGCGCCCTCCAGAGAAAATAGAAATGAATAGTATAATCTGGTGAGGGCCTGCATTTTTTTTTTTTTTTTTGCAGATGGCACCTTCTTGCTTTGTCCTGAAATGATGTAAATATCAAAGCAGCTCCAGGGGATGTTTTATAAGGATATTTCAAAAAAATTCACAGAAAATGTGTATTCTAAGAAACTGTGTATAGATTTCATCTTTTTGCATAAAGTAAACATGTTTAAATTCTACTTTTATTTTTTTAATTTATTTGCCTACATCTCATAAATAGAACATTAGGAGCATAATAAAGAAGAATCTAAGAATGATACATCTTTTGTGAGCACGTAGACTTAATTATCACTTATGAGACATAAGAATATCCTCCACTTAATACACTAAAATGACATTATTCTTTGAAATCAAGTTTTACTATTAAGTTTCATATTACAACTCTTTGAGGACTGAGGTCCTGCAAGGAAAGTTAGTGCATAGTGACTCCTGTTTTTAATTTAACAATTAACACTCTTATGTATGACATCAGTGATCACCCAAGGCTCTTCACATGAGTTGCCTAGACCATGGAAGCCTTTTGAATCCACAAACTCTGTCAGTGTTTAGGCAAGGCCGTAAGAAAAGTGGAAGTTCTCTCCTTCCTTCGGAGAAAATTGCATCCTTCTTTGGTGGCTGCTTCTTTCCACTGGGATCTCACCCACAGAGGTCCCTCATGTAGAACATTTTTTGCCACAGTGTTTTGGCTTTCCATGCCTGAAATGCTCTCATGGGCTTTTCAGACAGACCAGAATGCCTTAAGGGCTGATTCTGAGGTCATAGTGCTACTTAAAGCAATTGTCATTCTATGGGTTTGCTGTATGCTCAATGCACCTTCTGAAGTACCCTCCTAAAAGGTATTAATCTCATCTAATTACCTTTCAAGGGCTTCACCTCCTATTATCATTACCTTAGGGGTGAGGATTTCACCATATAAATTGTGGGAGGGCCCGCATGTTCAGATGGTAGCATCAGCCTAGAGAACATAAAGCACAAAGACTGAGATAAGAAACCATTTCATGTATCACAAAGAGGCTGCTGGAGACCCTAAAATGTGCCATTCAATGGAAAGGTGAGGAGGGCAGCCAATCCCGAAAAAGTAATGCAGAAACAAGAGATGAGGGTGTGAAGCAATGATTAGAACACATTCATCCTTGAAATGTGGACATGTTCTCTTGAAATCATTTTTAATGCTTGTTACTTCATTCTCCATTCTGTTGGCCCAGTTTAAGTTATAAATCTTTTCCTTTGAATCAGGGAGGGAAAAAATTTCCTGGAGCTGGGAGAATTTGGGCACAGTTAGCAAGGTCACCTCCTTGGCCAAATTCACCTTCAACTTCTTTCTCTGTTTTAGCAACACTGGATGATGATGTGTTGATCTGTTTGGCTATTAGAAATACTTGCATGGTTTCCACATGCAATGAAATGTGATCCAAATGCCTAAAAGAGCAAAGCTTTTCCAATATTAAAGTCATTCTGACAAGAAGATGAAGAGGAAAAAGCTTGTGGAAGTTGAATTGGAGGATGTGGTGATAGAGGCAGATGACAATGGATCCATGGTGCAGTCGCATAGTTTCAGTGCCTGGCACTGGCCATGAGCTGGACATACTCAGATTAAATGAGTATGGGTATTCTCATAATGAAGCTTAAGAGAAAAGGTTATGATGTCAGAGATTTTTCTCCTTTTGAGTTGCTGTGGCTCTGAGGGACCCCTGGATGGAGCCTGACACAGTATCGATAATAACCTAGGGTTATGCTGTCAATGGTATGCCTGCTTGCCCTTTGCTAGATCATGAAATGAAAGGTCAGAAAGCCTGGGTTCTAGTGATCATCTGTATGTGTCTTACCAACCTCCTTCAAGCTGCCAAATATTTTTGTTTTTGTTGTTGTTGTTTGATTTTTTTTTGTCAGTAAGATCGTTTTAATAACATCTGCTTGTCCTTTAAGGTGGTGGTGGGATCAGGTGAAAGATGATCAAAACACTTTAATACCAAATAATTCATTATAATTAAACATGCCATAAGCAAGCAGCTTCAAAAGGGAAAGGAAGACAAGGAGCAATCCAGGCTGGGATATACACGGTTCCTCTTTCCCGGTATCCTCTTCCCTACAGGGGTAGCTATGCCCAGCCTTTTCCTGTGTGCCATGATTCAGCTGTACTGATTTCAGGCCGAGCCAGGTGGTAAGGAGGCAGGGTCCACAGCTGGCAGTTGAAGGTCTGGGATTCTGTTTGGTTTGTGCAAAATAACTTTCATTGGGTCTAGCACATAGTTAGCACGAAGAAAATGTTGATACCACCACCTCTTCTCATCTTCTTTCCTTCCAGTGGACTTTGATTATTCCAGAGACCAAAAACGTTGGGGAATCTCTTTAGAAAAATACAAAATTATCTTATTTGAAAAATGTGTAGAGGCCGGTGCCGCGGCTCACTAGGCTAATCCTCTGCCTTGCGGCGCTGGCACACCGGGTTCTAGTCCCGGTTGGGGCGCCAGATTCTGTCCTGGTTGCTCCTCTTCCTGTCCAGCTCTCTGCTATGGCCAGGGAGTGCAGCACAGGATGGCCCAAGTGCTTGGGCCCTGCACCCGCATACCAGGAAAAGCACCTGGCTCCTGGCTTCAGATCAGCTGGCTGCAGTGGCCATTGGAGGGTGAACCAATGGAAAAGGAAGACCTTTCTCCCTGTCTCTCTCACTGTCCAATCTGCCTGTCAAAAATAAATAAATAAATAAATAATGTGTAGAAACAGATGGCCAAGCGAACACATTTCTTGGGGACACTCAAGGACTTGGAAGGGATCGACAGAGGTGAAGGTTCTTGAAGCTTAAGCATTTACTTATAAATGCTGAATATGCCTTGTGTGAGGAGAAAGTGCGCATGTCTTGTCTACTGCTACATTTAGCAAGCTCTTCTTGTTGTCTCTGTGTGTGTGTGTGCGTGTGTGCATATGTGTGTATTCATACACACCTGAATTGACACACAAATAGTCTGTTCACATATATGCATACACACGTGCAAGTCTCCTAAAAGTTCTGCATGGTATGTTTGTTCTCTACATTAGAAAACTAAAATTCATTAAAAAGCAATTTCAATTTGAGTGTTTTATGACAACCCTCAAAAGAAATTATTCAAGAGCCTTTGAATTTCTACAGTATCAGGTGTGAGAATTTCTACTCCAAGCCACTTTTTATTAAAAACTGCAAAGTCCAGCCTATCAAGTGTACAGTTTAGGTTGCAGAGCATTTTTCTGTTTTTCCTGTAGTGATAGAACAGAAAATAACCTGAGTCATTTAGTCCGGGCACTACTTTCAACAGACCACCTAGAAATCATCCCTGACAGGTAAGAAGGTAGCCTATGATTTAAAGGTTTTCAGGAAGGAGCTGTCTGCAAAACCTTTGAAAACCACCATCCTTGATAGAACTCTCCACCTGTGGCTAACCTCAGGTCCCTAGGATGTAACAATGTTCTGTGAATTGCCATTCAGATTCATCTGTAGGTTAAGGTCAGGAAGCTGTCTAGGATGAAGATACTTCAAAGCATTTGGGCAGAACTGGAATCAAAAAATACAAATTTTTTTTGGTACAAAAATTTCAAAATCCCTACATGGAGTTTTTGCAATATGTATCTTCCACAAATGTGCTGAAGATTCTTCAAATGCATGAATTTCAAAATATTTTTTGCCAAAATAAACATGTCTTTTAACTTTGTTTTCCAAGAATTTTTGAAGTAATCCCATGTATACTAATTTTGCTAAGAAAAATCTCTTCCTTGACTTGATTCTGCATTCCCTTTTACTTTATTTATTTAATTTTAAAAATTTATTTAAGAGGGATACTGAGAAGAAGGGAAATGAGGAGGAAGGGGAGAAGGGGGATACAGAGAGAGAGAGAGAGAGAGAGAGAGAGAGAGAGAGACTATCATCTGCTGTTTCATTTCCCAAGTTCTCACAACAGCCCAAGAGGCTGGGTCAGACCAAAGCTGAAGCTCCGAGTCAGGGAAACAATCCAGATCTCTCTTGTAATGGGGACCCAGCTACTGGATCATTACTCGCTGCTCCCCTGGGTGCCTAACGAGATGCTGGCTTCCCAAGTGGCACTTTAATGGTGGCACCAAAGGCCTGCTACTGTTTTGCTTTTCACAGTTCTGACAGATCCTTGCAGAGCATGTGAGATCATTGCTGATTTTTTGTCAGGGAATGTTTGTCATGATTCACCACATGCAAACTCCGTGATGAATACTCACAAGAGAATGGCTGTTTGGTAGCGAGCAATGGATAGGAGGGCTCAGTTACATTTTTACCTTTATTACGAACACTTCAGAAAACATGGAAAAATAATAAATGTAGAAAGAAAACAGAAATCATCCATCTGTTACAACCTAGGTAAACTATTTTCCTGTTTATGGCACATGTAGATATTCACAGCAGGTAAAATAATTATTTTACCCTAACTTTTTCTTTACCAAGTGATATGTAAGGAATACTTTCCCACATCACTCAAATCATTCAGAAACATTAATTTAACAGGTAATGACACTCCATCTTATGAATATATTTTTCTTTGTTATTTTTATTTCAAGTGGTTCTTTATTTTTGTAGAGTTTGTAGAACACTGATAATAGTTTTAGATGTATTTTAAGATTAGATCAAATAATATATCAATGTTAAATAATACATCAATTTTAAAAGCCTTCCATTATTTTCATCCCCAGAAGTAATCATTAATTTTTATGCATCCTTCTAACACTTTTCTACGCATTTACACATTCATATATGTGAGTGTTCAGAAAGCATATTTTTGTGGTTTATGCTGCTTTATAATTTATTGAACAAAACATTTATTATTGATTGTTCAAGTTGTTTCCAATTTTTATTTTCATAAATAATGAGTCACTTTGCACATAAATGGTTAAAGCATATTTGCACCTTTTTTTAGGTAAATTAATAGGATTATTGGGTCAAAGACTATAGTGTCTTCTTCAAGAAGAGAAGATGGACACACATTTCATCATTACAAGATGGATGTTTTAGCAATGCCAGAATGTACTCCTCTGTCTAATAAACAAGAGAAAATGAAAAGCAAATGGAAATTTTGGGAGAAAGGTATAGAGCAAACCATGAGGCAGGCTAAAACAGGACATCATTCTGAGTGATTGATGGAGCATAACAAGCAGTTTTGATGAAATTACCAAGCCAAATCTTTTACCAACAGGGAGTTCTGGGAGAGGAGATCGACTATCTTAACACGTAAGTAGTGCTCTATGTTTAAATCGCTACAATCACTCCAGCTTCAGGCATCTGTTTTCATTGTATATACCCTGTTTTCTTCATTCTATGTTATACTGCTTGTAGCTTAGCATTCTATTGCTACTTTTTCTTCAAAATTCATTCTATCAGTAGGTTTGTGATTCAAACCGTTTTGTGTGTTTAAAATTTAGAGTAGAGTATTTAAGGTTGGTAATGAGTTTGTTTAGGCTGCTGCTTTTTATAACGAACTTAGCTTCTATTGCTTAAAAATCTGAATAGATGTTTATTAACAACTATACTTTAAAAATATACAGTGTCACAAAATAACCCCTGTTCATTTAATTTAATGTTCTTAATTCAGAAATAAAACTCTTAATCCATTATGTCCCATAATTCTATAAATAGGACACCTCTAAACACTTAAATTGAACAATAAATATGCCACTTATGGTAACTTTGAAATAAACACTAAGTATTTAGGGCTCTATTCTTTTAAAAAATAATTGGTGAATAATTAAAGAAGTCAATAACATTTTAAAATTCCTTGTGATAATGGCATAAACTTTACCACAAAAGTTACTTTTACCAAATATTCAACTGAACAAAAGTTTATATATGTAACTAATATATAAGAAATGCATTCATGAAAATATTTTCTAGAACTAGATCGGTTTTTTATTTTGAGGAATGCACTATATTTCAAATTATAAATGTTCAAAATATTTGTCATATAAATAGGACAGTGGGACAATGTATACTGCATAGTAATATTTAGTGTACTGGACAAACTGATTTGTTGCTACATATAATTATTTGTTGATGAGATGTAACCTGTATGCTTGGGAAAAAGGTAGTCCTATAAATACTTGAGGTGGTAGAGAATCAACAAGCACACTATTTTTTGACAGTTCATTCAGTGGTTGTGATTCACTGGTATACCTTTGACATATTGGATTCCAACCTATAGGCAAGATGAGGGAAAGCAACTAGGTGACATCCTCTGAAACTCAGAATACTGATGAAAAAAACAAGCGAGAGGGTTGGATGACTACAAAGTTGATCCAAGTAATGGAATTCTCTGTTTTTTTTTTTTAAATATTTAGTTATTTATTTGAAATGCAGAGTTACAGAGAGGCAGAGGCAGAGAGAGAGAGAGGGAGGTCTTCTACCCACTGATTCACTCCCCAGGTGGCCGCAATGGCTGGAGCTGGGCTGATCCAAAGCCAGGAGCCAGGAGCTTTTTCTGGGTCTCCCACAAGGGTGCAGGGGCCCAAGCACTTGGGACATCTTCTACTGCTTCCCCAGGCCATAGCACAGAGCTGGATTGGAAGTGGAGCAGCTGGAACTTGAACCAGTGCCCATATGGGATGCCAGCACCACAGGCGGAGACTTTACCCACCATGCCACAGCACTGACTCCCAAATTCTTTTTGTAAAATGGTTGGGTGGAACTATCATAGAGTGGAAACACTTAGCAACATTTAACTATGGGAAAAAATAAAGAGTAGAGCCGTTGTGTCTCAACCAAAGTTTTTGGGTACCTAAAGCAATATTATTGGTAGTGTGGATAAATATGATTGATTGGTTTTCAAATATCCTACTTTTGTTAGAGGTAAAAGATGGTAGTGACCTTTGCTTACTTGAATAATTGATATTTGCATTGTAAGTGCATGAAGACTCATAAGCTTGTAAACTAAGATATGAAAGAGCTCATAAATTTGTTGGGTTTCAAGAGACATCTGCTCAGCATACCTAAGATGATGTAATAGGAAGCCATCAGGAGGAAGTTATAATATTCCCAGATATACTACTGTCCAAGATGATGTTGCACTGAACTTGAGAAGCCACATTATTCTCACATGATAAGAACAACAATGATATTAAAACAAGCTGCATCCATGTTGTATGAAACTGATATGCTATTATAAAAAATGTAACGTAACCTTTTGTTTGAAGTGGTTTCCTCATTTCTCATTTCCATCAAAAGCAATTGCTGAAGGCCTGAGATTCATAGCTATTTATATACTGTGCAACATATGAAAGTGTACCATATTTGCCCAATGTCCTATTTATAGAACAGCTTATACATGTAAAATGTACTATATAGCTCCACTGTCCTATTTGTAGGGAAATCTGCATTTTAATTTTAAGTGGCGAGAGCATATGCAAACTCTAGATTACATTTTTCCACCTAGTTTAATGTACCTGTGTCAATTTCATTGAAATATTCAGAACTGAAAACTTGGGACTTTACTAGGTTAAGAAATGATGCTCAAGGAAAACTGAATCAGGTATCCTGATTTTACAATCACGTAGGTGATTTGCTTTCTAAATGACCCTGCTTAATTCCACTTTCCTTGAAATTAGCAAAAGAAAATATTCTAAACTTTAAAAAAATTGTTGGATATCAGGTAAACCTTTCTAGTAAGCAGTATCATTTCTTTTTGTCTCTTTGTCACTTGCAACAACACAGGCGAACCTGGAGGAGACTGTGTTAAGTGAAATAAGTCTGGCCCAGAAAGATACTGCATGTTATCACATGTGGAATCTGAAAAGCTGGGATTCACAGGAACAGAGAGGAGGACAGTGGTTTCCAGGGGCTAAAGGTGAGAGATGGTGGCAGGAGAGATGTGCAAAGCGTTCAGAGTTGTATTTAGACAGAATGAGTGTGTCCTGGAGATGCACTGCACCCGCCATGGTTTCACTTCACCGCAATGGATCATGCAGAGTTGAGAACTGCTAAGAGAGTAGATCTTATTTTTCAGAGAATTGTTTCCAGCTGTATCTATAATTGACAAAGAATGTTGAATGTTTTCTGTGTACAATGTGATGTATTGCTCTCTCTATACCTTGTGAGGAGATTATCACAGACAACCCAACTAACCTATCCATCAGCTCAGTCACCTCAGGGTCAGCTTATGCATCTTGTAAACCAGTGTTTTCACCCTCTGCACAATATCACCCCGTTTTATCATGTTCCATCCCCTGGCTACAATCATTTTAATACTGAGAACAGATCTTCCATGTTCCTACCACGAACACACACACAAAGTGACAACAGGGTAAGGTAATGAGTTGTTAATCAGCTTGATTGTGAGAATCACTTCACAGTGTACACATACATTAAAATATCACTTTGTATACTACACATATAACCAATTTTTATTTATGAATTGTACTTCAATAAATGAGAAAATGGAAAGACATGGCAAAAAAAAATCCATATGCCCTGAGGGAGGCAAGGAATCAGGCAGGCCTCTGAGCCCAAGCCTGTGCTCTGTCCTGTCCTTACTGGTCTCTGCTCTTCCCATCTCATGGGTCTTTCTTTCCCCAATGCTTCATATCAAGTATCTGTTAGGAGCAAAGAAGGAAAAGTAAACTGCTAGAACATTCGCTCTGTAGCAGGCTGTAATCTTTGTTCACTCCTTTCTATTTCCTTCAGTTCACCAGCAAATCCAGCACCTTCAACCTTCATGGTATTTCCAAAATCCAGCCACCTCTTCCTGTCTCCCTCAGAACATGAGTGCCTCCTCCCTGGATTACTGCCTCGGTCTCATCCGTTGACTCCCTGCTTCTGCCTTGCCTTACACCTTAACGACAGCATGGGAATCAGTGATCCTATTTCCTTCAGCTATCAGACCATGTCCTACTTCTGCTTAGAATTTCAAGAGGCTCTTGTCTCATGCAGAGTTAACCCCAGCACCCTTACACTATCCCTCAAAACACTACAGAATCTGCAGCCCTTCTGTTGCTCTGACTTCGCCCATTCCAGTCCTTACTCCCTGATTCTGCTTCAGGCGCCCTGGTGCCTGCGTGAAGTCGAAGCTGTGTTCCTTCTTTGGAGCCTTCGCACTGGCTTTTTCCTCTGCCAGAAAGGCTACTCCACCAAAGACCTACATGGCCAGCGGGAGACCACCGCTCATCCTCTTGTATGATGAAATAGAGCGCTGTGTGGTACTGACGAGCACACAGCTGTATGCTTGTCTGTCTCCTCAACCCCTGCCTTCCCACTGTTTTTTCCTCTAAGAGGTCAGGAATATTGCCTGTGTTGTGTATTGCTGAGTTCCCAGCTCCTGGAAGAATGCCTGGCACAAAGCAGACCTCAATAAATGAGTGTGGAATGAAAGAATGATTCTGTACAACAATCTAGGAGGTAAATATTTTTACCTCTTCTATTTTTACCAATGAGATCAACATTGTTCAGAAAGATACTATAATTTGTGAGCATGCAGACAGCTCCCAGGAGGTAGAAACAAATACCGGCACCAGGAAGCTTTCCCAGTCAGGATAGAAAGAAGCCAGGACAAGAGTTACACAATGGTTCTGCAGATAAATCATATATTACTACCCTCTCTTTTCTAACATTTGAATTAATTTGGAAAGAGGTTATTTAGGAACAGGCAGTGTCTTACCCTGAGGAAGTATGTTTTTAATGGACTTTCAGACACACTGGCAGGCTCTATTGGGCGGAGGCTTGGGGCAGGGACAAGCTATGCTGCTAGTCTGCTAGTCAGAGGGTGAGGCCTCCTGTTGACTGCTGCCTGTAAACTCTGGAAGAAAAAAGTATTGGCCAAGCTCACTTCCACAAAAAATCTGCTTATGTGGCGCGCTGGCCCCAGTGCAGAGGACTTTCTTAAATCTTCTTTCTTCTAACTTTGGAAAGAAGATTTGGGGGTGAGTATTTAGTGGATCCTTATTTTGTTGTGTCTGACCTGCTAGTAAGCCTCTTCCCTATAGGAAAAAATAAGGGTCTGGTGTAATCTTTAATGGATCTTTTTAGGGATATGAGAATTGGTAGGAAAAGTTAATAAAGGGACAAGTGCCCAGAAATCAGAAAACACTATAGATCTAAAAGAGAACAAAAGGGAATCAAAGTTAAAGGGAATATTTTGACCTTTTTAAACATAGGTTTATTTAATAGAAAAATGTGCCTAAGGTTCTTCAAGTTGTCTTCCTTTTCAAGGAAGTACTAAGTGTTAGCCATTGTTCTGTCACTAGAATTAGCATTTTCCCTGCTATTCTATTTCCTCAACTGAGTCTTAAATGTAAGAAACCCTCTTCTTACATACGTGCGACCACCTAGTTCTGAAATTCCAGTCATCATTCTGCTCTCCGGTTTCAGTGTTCTGTGCTTTCAATATGTGCACGTTGAGTCTGTCAGCAGTGGACAAGTAGAGTAAGCCTCCAAGGCCAAAAGTGTCTCATCAAGGGTACATCGGTTTTCTTTCAATCACATTAGGTTAGAGAGTCACTGTTTGCATCAGGCACTGAGGACACATTCCCTCGCACCAAGACTCCTCCTGTACAATCCCATCAAATGTCCCCTAGAAGTGGCAGTGGGTGTAGAGAATACTACTATTTCTATTTGTGGCCAATAATTTTGTAGGGTAAGTAGGCTAAAAAGAGAATACTTTAAAAACATATTGCTGAAACTTACAGTATTTTAATTGTTACAGTTGGATAAACAGCACTGGGAGAAATGGTGCCACATTCATTGCCAATATTAATGAAAAGAGAAAACCAAATGTTATCATATTTTAATCTGAGATGATTATATTAAAGGAAAAACTTCTTAGATTTATGAATAGTTTCAGGGGCTTTGGAGATAGATGATATTTTATTTAAATGCATTTCACATATCAAAGGTTTTCTTTTTAATCTTTTTTTTTTTTTACTTGAAAGCCAGTAAGAGCTGATCCGTCTGCTGGTTTACTCTCCAAGTGGCTACAACAGCCAACAGCCAGGGTTGGGCCAGGCCAAAGCCAGGAGACTGGAACTCCACCTAGGTCTCCCATGTGGGTGACAGGGCCCCAAACACTTGTCCCATCTTCCTCTGCTTTCCCAGGTGCATTAGCAGGGAGCTGGATCAGAAGTGGAGCAGCTGGGACTTGAACTGCTGCCCATATGGGATGCCAACATGTGTGGTGGTTGCTTAACACACCGTGCCACGATGCCTGCCCCAAGGGTTTCCTTTTATTTGATTAGTGGTAATACTTTTAGATTTCTAAAGCTCCAAAATATTAACCACTTTTAGTTATTATTTGCAAATATGGTGGTCCTTCAAAAAGCTCATGGAATAATACAACCAAAATCTGTTTATTTTGGTGCAAACTTTTTTTTTGAAATCCATGCATAGTTTTCATAATACGTATTTACATGAACTTTTTGAGGACTCCTTGTATGCATGGAATTCGAAAATATCCCGAACCAAGACTAACTTATAACAAATCTGTCAGTGACTTGATGTTGGGATCCCTAGCCTCCAGAACGGAAAGAAATAAATGTTTGGGATGGGTGTTGTGGTGCAATGAGTTATGCCAGTTTTCAGAATATGGGTTTGAGTCTCGACTGCTTTGCTTCTGATTCAGATTCCTGGAAAGGCACAAATACTTGGGCCATGTCACCCATGTGGAAGAAGGAGTTCTGGGCTCCTGGTTTCAGCTGTTGTGGCCATTTAGGCAGTGAACCAGTGGATGGATGATCTCTTTCTTTTCCTGTCTGTCTCTCCCCTCTGTCTCACTCTTCCTTTCAAATAAATGAATAAATCATTTGTAAAAAAAAAAAATGGAAAAGAAGTGACTGTTTGATTACCCATTCACCTTATGGTATTTTGTTGTAACAGCAGTAACAGACTAAGACAATGGCCCTTCTTCTACCCTACTAACTTCTACATCTTGTCAGTCTTCATGCCTTGGCTTTTGGGGCATACCAGGGTTCTGGTTTTTCTCTGCTTATCCACTTACTACTCTTGTCTTCTGTGGTTTTCTTTACAAGGAATTCCTATAGCAGCAACAAAAGATTCAAGCCCACATGTTGCTCCTCTCCTCTACTCTGACTGCATTTAAGAGAGAAGCCACTTGCTCCTACTTGTAAATACATAAATAATTCTAGTCTGTCAGTAAAAACTCTGGAGGAAGGCATGGGCCACTGTGAACTTTTCTTGGGTTGAGTTTTGCATAATCTCATAGTGAATGAAGTTGTCCACAGTTCAGTGAAAACTCAGAGAGTTCTCTACCAAAGTCTTCCCAAGGTGGGAGTGAATAGTAAAACTTTTACCTCCTTCACTGATAGACCTATGCCAAGGACTCAAGGTTCAATGGGCTACATGCTTAATTTGATTCTCAAATAACCAGAACCTTGTTGCTGAGCAGTCAAAAAAGCTAAATTGTTATATAATTAAAAGCATCTTTTGCCTGTCAGCACGCTGTGAGAATCAGCACGTTTGTCTAACAGAAGGGCAATGTAATTAAAGAAGTTCTGAATAATAGAATTAGGAACTCACAGAGGGACGTGCTTACCCATTATGTATCCTACTTAAACAAGTCATTCTTCAGAGCCTCCACATACCCCATGACCAAGAAGATGACTAGGTGCTTGATTGATCTGATACAAATAAAGGACACATTTTTTGCTTCCCAATAAAATATTCATTGAACATTAATAAGCAGGACTCAGTAAATATCACTTTAGGTTTTCCAAGTCTCCTGTAATTCATTCATTCAACGAGCTACCTGATAATGGATGTGTATAGTCACTGTAGGAAACGCAGAGGTAAGTGAGAAATATCTTCTTTGGACTAGAAATTGACAATTCAGTTACATGATTAAACTCGCTTTTAAATAACTATGCTGTAAGTGGAAAGTAAGTGATGAAACAATTGTCCAGATAAGATGCTATTTACTTTCATTTAGGATTTTAGATACCAGGATAGACTAGGTGGAATAGAATAAGAGGAAGACAAAGGAGTTAAATAGTATTTGGTAGGTAATGTCTACTCAAATTCATTCATTCATTCAACAGTTCCTTATTACTTGCTCACAAAATGCAAGGAAGTGGGGAGCACAGTAGCCACAAAACACACAGTGATCTGACCCGTACGCAGCTCTGAGCGCACTGGGAGATAATTGCAAGAACACTGAGAAGCACCAAAGTACTGTGCGGGCATTGTAACCTGGCAGAATCCAGGCAGTGTTGCGTTCCCCTCTGCCCTGAAGACACCCTGTGCTTCCATTTTCCTAGCCAGTAAGCCCTGGAATGTGACTGCTGGGTTGAAAACGTCTGATCCAATACAAAGGTTCATTGATGAATCATAGACCATATTAGTGTTTTATATACTAAGAGTCCAATGTACACTCAGAAAAGAATTAGGATAGTCAATCATATGTTGTTCATTCAGCTGACCATGAATGTAATTTAAGATTGAATACTGCGGCCGGCGCCGTGGCTCACTAGGCTAATCCTCTGCCTTACGGTGCCGGCACACTGGGTTCTAGTCCCGGTCAGGGTGCCAGATTCTGTCCCGGTTGCCCCTCTTCCAGGCCAGCTCTCTGCTGTGGCCAGGGAGTGCAGTGGAGGATGGCCCAAGTGCTTGGGCCCTGCACCCCATGGGAGACCAGGAGAAGCACCTGGCTCCTGCCATCCGCTCAGTGTGGTGCGCAGGCAGCAGCGCCCCGGCCACGGCGGCCATTGGAGGGTGAACCAACGGCAAAGAAAGACCTTTCTCTCTCTGTCTCTCTCTCTCACTGTCCACCCTGCCTGTCAAATAATTAAAAAAAAAAAAAGATTGAATATTGGGTACTATTTCTCGCTTGTACAAAATAATCCTCTTCACAAAGGCCAGATAAATATACCATGTGCTTAGACTAAACCCTTCAGGGTGCTGGTGAAGTGGCCTTCTGTTGGTCAGCTGAGCCCTTGGCTGGGATGCAGCAGGACTGCAGGTAATGAACGAAGTGAGATCTTTAATGCTGTGTAAACATAAGCGTGCACTTCCATAGTCGGTCAATCATTTATTCCAAGCAAAAAAAAATAAACCTCCTTACAAGACATCTTTAAATATACTAGGGTTCTATATAAAAGGAGGATTCCATTATAGCATATTGATTGTAAATTTTACTTTGAAAAAAACACTCATTTTCTTAAAATGCTACATGGACTTCAAAAATTGATGTGATTACTGCATTTGTCCACTAATTTTTTGTCTGTTCACTCTGTAAACACTTGGTATAGTGTGTTAGATCCTGCACTTACGGTTATAAGAGGTAAATAAAGTATAGCCCTGAAGGGATGTCCACAGTCCAGGTATCAAAGCACAGCCGAGGGAGAAATCAATACCCAAAGCTTAAACTATTGGCCTCAGGGGAAGGGGATCTTAAAGGAAAGTAACAGCCATTAGTGGGCCCAAAACGTTGCCATGGACATGCCCGATCAAGGTGAAAGCTAAAGGGAGAGCACCCGGAGGCTTATGGGGAAAGAAATTCAGAAACGTTCATATTTAGGCCTGATTAAATATTAGTTCAACAAGACTGTTATGCTGAACATCTTGGTGTAGTTTTTTGTTTTGTTGCTTTTGTTTTTTACTAAGTGGTTAAAATAGAAACACATTGACTGTGGGATTTCAATGCTTTCTCCAAATAGAACCCTTCTGGGGGCCCCGTCTTCAATCTGAGGCTCAAGGCTGATTAAAGCACTGTTTATTAAGAGCAAGCTTGCTCTGGGAGGGAGGGCAAACTCTAAATCTTAAGAGCAAATGTGGAGGAAAAGTCAGAAGTGTAACACTGTGGTTTGGGGGTCCCCCAAAGGCCCATGTGTTAAAGGCTTAGCCCTAGTGGGGTGCTGTGGTGAGAGGAAGGAAACTCCATCCCATTACAGGGTTCTGAAAATGGGGCCTTTAGGAAGTGATTGCAGTGACATTGTTTCAATTTGGAGACCCTGTGACCAGATTAAGATAGCTTTATCAGACACAAAATGGACATAGATGGCAGGCATGTCTCTTCTTCTTCGTGTGCCGTGTGGCCCTTTTTCCGCACACATCTGCCTTTGCCATCCTCTGGCCTCAACAGGGAGCTGCACCTCACCAAGTGGTGAGCCGTGCTGATCTTGAATTGTGAACCTCCAAAACCGTGAGCCAGGATAACCCCTTTTCTTCATAAGTAGTCTGCCCTTAGCGTTTATCTGCAGTGAAGAGAAGCTAATACATACAGTATTGTAGCAGTTACACACTTTACCAAACACCCATAATTACCAACGAAACAGGCAAGCATTACATCTGGGTACATTTATGAATCAGTTGCCTTAAGAGTCCAGCTTCATTTAACAAAAAGAGAGACAGCACATGCGTTAAAAGTCATGAAATCATGACCAATGTCTCCCTTGCCACTTATTCCTTCTTACATATCCATATCCTTGGCAAGGATTATCTTATGGAACTTATATTATTCTACAACTGACATATAGAGGGGTTAATGATCTGATACAAATACATTACCTCGGGACAGTGGAACTGGTGCTGGGCTTAACGCCAATGCTCAGCCTACCATTTGACTTCCTAACTGCTCTTGGACAGCACTTTCCAAACTGAGCTAAACTAGAAAGGAAATGAACTCTGAGTCACCTCATAACGGATCCAAAACACCTCAGTTCAGTCCCACCACGGTCCCCAGCTTAGAGTGACCAAAGGCCAAGAAATCTCATGTGTCTCCTGTATGGCAGGCTGAAATAATGACAATCTGCCTGGAGTGGCAGAGAAATCCCCTCCACCTCTTCTTACCCTCAAGAGCCAGGAAGCTCCATTTCCTACTGCTGCACTCATTCATGGGGCAGAAGATTCTGGTTTTGTGGCCACTGTTGCCTTTTGTATTATTAGTTCACATGAATTTACTTCTTACTCTAA
Source organism: Oryctolagus cuniculus (assembly GCF_964237555.1). NCBI lineage: Eukaryota > Metazoa > Chordata > Mammalia > Lagomorpha > Leporidae > Oryctolagus > Oryctolagus cuniculus. The sequence goes on along the minus strand of NC_091445.1, from coordinate 88,389,692 downwards.
TTGTCCAGTGTGGTGAGTTTTGATAAATGTATAATTTGATGTAACAACCACCCCTGGTGAGACACAGGACATTTTCACCACTTGAGAATTTCCCCTAATGCTCCTTCAAATCGGTTCCCGTCCATCCGTAACAGATGCACAGCACTGACTTCTACCTTCACAGAGAGTTTTGCCTGAACTAGCACTTCATAAAAGGTGTCATACAATATTCTCATTTGTGTCTGTCTTCTTTCCTTTACCAGACTTTTGAGAGTCAGACATGTTATTGGGAGTATGTTGCATCGTGTGAATAGAACAAATTGTTTTTCCATTATCCTGCTGGTCAGCATCAGGGCTATTTAGAATAAGCTGCCATAAATATACCTGAGCAAGTCCTGCCCTCTTCTCAGGTCAATATTGAAAAGACTTAACGAGCAAGTAGATGTTTAACTTTGTAGAAATATTTCTAAAATGGCAAAATTGCTCTCTTTGAAGGCTGCATCATTCTATCCTTCGAACAATGTGAGAGAACTACAGTTGGTTCATGTCCTCAGCAAAACTTGCTATAATCAAACTTTTTAAAAAAGAATGTTAGCCAATCTAATAGATACAGTGGTACCTCACTGTGATTTTACTCTGTATTTCCCTGTTGACTAATGCATTGATGACTTTTTATATTTATATTAGCCATTCTTATATTTCTCATTGTAAAATGTCTGTTCAAGTCTTTTGCCCGATTTTAAATTAGGTATCCTCATATTCCCGAAACCTTTGTCATATATAGGCATGAGTTTTATGAATATCATCTATAGTCTGTGGCTTGCCTATTTTTTATTTTATTGGTATCTTTGGCTTTTGAAATATGATAGGATTTTGGTTTATTTACTTTTCCATACATATATTCAAATGTTTTAGCACCACTCCTATTTATTTTCATGGATCAGAATATTTAATATTTTTTCACGTATGCATATATACTTTTTAAAAAACATTAATATAACAAAGTGCAGGATTCATAACAATAACTATACACCAAATGATATGGCATCCACACAATTTTTATACTGTATATAATAAATTATATATAGTATAGGCCGGCGCCGCGGCTCACTAGGCTAATCCTCCGCCTAGCGGCGCCGGCACACCGGGTTCTAGTCCAGGTAGGGGCGCCGGATTCTGTCCCAGTTGACCCTCTTCCAGGCCAGCCCTCTGCTGTGGCCAGGGAGTGCAGTGGAGGATGGCCCAGGTGCTTGGGCCCTGCACCCCATGGGAGACCAGGAAAAGCACCTGGCTCCTGGCTCCTGGCTCCTGCCATTGGATCAGCGCGGTGCGCCAGCCGCAGCGCGCCAGCCGCGGCGGCCATTGGAGGGTGAACCAACGGCAAAGGAAGACATTTCTCTCTGTCTCTCTCTCACTGTCCACTCTGCCTGTCAAAAAAAATAAATAAATAAATAAAAAATAAAAAATTATATATAGTATATATATACTTATATATAAGTATCTATAATAAAAATGTAATATGTAGAATATTCTACATTTATATATAAACTTACATAAATAAGAGAAAACATATGATATTTGTCTGGGTCTGGTTTATTTCAGTTAGCTCTTCAGTTCTATTCATTTTATTGCAAATGTCAGAATTCCATTATTTTTATGGCTGAATAATATTCCATATTACCACCACTTCTTCAAGATTTCATTGAGCTACTTTAGAACATTTGTTACATATATGTGTGTGTGTATATATATATATATACACATATACATATGTGTGTATGTGTGTGTGTGTGGTGTGCATCAATTATATAATTGAAAGTCTATTTCTGGACTTTATTTTTTCCCATTGATCCATTTGTCTAACCTTCCTTACCCAAAATGGGCAGGCACTATCAAATATGATGAGGGCCCAAACATCAGGGAAAAGTGAATATTCTATCTCTTTCTCTCTCTATTTCTCTCTCTCTCTCTCTCTCTCTCTCAGTATATATATATATACTGAAGCTGGGACACCCTTCTCCTATGCTTAGACTTAAGAACTCTAATTTCTTTTTTGGAAGATTTATTTATTTGAAAGACTGAGTTACAGAGAGAGAGAAGACAAGACAGATAAAGAGAGAGAGAGAAATCTTCTATCCACTTGATCACTCCCAAAATGGCCACAATGGTCAGAGCGGGACAGTTAGAAGACAGGAGCCAGGAGCTTCATCTGGGTCTCCCATGGGTCCCACCTGGACCATCTTCTGCTGCTCTCTCAGGCACATTAGCAGGGAGCTATATTGGAAGTGGAGCAGTCAGAACTCAAACCAGTCCCCTTATGGGATGCCAGCATCGCAGGCAGCAGCTCTACCTGCTACACAGCATCGTAGGCCCTGGAACCTGAGTTTTTTGAGCCTTTCATCTCCAGGAGTTACACCAGTAGCTCTCCATGTTCTCAGGCCCTTGGCCTTGGACTGAGAGTTAGACCATTGGCTTCCTTTGTTCTCCAGGCTGCAGAGAGAACTTCTCACACTCTATATGAAGGTGAGTCAATTCCTAAAACACCCTCTCTGTTATATTTATCAATTGATTGAATGAGTGACCAATAGATATTGTTGGTTCTCTGGTTCTCTGTCTGGAGAACTTGAACAATACACATGACCACATAAATCTATTGATCTTTTATGCTTTCTAATATAAGAATTAAAATCAATAAATTTCACTCTAATCACAGATTTATTTGCTGCTTACACAATTTCTAGTTGCATTTTCATATAATTCAAGACATTACTTAAAGATTTCCATTGTGAGTTCTCTGACCAATTTACAAATATGTTGTTTAATTTCCAAATTCACTGGGATTTTCTAAATATCTTGTAGTTATTGACTTTTAATGTAACTCTGTTGTAGTTGGTAAGATTTCAATCTCTTGAAATTTATCAGTAATTATTTTTATGGCTCGGCCTACAGTCTCTCTTGGTGAATGTCCTGTTCTCTTGGTAGAGTATTTATTGTGAAGTTGTTAGGTGAAGTGTTCCATAAATACCTATTTGGTTTAGGTGGGTAGTAGTTTTATCTATACAAATACGATTTATATTCTTTATGCTATTTTTGTATATTTTACTACTGTACATGTTATAAATTACAAATTAATTGTTAATATTTTTACTTTACTCAGCTATCTTTTATGGAATTAAGAAATGAGAAAAAGTATTTTATGGAAAATATTTTTCCATAAAAAAGGCCTTGAGAACTACCATTAACATTTCAGGCTAAATGTCTCTTGGTGATGAACTATCTTAGCTTTTTTGTTTAAATGTTGTTATTTCACCTTAATTTATGTAGAAAAACAATTTCTAGGTTGACTTATCTTTTTCTTTCAGTACTTTAAAGAGGCTGCTTCATTCTCTTCTGGGTTGACTTGTCGAGCAAAAGGAAGCAATAATTCTCAGTGTTCTCCTTTATATAATGTGTCTTTTCTGGATAAAGACATTTTCTTTATTTTGGCTTTCAACAACTAGCTGTGGTATGGCTAATGTTATTTTACTTATATTTATTCTACTTGGGGTTTCCAGCTGTCATTAGCTCTGTTGATTGATATTTTTCACCAAATTTTGAAATCTTTGGATCATTATTTCTTCAAATAGTTTTCTTCCCCAATATTTCCATCCTCTTTTTTATTCTCATAAGTAGATGGGTCCAACTCTGTTTTGTAAGTTTTCCCCTCCCTGTGTTTGCTTCAGTCTACATCACTTCTAGTAGCTTTTCACAAAATTTAGTGGATTTCTTCTGCAGCTTACAATCTGCTATTAAGCTCACTGTGTGAACTTTTCCTTTTAGATGGGTGTATTTTTGTAATTAACATTTTCATTCTGTTTTTTCTATAATTTCTAGTTGTCTGCTAAGATATTCTGCCTGTTGACTGTATCCTCTTTTTTTATATGTATATATAAACCATCTAACATTTTTGTAAGTTTTTTCAAGACTTTGTCTAATTCAATTATCTGAATCATCTCTGGTTCTGTTATATTGACTGTTTTTTCTTCTGATTATGGTTCACCTTTCCTGCTTTTAAACTTCTGTGATGATGTGGAGTGCTGTGAACATGCATTACTAAGGGTCTGTACTTATTGTTTCTCTGACAAATAGCAATCTTTTCCCCAACCTTGGAAGGCAATTGATTGACAAATAGATAAAGTTCGTCCTACCACAGACTTTGCTGAAGATCTTAGTTAGGTCTGGAATAATGCCTATTCCAGAGCTAATGCAGCAGTCTTCTAAGTAATGACCTTCCTGGCTGGCGCCACAGCTCAATAGGCTAATCCTCAGCCTGTGGCACTGGCACACTGAGTTCTAGTCCTGGTTGGAGCACCGGATTCTGTCCTGGTTTTCCCTCTTGCAGGCCAGCTTTCTGCTGTGGCCCAGGAGTGCAATGGAGGATGGCCCAAGTCCTTAGGCCCTGCACCTGCATGGGAGACCAGGAGAAGCATCTGGCTCCTGGCTTCAGATCAGCACAGTGCGCCGGCTGCAGCGTGTTGGCCATGGCGGCCATTGGAGGGTGAACCAACAGTAAAGGAAGACCTTTCTCTCTGTCTCTCTCTCTCACTGTCCACTCTGCCTGTCAAAAAAAAAAAAATGACCTTTATGATGTCTCAACTGAGCACCAGATCACCTGGTACGTTCAGTCAAGTCTCTCTACCCTGAAAGTTGGGAATCCCAACATCTCCCAACCCTGTGCTACTTCCAGAATGTCATTCTATTAAGAGTATTTAGTAATTATTCTTGCCAGACTGACAGGGTCTCAATTACACATGCACAGTAAACCACAGACTGACACCTATCTTCATATTGCTGAAATACCTTCCCAGTACAGCGTTATACACTCTGACACTCTATCTTGCAAGTGGAGTGACAAACGCTCTGCAGAATGTCTAGTGTAATTTAAAGAAGCATGGGTTCTAGATCCACCTTCCTTTCTTACCTCCACTGCTCCACCTAAGGGACAATTTTATGACTATTTACTCTTCTGCACAACATAAGTAGGGTTTGCATAGGTCCCATTCATGGTGCTTGCCCCCGTCCTGGCATAAATTTAAAACTTCCAGAACTTTCCAGCCTGGATAATAAATTATCTAATCACTCTATCCATAAGAGATTCTGATCTTTAAAGACATGGCACGCTCACTCCATGAATGGGTTACATATCACTTTGGAAGTTATCAGAGACTCCTGGAGGTGGAGCTTATAATTATGCACAGGAGAAAAGTTAGAATGGTTCAACAATCCAGGCGGTCAAACTTCCACAGTCTCATGCCATCTAAGGCTACCTTTGCAGGAACACTTTGTTTTATTGCTTCTTCTCATGTTCCCAAAACAAGGCAAGAAGTGTTAACTACCAATAAAATGTCTCCTCTATGGGAGGGAGGACAAGAGGGTGGTCATGAGGAGAAATGTATAGGTCTCAAATTTCAGACTTTGGTAAGCTGGGTTATGTAAGAGTTTCAGTAAAGAGGGAACTACAGACGTGTGCATGTGTGATTTTCCTCTTCAATTGCAACAGAATGTATTTACAACCTTTAGTAATAGATGCATAGTTCTACGCATGACAGAGAAAAGATTAGCAGGTATAAAACTGGGCAAAATGTTTGAAGCAGTTATTTTTCAGGCATTGGAAAACAGACAGCTTAGCCCTGTGATTCTTGAGAAAAAGCATGAGAAAGCTTATGGAGCCAATTCTCGCTTCCCTTTCCTTTGATTTATTTCCTCTCATGTTTGAAAGACTGCTTCATTCTAAACACAAGAATTATCATTGTGTGTATGCTATGTATGGACGTGAGAGAATATGGAAGAGAAGTGAAAGAGATAAAAAAAAAGAAGAACAAATACATTTTTCCACTTTTCTTGATAGGCACATTAAGTTGACATCATCTTTTCCCTAAAAAGATGGAGAAATGGTGTTCAGGTTCTATTCCAGCCAGTTACATCTTTTGTTATATTGTATTCCTTCATTAAGGGCCCTTGTGTGATGCATGAAAGTAAAATGCTTTCTTTTTTAAAGGTTGTTTACTTCATTATAACCAGTATGAATACTAATCAGCTGGGGAAGAAAAAGAAGGAAAGATCACTTGAAGACAAACAGAAAAAGTTTGTTAAAGGCAACTGCTTTGTACTAGTCCTTGAAAACGATTTTGCCCATACCCTGTCTTAAAAGGATTTGCAACAACAAGCATCCCCAACTCTCTTCTCTTGGTCCCTTGATTCTATTTAACAGTTGTTCCAGAACATTTTACAGCCATTCAGCTTTGCCTCCATTGATTTCTTTAGCTGAGCTGAAAAAATATGTTCACAAAATGTTCTCATGCCATTGGAGTATCAAGTACAAGTACATTATGTTTTTGAAAAAATCAAAACATCATTTGTTAACAGCCGTGGGCAGGTAGAAAATATTAAAGGAGAACTTTTAAAATTCTTCTCTATTTATTCTTTGTTCTTAAATAGACAGATAGGAAACAGGTACTGTCCTTTGGGTAATATAAATAAATAATGGTGTATAATCGACAGATTTCTCATAATGGCTTGATTGGTTGGATGTCATCTATACATAAGTGGGCAGGAGGTGTAAATGGATAAACCAATGATGCAGTTTAGGTCATATAAGAATGCAATATTAATGAACCCCAGTGATAAGACAGGCACTCCTGAAACCTTCAGAGTTCTGGTGAAGATGTTTGCAATTCAGATACTAGAGGGCTGCATCTCCTTGAATTCTACACCATGTGGATGTATGAATACTGATCAGGGCAGAAATTAGTATAGCTTTGTTAGGCATTTTATGAAAATCCTACACTTATAACCTTCCATCAATTAAAAACAGTGATAAACTTCCTTCAATTAGTTTATTAATCCTGAATTCAAGCCAGTATTCATTTGACCTAAATCAAATACAAATTGATAAGAACTGAAGGGCTTTTCAGAACCAAGAAATGAGAGAGTCAATGAACACGGGGACCAGCACTTTTTGGCCCCTGCCAGCTAACCTTTACCCTGTACCTTGTTGAGAACTGGTGTCAAACACCAGTTACTGTGGCAGTGGATGGCAAATTCACACAAACATTGGATCATCATTGCTTCTCCCATTTCATATCCAGTCCACCAAGAAATCCTGTTTACTCTAACCTTAAATATATCTGACCAGTTATTGCCACCACTGCTCTGACCTGTTTCTAATCCTTGATTCTCTACAGCCTACTCTTGATCCAGCGGCTGGAGTAATCATTTTAAAACTGAGGCAGATCACGTAGCTCATTGGCTTGAAATCTCAGAATAGCTCTTTGTTTTCCATTTTTTTAAAAAAAAGTTGTTTTTTTTCCATAATAACATATATGGTTTGAATATTCCGGTGCAGAACCATCAATATTAGCCGATAATCACAGCATATGGCCCAATAACTAGTTCATGTTTACTCACAGGGAAGAATAGGCCACTATCAACATCTAAAAGATAGGGATTTACAGAACTAGAAAGTCTCTCTCACTTCCAAATGCCTGCATTCTTCTTGCTGATAAATAATAGAAATTCAAGCTAGAGAAGCTTTTAAAGAAGAAAAAAAAAGATTTATTTATTTATTTGAGAGGTAGAGTTACACAGAGGCAGAGGCGGAGAGAGAGACAGAGACAGAAAGAGAGAGAGATCTTCCATCCACTACATCACTCCCCAAATGGCCACAATGGACGGACGGGGCTGATCTGAAGCCAGGAGCCAGAAGCTTCTTCTGGGTCTTCCATGTGAGTGCAGGGGCCCAAGGACTTGGGCCATCTTCTACTGCTTTCCCAGGCCATAGCAGAGAGCTGGATCAGAAGTGGAGCAGCTGGGACTTGAATAGGCACCGATATGGGATGCTGGCATGGCAGGAGGCAGCTTTACCTGCTGCACCACAGCACTGGCCTCTAGAATATCCTGTTAAATTTTTTTTACTTATTTATTTGAGACTCACACCTCTATTTCACATGGCAAGGTCAGAAGCCAAAGAGAGGAGCCAGGCATTCAATCCAGGTCTCCTTTGTGGTAGCCAGGGACTCAACTACTTGAATTGAAACCATTGCCTCCCATGGTCTGCATTAACAGTACAGTGGAACCAGGAGCTAAAGCCAGGTCCTCCAGTGTGGAATATGGACATCATAACCAACAACTTCAGCATGAGGCCATGCCAAACCCAAGCAAGAGGATCTTCATGTTTGACCTGTTACCTTTAATCCTTATTAAACAACAAATAACTTGTAAAGGAAAAGAAATTGCTCATTTAAGGGTACATGGGCTTCCATTATATTTTTGGCAGTAAACTTTGATGGAAAAATAGCTGTGAGAACAGAGGGAAATGGAATAAAATTATATGTAATAAGGTAGAAGACACTGACAGTTGCATCATAATTTTATGAATGGCTGAAACTAAAAATTATTCAGACTAAAATTTTAATGACCTTTTAGAAATCCATCTTTTAAAAATAATAGTTCAGGGGCTGGCATCGTGGTATAGTGGGTAAAACCACTGCCTGCAGTGCTGGTATCCCATATGAGTGTCGCTTCAAGTCCTGGCTGCTCCACTTCCCATCCAGCTCTCTGCTGTGGCCTGGGAAAGCAGTAGAGGATGGCCAAGACTTTGGGCCCCTGCACCTGTGTGGGAGACCTGAAAGAAGCTCCTGGCTCCTGGCTTCAGATTGGCACAGCTCTGACTGTTGCTGCCATCTGGGGAGTGAACCAGTGTATGGAAGGAAGACTCTCTCTCTCTCCCTCTTCTTCTCTCTCTGTGTAAGCCTGACTTTCAAATAAATAAATAAATCTTAAAAAAATAGTTCAACCTTGCAGCAACAATTAAAGTTATACAAATATATAGAAAGCAAAAACATCTTCACTATTACCACTAATGCTATCCCAACACAATCACGATGCATATTTATAAACAGTTTAGTATGCTTCCTTCCATGGAGGCACAATTAAATTTAAATCATATCCCTAATATTAAATTAAATAAAGCATAATCAATTCTGTTATAATGTTTACTCAGGATAAGACTCTTTTTCTAAAAAGTAAGCTTGCTAAAGAATATCTGAAGGTGATTGTAAAGAAAATAAGATACAAATGTACAAGATCTTTCATTACATCTCCCACTAAGTCTGGCAAACTACCTTATTCAGCAGTTCTTTGCTTACATTTCAGATTTTTGTCTGTTAGTTTTCAAGAAGAACAAAATATATGGCATTTTCTTAGTGGAAAATTTGCATAATAATTTTCCTTGATATTTTTAACATCAAAAATATACCTGCATAAATCAATAATAAGTTCCAGGGTTGTTTGAATGCTTACTCAGTAACAATTCCTAGACTCAGTGGTCACTCACCATGAGTTATCTCCTGGAAGCCTCATAATAAGCAAAGAAGTCTACTCTCATTTTACCAGTAAGAAAACTGAGGGTTGAAAAATCTTAAACACTTACCTGGGCTGCATGGTAAAAGGAAGCCCTGTCTCGAGAGACAATACTGTGTGGTGGTTAATGAAATATATATAGATCCTGTAAGTTAGTACTCAGATCCTAGCATGGCCACCACGTGCTCACTCCAAATCACCTCCCTCTCGTTTTTTTTAAGATTTGTTTATTTATTTGAAAGTCAGAGTTATGCAGAGATAGAAAGAGAGGCTTAGAGAGAGAGAGAGAGAGAGAGAGGTCTTCCATCCACTGGTTCACTCCGCAATTGGCCACAACTGCCATAGCTGCGCTGATTTGAAGCCAGGAGCCAGGAGCTTCCTCCAGGTCTGCAACACAGATTCTGGGGCCCTAGGACTTGGAATATCTTTTACCTCTTTCTCAGGCCATAGTGGAGAGCTGAATAGGTAGTGGAGCAGCTGGGACTTGAACCGGTGCCCATATAGGGTGCCAGCACTGCAGGTGGTAGCTTTACCTGCTAAGCCACAGCACAGGCCCCCTCCCTCTCACTTTAAACAATAGTAAATAACACCTTTAGAATCACAGTTAAGGACTAGAAAGCACTCACAGGAATTTCCAAAACCCAAAAGAAAATATATTCAAATCACATGTCGAACACATACGAGCGTTATTTCAAACCAGTGTTTCCCTTATATATTAGGAAGTGTCCACATACTATTCCACTCTGGTTCTAGATGTTTTCCAATGAGGTCTTCATGCTTTCAAAATTTGTGTTTTGAATTAAAATCTTTCTTTCTTCTAAAACAATAGGGAAATGCTATTATTCTTTTGAACAAATAGACAAACAAGCCAAAGTAACCAGGTTGCTCCAGTCAACATAACAGAGTATGACTTATATACCCAAACCCTAGTAGAACACATCTTCAGTTTGTTGGGATCATTTTAGACTATGGGGAAGAAATAAAAACCATGAGAATGGCTTAAGCCAGAACTAAAGCAAAAGTCAGAAGGCAAAGTGCTAGTCTGGGATCCAGAGGAAACCAAGCAGACAGAAGTGACTGAACTGTAGTTAGAAATGAGAGGGAAATCATCTCATCCCCTCAAAGAGCTTAAAATCCAGGATGGGGCAACAAGTACGTTTTATGGCATGAATCAATACCATCTGATTAATGGTAGCTTCCTGGAGACTTGTGCTGAAAGTGATTCTAAACCTCTCTCCATGCCAGGGGATTCCAATACAATCCCATCAAGGTGGCATGTACCAATGCCATCTCACTAGTCCCAGTGATCAATTTCAGTTCACAATTGATCACACTGATAGGTCTAAGAGTCAAAGGGATCACACAAACAAGACTAGTGTCTGCTAATACTAACTGATAGAATAAAAGAGGGAGAGAACGATCCAACATGGGAAGCAGGATGCACAGCAGACCCATAGAATGGCAGATGTCCTAAACAGCACTCTGGTCTCAGAATCAGCCCTTAAGGCATTCGGATCTGGCTGAAGAGCCCATAAGAGTATTTTAGGCATGGAAAGCCAAGACACTCTGGGGAAAAAAAAAAAAGAAGACCTAAATGAAAGATCTCTGTGAGTGAGATCCCAGTGGAAAGAATGGGGCCATCAAAGAAAGAGGTACCTTTCTCTGAAGGGAGGAGAGAACTTCCACTTTGACTATGACACTGTCAGAATAAGATCAAAGTCGGCAAACTCATAAGGCTTCCATAGCCTTGGCAACTCATGACTAGAGCCTAGGGAGATTACTGACGCCATAAACAAGAGTGTCAAATTGTTAAGTCAACAACAGGAGTCACTGTGTACTTACTTCTCATGTGGGATCTGTCCTTAATGTGTTGTCCAATGTGAATTAATGCTATAACTAGTACTGAAACAGTATTTTGCACTTTGTGTTTCTGTGTGGGTGCAAACTGATGAAATCTACTTAATTTATACTAAATCAATCTTCAGTATATAAAGACAATTACAAATTAATCTTGATGTGAATGGAATGGGAGAGGGAGCGGGAGATGGGAGGGGTGCAAGTGGGAGGGAAATTATGGGGGGGAAGCCATTGTAATCCGTAAACTGCACTTTGGAAATTTATATTTACTAAATAAAAAAAATGTTAAAAAAAGTAAATAAACCTCTCTCTGGACTCAGTCAGATTACAAAGATGATGATGCGTCTAATGTGGGCATAAAATGAAAAGTAGGAACCTCTAGATCATGCATTAGACTCTCTTGACCAAATGGGACTAATCATCACCCAGTCCCTGCTTTGCATCAGTTGTTCCATACACATTCGCTCAGTAAACCAACATAAACTAAATGAGGTACAAAATTATAATCCACATTTTCAAATGAGCAAAATTATACTCAAAGAAAATAACTGGCTGCCATTCAGAATGTGGGAAAGAAATAATGAGCTTCTCATGGAAGGTTGGGAAGGCAACAAGTGTGCAATGACCACTCTCTTCTTTGGGAAGTGTGTGAGTAGGCAATTGTCATTCAAAAGTAACTTGTATACACAAATATCTTACCATCTCATTGCTTCCAGTGATTCCAATATTTCTTATACTTAAGAAATATTCCGTGATCTTAACTCTCATTCTCCAAGACATTACTTTATGCCAATTATAATCGCATTAAAACAGTTAATTAATTTCCCTTTGGAAAACATTGTAGAGTTTAAAAGAGGCTTTATTCAATTTTCTGAGTACTGCTCCTAGACTACATAGAGATTATTTTAGAGTGATTGAGAGGAGAACATGCTAGTCCAAAAGTACAGAACTCACTGGAAGTCTCAGGTCTATTGACAGATTGATTTGCATTTTCAACTAGTTTCTCTCTCCCTCTAGGCCTTAATTTTTGCAGTAGGGCTTTGGACAAGTACTTCTAAGGTCCAAGTGGTTTTGTAAATTAAAAGTTCAAAATGTAATTGCACTAGAAAATTTTGTGAAGGTTTTAATATGAATACTAAATGTTATTGGTAGGAAAGAGAGAATAATTTTTGTTTCTTTTTCTATATCACATACGACATGTTGAGACATATTGGTCATCTACCAGCAGACAGACTATTGTGGAGTGAGAACACCTTTCATTTACTTGACGTGTGTGTGCTGCGCACTGGCAGTGAACGAGGTACAGTGGAGATGAGGGGAATTTAAAGATCTATGGAGCATTAATTTGCTCTAAACTAATGAATACCAAAAGCACTTAGGTAATTAAAACGTACAACTAAAAGTAAAAAACACTCATGAGTTATACGGATAACTTGCTATGGAGAATAAGAGGAAATGTGACTTCTGTGGAGTCATGGAAATGCTAGCTATCTCCATGGATAGCGTCTTGTGAATTGGCTTCAAAAACAGGAAGTTCTTGGCCAAATAAGAAAGAGTGAAGTAGGAAGGTGATATGGACAGATGGCCTACTGTGAGCAAAGAAAGAGGTGGAAATTTAGAGTGCAAATGCAGAAGAATCAAAGGTTCATTTGGGTAGGGTTGCGAAGTCCCAAAAGGGGTGGAGAGTGGTAAGTAATAATGGAAAACAATAAAATCTTTAGTGCCAAACAAATAATTAAATATATAATTGACTTAATTGTAATATATTTATTCATTTATTTGGAAGGCATAGTTCGAGAGAGGGAGAGGCTTTCATCTGTTAGTTCACTCCCCAAATGGCCTCAGCTTCTTGGGCTGGTACAAATCAATACCAGGAACCCAGAACTCCACCTGGGTCTCTGACATGGGTGCAGGGGCCTAAGAACTTAGGCCATTTTCTGCTGCTTTCCAAGGTACATCAGCAGGGAGCAGGATCAGAAGCAGAGCAGCTGGGACTCAAACCAGTGCCCAAGTGGGATGCCAGTATTGCAGGTGGCAACTTAACCTACCGTGCCACAATGCCAGCAACAGACTTAATTTTTAAAACTCAATCTTTTTGAGCAAGAGAATGAAAATTTTAGCCACCTCCCTTGAGGACTCTCATTCCGGAGGGCTTCTGAACCATACCTGGGAGAATGTGAGGCTACCTGAAGAGGCCACATAGAACCTCCACAGTTTCCCCTCTCCGTCTATTACCATTAGATAAAACCCTTTAGTTCAGTTATACTTTGACTTGACTATTCATTCTTCATAGAATCTAATCAAAAAAGAAGCAGCTTTTCCTAGGACTTTGGGTCTTTCTGAAGACCCCCATATCATGTAAAACTTTGATCAAATAGACAAGTGTTTGGCCTAGTGGTTATAAAGCCACTTGGTGCACCTGTAACCCATATTAGAGTACCTGGGTTCCAGTCCTGGCTCCAGTCTCCTGCTAATGCACAGTTTGGAAAACAGCAGGTGGTGGCTCAAGTACTTGGCACCTGCAAACCTCCTATGGGAGTCCTGAACTCAGTTCCTGGCTCCTGGCTTTGGCTTGGCCCAGCCCCAGCTGTTGCAGGCATTTGAAAAGTGAGCCAATGTGTAGAATCTCTGTCTCTCTGCCTTTCAAATACATAAAAATAAATCATTTGATTAAAAAATCTTTGATAAGTGTTTTTGCTTTCTTCTTGTTAACCTGAGTAAGAAAAGATATTACTGGGGCCAGTGCCATGGCTCACTTGGTTAATCCTCCACCTTGCAGTGCTGGCATCCCATATGGGTGCTGGTTCTAGTCCCAGTTGCCCCTCTTCCAGGCCAGCTCTCTGCTGTGGCCCAGGAGGGCAGTGGAGGATGGCCCAAGTGCTTGGGCCCTGCACCCACACGGGGGACCAGGAAGAAGCCCCTGGCTCCTGGCTTCGGATCGGCGCAGCACCGGCAGTAGCGGCCATTTGAGGAGTGAATCAATGGAAGGAAGGCCTTTCTCTCTCTCACTGTCTATAACTCTACTTGTCAAAAAAGAAGAAGAAGAAGAAGAAGAAGAAGAAGAAGAAGAAGAAGAAGAAGAAGAAGAAGAAAAGATATTACTGCTTGCTGTCCCTACAAAAGTGAAGTAAATATTTCCAACTTAACAACAGCATTTGCTCAACTCTTTAAACCTGCACTACCAAATAGCAACCCCTTTAATCAAATACTGATTCCACTCAGCCCCACCTGCCATGGCATACCTTGCTGCTCCTCAGATAAAATAGCTGAGGGATTCCTTACTGAACTTACTAGCATAAAGTTTCTACCCTGAAGCCCATGGTATGATGGTAAGCCTTGTCCTTTGAGTGGGAAGGTGTATGGCTTTATGCTAAGTGTACCAAGCACATAGACTCAAGGGCAAACCCTCCCCAGGTTCCCCTGCCCAGTCACACCGACTCAGATGCAGACTTCTCCAGCTAAGTTGAACTACTGATTAAGAATAACATCTGGCCGGCGCCGTGGCTCAATAGGCTAATCCTCCACCTGCGGCGCCAGCACACCAGGTTCTAGTCCCAGTCGGGGTGCTGGATTCTGTCCCGGTTGCCCCTCTTCCTGTCCAGCTCTCTGCTGTGGTCAGGGAGTGCAGTGGAGGATGACCCAAGTCCTTGGGCCCTGCACCCGCGTGGGAGACCAGGAGGAAACACCTGGCTCCTGGCTTCGGATCAGCGCGGTGTGCCGGTCACAGTGGCCATTGAGGGGTGAACCAAAGGAAAAGGAAGATCTTTCTCTCTGTCTCTGTCTCTCACTGTCCACTCTGCCTGTCAAAAAAAAAAAAAAAAAAAAAAAAAAAAGAATAACACATCTGCAGTAGCCTACTCTGAAGGGAAGCAGAACCACACCCACAGCTCTAAGTCTCCTTCGTTCTCCGGGCAACCCTGGTATTTACAGGCATGGACAATGCTGCCCATGTCGTTTATTTTCTTGCTTATTTTATTCCTTTTCATTTATTTGGCTACCAATGGCATTGCCTGGGAATATAATAAGATGTGCAAAAGGAAATGCTTCAAGGATGGAGAAATGTCAGTGAGTAATCGAAAACCAAGAATGCACTTATCTGGAAGCTGAAATAAATGCCAGCTACATGATTTCCAAGAATAAGGCCCCTGCTGTGGTGACAGCCCACTTTAGATTCAGTGTTTCTGTTCCTAATAGCTCTTGTGCATCTGTGTGCAGACTGGAAGGATTCAGTACAGGGAAGAACACAGTTGCCAATTAATAATTCCCAGAAGGAAAAATTAGCTGTGCTCACAATGCTTATCTTGATGTACATACATTGTATATGTAATTCCAAACACCTATTACTATGCTTTAAATTGGCCTAAGAATAATTATTGCTTAAAGATATGGCAGTGAAATAGTTTCTGCATTTTGAAGAAATCATTTTGACAGCAGGTGCTTTGTATCCCACTGTAATTTTCCATGTAAATATAATTATCAGTTAATTGTAAATGGCAGCTGCTTTGAGGGTATTCTGGTTCATGATGATGGTATGATTGGTTACTGGAGCTTCAGTCCCACAATGCTAAGGAATCTAGTCCATCAGGACAACCAAAGGTATCATCACCAAGATCTTTAATATCAATCCACATCAGCTCACACTGTCACACACTGTTAGCCGTGGGTAGTGCTTTTTTATAAAATACAAAGCCAATTATCTTCTCCTTTTGGGCCAACAAATTTAAAAAGTAAACAAAGTGTTTGTGTGTGGCTTCAAATAATATGTTTCCTCAGCTTCTTACTCAAAACCAGATACGCTTTGAAGAAAACTAATTTAGACAAAGTGTTTTTGCTTGCAGGATATTATTATATTTAAAGAGGACCAGGAGTTCTCTAGATCTTAAAGGACAAAAAAATATGATGATGGTCACACATCCAAGGCTTTCCATGTTTTCAAAAATAATATCTACTCTCTGAGAAAGCCAGTTTTGTGTATTTCCCCCAACTATATGATAAACATAAAAGCGAGCAGATGTGGTTGCTTATTTTTGAAACTCATCCAATTTTTAGGTCGAGAGCTCCATCGCCACATGTCGATCTACATTTGTTTTCCATCAGCGAGGGGGATGTTGAGGACATTTTCTCCTCTTTGGGAGCCTTCTCCAACAGAGGCAGAGCATATACAGTCGCTTTTGCTCCCAGACCTGCTCCTTTTCCAATCTACTAAAGAGGTGCAGTTGCATGATATTTGGCAAGTCTCTCAACTCCTCCATGCTTCAACCGCCTTGTGTGTGAAGTTGTGCTAACAATATGACCTGATTCTGTGCACCGCACATGATAGAACCCACTTGAGTTCCTAGAAGAGTCACCGCCACATATTAAGTATCCGAGTAATTCAGAACGCTTTATGATTACTATTAAATGGTTAAATATCCTCAAGGACAGTCTTCTCAGGGTCAGGTCCTCTAGGGGATGAAAGAATGAAATCGAATTTCTGTCCGGAATGTCAGAAGTCAGCTAATTGCGGCTATTGCAGTATGTTTGTGCTTCCTCCCCAAGGTAAGAATGAGTATTATTTCAAAGAATTGTAAAGAAAAACAAAAAAGGATATGCAACAAAGCCTGCAGCAATTCTCAAGATCTGAATTATTTACTCTCTGGTAATTTATAGGATAAAATACCAGAAGTCCTGGCTCTGTAAGGAACAGAATTATCCTGGCAAGTGAAGTGAGGGAAGAGAGCGAGGAACCTTAGAGGGCAGTGGGGGAAATGGTGACAGCTTGTGTTTGAACTGGGCTTGTGGGCCAGTTCATCATCCTGAGTGGGGAACATGGTATGAACAAATTTCAAAATCATATGAAAACAGTATGGTAGAATATTCCAGAAACTTGGCTTGATCAAATGTGACTTCATTATAGGAGTTTATGTGTCTAAAACTTGGGGTGGGGTAGGGAAAGGAGAATTAATGGCCCAAAATAGGTGGGGGGGCACAAAGTAAAGAGACTTAGATACTGTACTGGAAATTAGAACTTTCACTTGAAGGTAAACTGTTACCACTAAAATTTTTAAATGCACGAGGGAAAAAAAAACAGACCAGAGATTCAGAACAATAATTCAGACGACCATATTAAATACAAATGACAATGAAACTTTGTCTTTGAGCCAAGATGGAGTAATAAGAACAGAATGTAACCTTTGGCCTGAAACTACCAAAAAAAGACAAAATACATGAAGCAAGATTGTCAGACATTGACCATAGGAATTGTAGGTCATTAGAGATGGGGGGAAATGAACAGACAAATCCTCAAGGCTTCAGTGAAGAGGAGGAATTTAAAAATAATGTGCACTTTCCATGAACTTTTTGAAGATCCCTGCTCTACCGCATAAATGAGAAGAAAAATCAATCCACACGAACCATCCAGAAATGATGATAATTACAGTATTGGTAGGCAAGTGTATGAAAAAATAAAACCATAATCCAAATATGCATATATTCAAGAATTAAAGGAATGCTTAAGTAAGGTCAATAGAGACTGAGAAGATAATTTTAATAAGACACCTAAATTGAACTTCTGGAGACATAAAAAAGAAATGTCTGAGGTGAAAAAATAAAGCAGACAGTATTAACAGAAGATTAGACACCGCAGAAAAGAAATCAATTGAACCTAAAAACATATAATAGGAAGACCAAATTCAAACTGAGTAGATTCTAATTTATCCAATTTCTCATGCAAATTTCGAGTTGGAGTCAGTTATCCAGTGACACTCGAAACCTGGCTGCGGTGCTTGCATTCTGGAGTGCAGCACTCCCTTGTGCCTGGTCAACTTGGAACCCAGGGATTGCCAGGGCACATGCAAGCGGAGAAGACAGCAAGGATCCAGATGGAAGGAACAGAAAAAGAAATTCTGAATTTCACTGCACAGGTCTATGCAGTGCCGTGTGCTCTTACACAACCATAGTAAGGTAACGAGTGAGTCTCAAGGAATCTCTCTTCTGAGTGGCATTGCTGGTCTTATAGTAGCTATGGACTGTAATTAGCTTTGTGGGGAGCAACTGGGAGCAACTCGGACTAGACTAAGTTACTGGAATTAAGACTTATTCTATGCATCTGCTTTCCCACAATATGGCGCTGGGAGAGGAGGAAACAGCTTCTACGCAGCTGCCTCCAGTTCAACCAATAAACTGTAGGACCTACTCCTGATTGGAGGAGAGCAGCGTACTCGGCGTGTGGGTAGCAGAGTTGGGATTGGTGGAAGAGGACTATAAAGGAGGAGAGAGACAACATGCACCAGGAACATCTATCTGAAGGAACACCTGTGCAGCCCCCGAGAGAGCCGGCCGGCGGTGTGCCGCTCCCCCGCGGAAGTGGGGAATGTGGCAGGGGGAACCGCCCTTCCACGGAGGTGGAAGGGTCGGTAGCCAACCCGGGAAGAACCAGCAGCAAACCCGGGAAGGGCCGAGCAGACGAAAGAACAGTGCAGGGTCCTGTGTCGTTCCTCCACGAAGAGGGGGAGCGACATAATGGTGCCGTGACTCGGATATGAAGCCTAGGCAGGGTTTAGTGTCATTCCTCCACGAAGAGGCGGAGCGACAAGCTTGGCGCATGGCAGAAGACATGGCATGGTAAAATCTTCATTCTCATAATAGGAGCCATTACAGCATTTCTTTGTTGTATTTTTTTCTTTTCAACTTTTATTTAATAAATATGAATTTCCAAAGTACAACTTTTGAATTATAGCAGTTTTCCCCCCATAACCTCCCTCCCACTCACAACCATCCCATCTCCCACTCCCTCTCCCATCCCATTCTTCATCAGGATTCATTTTCAGTTATCTTTATATACAGAAGATCAACTTAGTATATACTAAGTAAGCATTTGTTTGTTTTTAAACGTGTTGAGATGCACTATATCCATGTAAAGCAATGTAACTGAGTATGTGGAGGACAAAGGCAGAACTAAGGAGCAGAATGAGGGTGGCTGGAGTGGTCCTGCTTAGAGTGCAGAAGGACTGGGTGAGGAACTCTCAATCTAGAGCCCTGGGATCCATGATGGCTGGGTCAGGATCTTCATTTAATCTGTTCCTCACACCTCTCCTGCAAATATACTTTTTTTTATTTTGAAAGTTGTAGTAGCTTTCTTTCATTATCTCTAGCATTAAGTTTTCTTTCTTAGGGCCAGTGCTGTGGTGTAGTGGATTAAGCTGCTGCCTGCAATGCAGGCATCCAGCATGGGCACTATTTCGAGTCCCAGCTGCACCACTTCTGATCCAGTTCCCTGCTAATGTGCCTCAGAAAGCAGCAGAAGATGGCCCAAGTGCTGGGAGACCTGGAAGAAGCTCCTGGCTCCTGGCTTTGGCCTGGCCCAGCCCTGGCCATTGTGGCTATTGAGGAGAGAACCAGCAGGTGAATGCTGTTTCTCTGTAATTCTTTCAAATAAATAAATAAATCCTTTTTTTAAAAAAAACATAAAGTTCTTTCTTGTGGATCTTATTTCTTTACTTCTACCTTTCTTCTATTTCAAAACAATGATTACTCATACCTCCCACATAATATCCTCAAAGAGATTCTGCAAACGGTTTAGTTAAAAATGCAATGTGGAAGGTAGAGAAAATTTGTCTAGAATAACTACTGTTTTTAAGAACAACATGTCATCCAAAACAACAGGATTACTCAAAAGGGCAGCCACCTGAGGAATGGTATAGCAATTAATAATTAAAAATAATTGAAACATTCCTGATATTCTCTAAAGTGATCATAAGAACTGAATTACAAAAGTCAGAGTCACATTAGGAAAATGTCCACTAAGGCAAGAGCACGAAGCAACCAAGCTGGGAGGTGCTTAATCACAGAGCACCTTAATTGCATCTGTCTCTTCCAAGGAAGCACTGATCTCTTTCGTGAAACATTTTTCACCATTTTGTAAAATTAATTCAAGAGAAGGAGAGAGAGCTCTCCAACGACTGGTTCGCTCTCAAATGTTTGCAGTGGCTGGCCCAGGCCAAAGCCAGGAGCCAGGAACTCAATTCAGGTTTCCCACATGGGTGGCAGGAACCCAATCATTTGAGCACTCACTGCTATTTCCCAGGGTCTGCAACAGCAGGAAGCTGGATGAAGGATCTAAAACCAGTTATTAAACCTAGGGACTTACTATTACTTACGGGCAGAGTGACCGAAAGAGGAAAAACAGAGAGAAAGAGAGACCTTCCATCTGCTGGTTTACTCCCCAGTGGCTGCAAAGGCCAGGTCTGGTCCAGGGGGAAGCAAGGAGCCTGAAACTCCATTCTGGTCTTCCACATGGGTGTCAGGGGTCCCAGTTCCTGGGCCATCTTCCGCTGCTTCCCCAGATTCATTAGTGTTCAAAAGGGTGCTCATACGGGATGCCAGCATTGCAGGCTGCAGCTTAACCTGCTGCTCCACAACCCTATTCCCAGACATGGCTGTCTTAACCAACTTCTGAACATTTAGGCTAACTGCCTGCCCCTAACCATTTGTGAGCAACACTTACGTTAACTTTTCAAATGTCCTGTAAATTTCCCAAGAGAGCACATGAAGCGTAGTGAAGCTGTCCTATTCAGATCCTCCATGGGAAACGAAATAGGTCTATACACATCCAGGATGCCAGCAGTCATCCAAATACCAGCCAGGGGGTGCACCCAGTTAAACACAGAGTGACCGCATGGGCGAGGAGGGCAGCTTAGAACACAGTGCATTTAGGATCTTCCAGAATGCCCTGGACTAACTAATCCTCTGACCTCTGATCAAGCCCAAAATCTGAATCAATAGAAGGACAAGTGGATTAAACAGAAGACTTTTTTCCCAAACAGGCATTACTCAGGAGCAGAGGAGACAGATAGTATCCTATCATCCAAGATCATGATTTTGAGGCTGCTCTTGTCTTCAGGCAACAAAAAAAAAAAAAAAAAAAAAAAAAAACACAAGTGAAACTCCTGTCATAATTAGAAAATCTGTGTTCTTACTTACAAAGTGGAAATAGGTGCAGGTGTTGTGGTACAGCAAATTAAGCCACTGCTTTGGATGCCTGTAACCCATGTCAGAGTGCCAGTTCAAATTCCAGCTACTCCTCCTCAGGTATAGCTTTCTGCTAATGCACCTGGGATGGCAGCAGGTATTAGTCTGTGTCCTTGGGACCTTGTCACCCATAGGAGAGACCCAGATGGGGTCACAGACTCCTGGATTTGGCCTAATCCAGACCAGGCTATTATAGACATTTGGGTAGCAAACCAATGAATGGATCTCCCTCTCTCTGTCTCTCTCTGTCTCTCTCTGTCTCTCACTCTCTGTTTCTCTCTCTCTCTCTCTCTCTCTCTCTCTCCCTCCCCCCCCACACATACCCCTGCATGCCTTTCAAACAAATCAATAAATAAACTTTTAAAAAAAATCAGTTTCAGGCCAGGTTTGGCCTGTGGATGATAGTTCCCTGATCTTGACCACAACGTCTACCCCACTGCTTTTTAAAATAAACTTTTGGGGACAGAGCTGAGGCTATTCATTTATCCATTGTGCATGGCCACCTTCAAGCTGCAAGAGGAGAGATGGCCCACCAAGCCTAGAATATTTATTATCTGTGTCTTTACCAAAAAAAAAAAAAAAAAAAAAAAAAAAAAAGAGTTACCAATCTCGGCTCTCATCTCTCTTCCTGTCCTCCCTAAGGCTGTCCTGTCACCCACATCCTGGCTGTGTGCTGACTCTGCGCCCAACCCAAATCAAACAGCACCACAGCTGAGCATGACAATGTTCCCAGAGAGAAAAGAAGCCACATTTGTCTCATGTCTGTACAAAAAAGGAAAGTATTGTTTTCAAAGCTTATGGAATACTTTTACTTTTATTTGGCCCCAACCCTATTATAAATCAAGGCTTGACCCAGTCACTGGCAAGCAAATTGGAACCATCATGATTGGTTAGACCAACCAGATTGTATTCCCTGGGACTGGGGGTCAGACAGCCTCTTCTGGAGCAAATGACTAAGGGGAAGTGGGCAGGTCCCTAAACCAAATCAGGACCATCTTTGGATATGGGAAGGCAAGGAGAGTGAATGCTACCTACTCAGATGAGTTACAGGAAAAGCAGATGACCTGGGCTTGACCTGAACATCTAGAGCCTGTTCTTGTGTATTTATAGGGGGAAATAGACATAAAAAGGTACCAAGAGACATGAAAAGAATGATAAAGACAAACTATGGGGCAAATCCATCCCATTCAGTGTGAGGCTTTTTAAAAAATGTAGTTATTTGAATGGCAGAGTGACACAGAGAAGAAAGAAACAAAATCTGCTGGCTCACTCCCCAAGCAGCCACACAGGCAGGTGTGGGTCAGACGAAAGGCGGGAACCAGGAACTCCATCTGTCTCTCACGTGGGTACAGGGCAAGCACTTGGGCTATCTTCTGCTGCTCGCGCAGGTGCATCAGCAAGGAGCTGGATTGGAAGTGGGGTATCTGGGACTTGACGGGCACTCCAACATGGGATGTAGGCGTTGTAATGGCTTAACCCACTGTGCCACCATGCCTGCCCTTCTCATTGTGAAGTGGTATACAACCAGTCCCACCAGAATCCAAGTTAGTGAATGCCCTGTTGTTAGATGGGCTATGATAAAAGTGTAAGTTTTATATTCCTTTGAAGAATAGCAAGAAGGGAAATAGCATTTAAAAAATGCAAATCTTCTGGAGAAAATTCTCTGGAATAATTCTTTAAATATTTATGCTAAAAAACTGTGTGGCAATTCTATCTAATGCAAGTCATCAATGCAGATCCAAATGATTTCTAAGCCATTGTTTAAAAAGGGTTAAAAAGATATCCTTTCCAACATCTGCACATCGATAAATTCTTGTCACATGCACCATGCTAAGATATAAATTTAGCAGAAGTCAGGAAGGTGTATACCTCATGTTTTTGCCTCTACAGGAAGATTTTTCATCATTTCAATATGGTAATTTTTGAAATTTATTTGAAAGGCAGAGTGAAAAAGAGAGAGGTGGTGGGGAGACTGAGATATCTGCTGGTTCACTCTCTAAAAGGCTGCAACAGCCAAGCCTTGGCCATGCTGAAGCCAGGAGCCCAAAACTCCATACAGGTTTCTAACTTCACACTGATTCCCACATGGGTGGGAGGGGCCCAAATACTTGGGCCATCAATGGCTAACTTCCCACATGCATTAACAGGAAGCTTTGATGAGAAGTGGAGCAGCCCGGTTGCCAGCCTGCACTCACATATGGGATGCCAGCATTGCAAGTGGTGGTTACCTTCCTGTGCCACAATGCCCACCTCTCCATATGGCGAATTTTTAAAACATTTCCCATGTCTAGATCATTTCTAATACAGGAGAGTACATGCAAGTGACTTATAAAAGCAAGCCTGGACAGACTGAAATATATTCCTTCTGTTGAGTAATTTTATAGGTTCTGACCTTTAATAACCTGTATATTTGATACCATCCATTTAGCACTCAAACACATGTCGTTATATTAATGGTTTCACTAAATTACAAGTTCCTTGAGAGGATCTGAGTTCCCACAGGGTGAATTTTTCTCCACAGGGTGGACCTTGCCTGTCATAGGTGTTCCATATAAGCTGAAACAAAGCTCTACCTTTATTTTCCTCAGCAATCCACCATATTAAAAGGGTTTGTGTTCCAAAATTCTATTTGTAAACATGAACTTCAAAGTTAAACCAATTTTCCTGTTAAAACAATGTTCAACAGAGTAGTTAAGGCCCTGGGAAGCCCATGAAAGACTAACAAATAATGCAGCTAATACAATTGACCTTTATAACAAAAACAATAGACAACTATACTTAAAAAATTTTTGTTCATTTTATTTGAAAGGCAGTGTTACAAAGAGAGAAAGAGAGGGAGAGATAAAGAGACCTTCCATATGCTGGTTCACTCCCGAGATGGCCACAATGGCTGGAGCTGGACTGATCGGAAGCCAGGAGCCAGGGGCTTCATCTGAGTCTCCCATGTGGATGCAGGGGCCCAAGCTCTTGGGCCAACTTCTGCTGCTTTCCTGGGCACGTGAGCAGAGAGTTGTATTGAAATGGAGCAGCCAGGACTTGAACCGGCGCCCTTATGGGATGATGACACTGCAGGTGGTAGCTTATCCTGCCCTGGTGCAGCGCTGGCCCCAAAAATCAGAGGGTTACAATGGTCATGGGTTAAAGCCCCAACCTGCAGTGCCGGCATCTCGTATGGGCATCACTTCAAGTCCTGGCTGCTCTACTTCCAATCCAGCTCTCTATGGCCTGGAAAGGCAGTAGAAGATGGCCCAGGTCTGGGCCTCTACACACAGGTGAGAGACCTGAAAAAAGCTCCTGGCTCCTGGCTTTGGATCAACACAGCTCCGGCTGTTGCAGCCATCTGGAGAGCTGGGGCGGGAACCAGCAGATGGAAGACCTCTCTCTCTCTCTCTGAAACTCTGTCTCTCAAATAAATAAAATAAATCTTTAAAAATAAAGAAAAAGAAGTGCATGGAGGAGTCAGCATTGTGGCGCAGCAGGTTAAGTCACCACCTGAAACACCAGAATGTCGTAGGAGCTCCCTGACACCCATGTGTGCAGATAGAGTTCCCAGCTCCTGGCTTCAGCCTGGCCCAGCCCTGGCCACTGCGGCCATCTGGGGAGTGAACCAGCAGGTGGAAGATGGATCTCTCTCTTTCTCTGTCTCTCCCTTTCTCTCCGCAAGTATGCCTTTCAAGTAAGTAAATTAATCTAAAAGAAGAAGATTATGAATTTAGAACCACAGGGTTACAGAGGATGTCTTTTAGGGGTGATCACGGCGGGAAGAGCCTCCACAAGGAAAATCGTGCAAGCAGGGATGAGCTGCCCTAGCCTAACATGCCCCTGTCCTCAACCGCGGCCAGGATATTCAGAAAAGCCATCTAGCCTTTTGCATAGCAGCATATGCAGCCAAACTGCACCAGTTTCCATCTAAACACCAGCGGTACCATCTCTATTATATTAATATTTTCACTTTGACTAATTTTCCAAGGACAGTTTCTTGCATTGCAGAAACAGAAAGGTAAGCATGGGAGAAAAACCAGAGAAAACTGAGGAATATTGTGCAACTTGAGTTTTGAAATATTGATATAGCCACTAAAATATATTAACTATAGATATTTGAGTATATACTGTTTTTAATTTTATTTAAGTTGTGCAAGTTTCCTATATTTCATATATACAGATTTAGGAACATAGTGGGATTTTCTTCCCACTACCCTCCCTCCAGCCCATGCTCCAACCCTTCCTTCCCCTCCCTCTCGGATTCCCATTCTTAATTTTTACAGTGATCTATTTTCAGTTACATGCTGTGTTTAAGTCTGCTTTCTAAAGTCTTTGGTTAAAAGGCTTCTCTCTTAAACTGAGGGACAAAACTCATGACCACACAAGGAATTTTTCTTGTCTCTTTACATAGATATCTATTATGGACACTGGAATGGCTAAAATATTCTGTCCTTTGTTTCTGGCAACTTAAAACTAATGCTTAGAGCAGAATCCAAGTCACCACTCTGAAGAGGAGTTGCTTGCTCCCTGCAGCTGTTTTGTAATTAGCATAATTGGCCAAAGGTGATTAAATGGGGAAACCATATTATTTGCATCCCATGAATGTGCCCTAGGCCGCCTCAGTAGTTCTCACTAATGGAGAAACAGAGACTTGGTAAACCTTGCACCTCAATTAGACTCAAAGTAGGTTTGATTTCCAATACCCAAATTACTTATACTTACCCACCAACATGTTTAATTAAAGCGCTCAAGACAAAATTACTCTCTGGGTGATGTTATTTAAACTCAAATCCTTCATAATCACCAGATCTAGTGCAATAAACAAAGTACTTGGTGACTATTTAAATAATAGATAATGCATTCTTTTTGTAACAGTGGTGGTGTGAGAGTAGGCAGTTAGTCTACTAGTTAAGACATCACTCTTGCCTCCTATCACAGTTTTTGGGTTCAATACTGAGCTCCAACTCCCAACTCCAGCTTCCTAAGAATATACACCATGGGAGGCAGTTGTGATGCTTCAAGTAATTAGGTTCCCACTGTCCATATGAGAGACCTGGATTGAGTGCCCGACATCTAGCTCTTGGCTTTTCCATGGGCCACTCCCAGCCATCACAGCCATTTAGGGAGTGAACCAGTAGACAGGAGCTCTCTGTGTCTCTCTTAAAATAAAATAGGGAGGATTCTTGCTCACAAAGTCTAGTAATTACAGTGAGGTTAACAAATCACCCTATTCTCAAGTTACCATTGATGTTTGTAGAAAACGTTCTAGAAGTCTCCCTATGAATGTGGACAAATAAAACGGGCAGATAGACTTATGGGTAGATTGAGAGCAATACATCAAAATAAGTCCACAGTAGAGATTCTACTTTTGATTAAAAGCTCAAATTTAATTTTATTTGGATTTTAAAAATGAAATTAAACTGAACAAAGAGCAAAACTTTAGATATTCTCCAATGTTAAAGACACATAAAACCTGTAGGGATCTGGAATAATTTTCTGTAACTTCAGATGATACTCATGATGCCCTGTAAGAAATAAATTACTCACATTAACCTTAGATTTCTTCTCACTTACCTTCTTACTCATCTTGTTTTTCATTTGTGATAATATTTTTGTATGATCAATGCTAGTGATGAAAATTTCTATAGTGTTTCCAGTTAAAATAATGTAAAGCCTAATGTCAGTGCTTTTTATATAATTTTTGATTAACACATGGCACTTGAATAACTATATGGGGCACAGAGCAGTATTTCAACAAATGCACACATCTTAAACGAAACCACGTAATCAGCATCCCCCTCCCCACAGGGCCTCTGTGTCTAGAGCCCACCTGTTCCTCTTTGTAGTCATTTGCTTAGTGTATAACACATTGCTGTGACCTGGTCTTTCCACTGTTCTGGGGACTCTAGAATTTACTACTTATTCCTGCATTTAGGTATCTGTTACCCAGTTCTTAAAATAACGTTTCTATTTGTTCTTCATTTTGATTCATATTTTGTCTGGATATTATAGTTAGTAGATTATTTCATGTTTGAGGATGTCAATATGTTGCCATTGTATTTGAAAGACAATTTTACTTGATTCACAAATTCTACCACGTTTTTATTTGCTTGAACATCTGCATAAAATATTCGAGTTTCGTATGCTACTTATTGTTGCTGTGAGGAAGGTATTTAGAGTGAGGATAGTAAGACATATTTCCTTCAACTTAACATTTAAAGCAGAATATCAGCATTGCTAACATCTGTAGGGGATCAGCCATGGGATCTTATTTATTAAATTACAGTGAATAGAAAAGGATAAGTAGTATTTTTGCAGGCCTATCTGCATCAGTGACCCATGGAATTGTGCAAAAATATTTATTAAATGCCAACTGTGTACTGCATGATATGATGAGAATCTGCAAGTCATCTCCTAACCTGTAAAATGAAGACATCACAATCTCTATACCACAACAGTAAATGAGATAATATGCATATATCAGCTAGCAAGATGCCCAACCCAGTTACTCAATAAACGAGTGTACTTCTGTGTGTGTGTGCGTGTGTGCGTGTGCACGTGTGTGTATGCCTGCAGTAGTTTGATGATATATGTTTGAAAACTGGCTGAGGAGACGGGTGCCTCATTTGTAACATTTGCCAGTTTTCATGTGTAAATAATGTGTAAATAGCTCCACTGTGGCTAAATTGAGGCAACCAATGTGATTTCATCAGAGCTGAGAAGATATGTGTACCCACAGAGCACCACTGTGTGCATGCGGGCATAGGGAAAGGAAAGAACAAAACCTTAAGCTAACAAGAATAAACTTTAGGGAGTGACATGTGGAAAATAGACCTTCTCAAACAAATACAGGATATAAGTTAAGGGGAATAAGTGAGGGAGGGCCCAGTGATAGATTCTAACAGGGAGGCCTGGTGAAAGGAAGTTTCTGGACTGGTGACTTTGGAGCCAATTATCACCAGTCAAGGTCAGCAGGAGGTACTTCAGGGACTGCAAAGGCCCATGAGACAGAGAAAAAGAACTAAGAACCTAGCATGAGCAGGAAAGGAAGATGCATTGAGGCCAGAGAAGTTGCCAAGAGTCAGGTCGCATGGTGTCTTGTGTCTCAATCATGTTGAAGAGTGTGGGTTTTATTCCAAATGTAATACAAAGCCAAGCAAAGGAGTGAATCCCATTTCAACTGCAAAGGGTCATTTTGGGTGCCAGATCGGTCAAGAATCGCACCAGGACAAAGGTGCAGGAACTGAAGAACTATTAGAGATATGAGGGAACTCAAGGCAAGAGGCCACAAAAACAATTCCAAGAGATGTGTGACTGAATGGACCCAGGACAAGACAGAGGAACGCAGAGGGACTCAAGATACGCTGGGAAAAACAGGCATCAGGTCATGGGGAATGCAGTTGAGAAAGAAGCCAAAGATGACATCTAGCTTCTGACTCACATGGCTGGGCCAACAGAGGTACTGTTTACTGAGAGGGGAGAAGTGGAGAGCAGCGCCTTTGGGGAGAAGATCATGTTTGAGATGCCATGGGTTCACCCAGAAGCGTTTTGAATATGCTCTGAATATGTGCTTCTAGTCTCCACCTGAGCTTGGCATTGGGAAAGACCAGGAAGAGGCCTAGGCCTGAGCCTGCAGCTGCAACAATACTGACATGTAAAAGGCAGAGACGCCATCCAAGGAGATGGAAAACAGAATAATCAGCCAGTAAAGATTAGAAAGAAAGTGGCGTCATCAAACCTGGAGACAACGTATTTCAGAGACTCAGTAGTTGTTCATTTCTGGGAAGTCGCGTAAGATGCCTAGCGTGCAATTGGCTTTAGTCACTCGGGAAGTTACTGGTAGCTTTAGTGTGAACTCTTCCTGGGTGGAGTTGAGGTTCACAGTAGGCCCCAGTGGCTGGGGCAGAGAAGGATTCTGCCACATGACTCCTCTGTTCTCAGTGTAAATCCAGGCCACTACAATGGCCTGGATTTCTTAGGGCTACAACAGACCCTGTGTGATTCATTGTAAGACACAGCACTTCAACTCCTTAGAGAGGGTTACATTCTCATAGAGTTACATATCTTGGAAAGCTCTACAGGGTACAAAAACAAATAATGGATTATCTTTGAAGACATACATCCAGGAACCTTATAACCTTACAACCTCTCTCTCTCTTGCACAGTGGGTGATGTGTCCATACAAGTATTGGGGAGGAGGGGAGAATTTGGCTGAAAAATAAGACATAATGACTTTTTTGTACCAAAGCAGCAATAAAACACATTGGGTCTACGTTGGTATAAAAAGGGCATGGAGTTTCCTGTTTATTGGTTTTGGGGTGGTGATGTTGTTTTGTTATTGCTGTCCTCCCATGCTATTAAATAAAATGATCTTTTAAACTGACTCTATTTGTAACTATCACAGCAAAAAGGTACTGTTTTCTAACTGAACCATAGGTTCATAACATGTGCTATGTTCCCAAATTGTTCTCATTGGAGAGAGAAAAGTTGAACAAATAATGATCCTTTTCTCAGGGTAAATTATTAGCATTCTACAATGACTAAGAATCACTATTGGTCAACTTCAGGTTTTCCTGCACTACTTTCTTTAAAGGTCATCTTCCAGACTTGACTTTTTTTTTCTTATTCAGTTAAATGTTTGATTAAAACTGATATTTCATAAGCCTAGATTTCCTTTTTATAGCTGAATCTACAACTATACATTTAAATTCTTTAAGTAACGAGATAAAGAGACAAAAGGGGCTCTGGCTCAATTTCAAAAAAATGTTTTTCAAACAAAACTATGTATCAGCAGCACAATTATGCATGTTGCCATAGTGGGCCCTGGACACCAGAAAAAATTTAGAAGTGTAGGATTTAAGGGAAAACCTAGAGATCCCCTGTGTCAACTAATAATCACCAAAAATTAACTCATCTGTGTAATATATTTTAGGAAATCTGTACAATGTTCAGTTTCAAATTTCTAACTGGAGACATATGGAGAATATGGGAAATGACCTCCTGTCCTTTTGAGAAACCAAGATTTGAATGTAACATTGTGCAAATGTCTCCTCTGGGACGAGAGTTCGAAGGTAAAGTCCCATCTTAAACAGATAGATTCACCAGATGGCAAACGAGAAAGGAGAGGTGAGTGAGGGCAAACGCAGAGGTCACGGAGCAATCCTCGCTGTCGTGTAGGCACAGGAGAGTCACGTCGAGCTCTGGGTGATGGTGCTGGCAAATAATGAGTGAGCAGAGGAGAAAGCTGGGAGTAGAAGACTCAATGGGTGGAGTCCGAGTAAAAATAATAATAATAATCCAGAACCTATTATAAATTATACATAAGGTTTGTAAGATAAATATAACATATTTAGTGTATAATCTATTTAATATAAATATAACATTATACCACAATATATGATAAACTACTATAATTTATAAGATTTTTCACAACGTAAATATAAGATGTTGATAATTATTGGGTTTTCCATTTAAGAGATTCTATCATTAGTTTCACATTTAAAAGACTCACTGGGGACCGGTGCTGTGGCCTAGAGGGTTAAGCCACAGCCTGCAGTGCCAGCATTCCATGTGGGCACCACTTCCAATCCAGCTCTCTGCTTTGGCCTGAGAAAGTAGTGGAGGACAGCCCAGGTCCTTGGGACCCTGCACCCATATGAGAGACCTAGAAGAAGCTCTTGGCTCCTGGCTTCAGATCGGTGGAGCTGCAACTATTAAGGCCAACTGGGGAGTGAACCAGTGGATGGAAGACCCATACCCGCACTGCCTTTGCTTCTCTCTCTGTGCAACTCTGACTTTCAAATAAATAAATAAATAAATCTTTAAAAAAAAAAAAAAAGACTCACTGAGAGCTGTGGTTAGTGTGCACATGCACATTCTGTGTGTGTGTGTGTGTGTGTGTGCGTGCATGTGTAAAGCGCTTTAACTCCCTGAGTCAGGTCAGCAAGAGGAAAGAGTGATCACCTCTACTGGAGTAGTTTCCAAGGTAGCTCCTCACCTTGGGGGAGGGGTCAGCTTAGATGCCACAAGTCCTTCCTCCCACTCCTCTTCCTGCCCTAACTTGCACTCACTTTATCCTCAAATCCTAAAATTGAATAAATACATTTTTCAGCAGCAATGAGTCCTTTTTCTTTCTACAGACTGAAGATAGAAAATCCACCAGCTGTGACCATTTCTTCCTCTGATTTGCATTATAGCAAAACAAAGGTAAAATATTGAGCAGCACAGGGAGTTTAGAACACAGGAAAGTATGTCAATACAGCTGACAACCTTGGATCACTTCTCCAAGGACATAGCATATACTCAAAATGCCAGGCAGAGTTTATGGGCAATTTGTTTCCCTAGTACCTTTTTTTTTTTTAATGAGAGAGTTCAAGGGGCTGTTTGGCAGGAGTACCAGGTCCTTTGAGAGGAGCTACAAGTAGGGATAGGTTTGTTCAGTGAGCAGTCAGGATTCGCCCACCTTCAACTGTGGGCCTCATCTTATTACAGAAAAAGAGAATAGGATCATCAAAAATAACACCCATTGTAATGTAAATTTAAAATATGTGATCTAAAGAACTGAAAGAAAAGAAAAGAAAAGAAAAGAAAAGAAAAGAAAAGAAAAGAAAAGAAAAGAAATTGAGAAGGTAAGAGTGTGGGAGAGAGAGGGTGGAGGGATAGAAGAAGAGAATAAAAAGTTAAAAATTAAAAACCACAGGGCCAGTTCTGTCACACAGTGGGCTAAGCCTCTACCTGCGGTGCCAGCATCCCATAATGGGTGCCAGTTCTAGCCCGGCTGCTCCTCTTCTGATCCAGCTCTCTGCTACGGCCTGGGAAAGTAGTAGAAGATGGCCTAAGTGTTTGGGCCCCCGCACCCCAGCATGGGATGCCCAGAAGAAGCTCTTGGCTTCTGGCTTTGGACCAGCCCAGCCCCAGCAATTACAGCTATTTGGGAAGTGAACCAGAGGATGGAAGACCTTTCTCTCTGTCTCTCCCTCTCTCTGCCTGTAACTCTGCCTCTCAAATAAATAAATAAAATCTTTTTAAAAAAATTAAAAAACACAACCACTACTGGCAGTCACAACACAAAAGGGGCACTTTCTCTACACAATTTCACACACCCTTCTTCTCTCAACAGCTCTATGAGGTTGCTCCTGTTAGGAACAACTAAATCAGATAATCCACATAACATGCATAAAACCTGTCTCTCAGCCCTAGTTTTTCCTCTACAATTTTCAGATATTACTTAGATCACTGTTTTAAAGATGAAGAAGTTCAGCTAAGCCGCTCACCCGAGATCAGATTTGCCTCTAAGTCCTTTTGTCTCTAGAGCTGGTCCCTTAGTCCTTGGGCAATTCTGCCTCCCCTGGAGTCTGTACCTAAGTCTTTTGTCTCATTCCTCCATGTTCTAACTAACACCTTGTACTTGCATATAAAATACTAAGTAAGTCTGAAAATAGAATCAGTAAATATGATCAATCCGAATTCATTATGCAAAGAAAAATTCAAGTAACTCCAAATTCACTGACGTTGCGAGATGAGCCTTAATTTCAAAATGCTTATATATTGACTTACTCACTGTCACTGGTCACAGAACTGCATGAATAATTGGATGAAACGGTCACAGATTCACCTTAGCTAATTGGAAATGTGGAAAATGTGTCCTTTCTGTGTTGGACAACTAGCTAAATTTTAATTGCACATAGTAGTGCAAGTAATCTCAATATCTTACCATGAACACAATTATAAAATACTGATTTAAACCCAATTACAATTGTAGAACTTCTGTCTTTTCATTGGATGTCACACAACATATACTTTGTCTTTCATTGAGAGGAGATAGAAAAACCCTGGTGTACTAAATAAAAAAAGTCATATACAAACATAATGTACAGTGACAAATCAGACAATATTATTTTCTAAAAAGCTTCCCATTCAAATAATGAAAATGGACAAAATAGTACTAACAAGCCCATAATGCAAATAAATCGAGAACTTAACACACCATAAGCCATGCGTGCAGTGTGGTATTAAAAGATGTGGGCAGTCTGGCACACAGTCTGCCTCAGCTGCTTTGAAAGCAGCAGGAATTGGAGCTGAACATAATTTCTGTGCTTCCCTATTTCCCTTATGGGATCTTCAAATAATAGCACAACGACATAATAAGTAATTCATTTATTTATACATTTCCTACCAAGTATTTTTCTCCCTAATCCACTTTAATGAACAGCTCTTCTAGAGAAAAGAAAGCTGACCATCTGGCAGACACAACCCAAATACTTATTTTCATCAGAGTAATTGAATATGAGGATGTGATGGGGAGAATGAGCTTTTGCTGAACAGAGCTGATGCTAGTCAGCAATTCTTGCTAATCAGCAGCTAATCCCACTTCGGCTGCATGAAACCTGAAGCTAGGAAAAACTCTAAGCTTCTCTCAAGCACCCAAGAGTCACCTTCTAGGAACAATGATGTCATCTGAAGATACAGTCTATCCTGTTCACACCCTCCAAACCCCTTGGGCCCACAAACTTAGTCCAGCTTCAGCCACCAACCTGGATGATACCAGTCTTCTTGTACTTCTTTTACACTTGACTTTGAACTCTATGGCTTCCAATTTCCCACAAACAGTATTGTACTGCTTTGTATCATACAAAAATGATGCTAAAGTCCTATTCGTATGACAAGAGCATACATTCTTGGAGTACATAGATGGCATCTAATTCTTCTAAAGCAAATGATTTTGTAGTAAATTCATGCTTGATAGATTTAAATATAAGTAAGTTATGATTAAATATATATTTTTAGAAATTTCTTTTATTTATTTGGGAGGCAGAGAGAGAGAGAGAGAGAGAGAGAGAGAGAGGTCGTCCATCAGCTGCTTCGCTCCCCAGCTCTCCAGATGGCTGCCACGGTGGGAGCTGTGTTGATCCAAAGCCAGGAGCCAGGAGCTTCTCCAGATCTCCCACCCAGGTACAGGGGCACAAGGACTTGGGCCATCTTCTACTGCTTTCCCAGGCCACAGCAGAGAGCTGGATCAGAAGTGGAGCAGCTGGGACTCGAATCGGCATCCATATAGAATGCTGGCGCTACAGGCAGCAGTTTTACTGGCTACGTCACAGCGCCAGCCCCGATTAAATATATTTTTATATGGCATACTTGCTCTCACTATGCTTTAAGACTCAATGGTCTATTAAGCCATTTCTCTAGTTCCTTTTGTAGAAGTACTTTAAATTTACTCTAAATTTAAGAAACTGCTAAAATCTTTTCTTAAGGAAAAACTGATGTAGAACTAGAAAAAACAATAACACAAAATCACTGTTGCTTTTAATGAGGACCAGTTTCTGTAACTAATTTGATCCATCATTTACTGATGAAGGCCAAGTCCAATTTTGCATATTGAAAATGCCATTGAAAGATTGCTCCCTTGCGTTGGCACTACCTAGGAGCGTGTTGGAAATGTAGTAACAAAGGCCCCAACCCACAACTACTGAATCAGAATGCGCAGTTTTACAAGATCCACAAGTGAATTATACACACATTAAATCTTGAGAAATCTGATTTAGTTAACTTGTTTTTCTTTAAGCATTATGCTTTCTTTTTTCTCTAAGTATGATGCTTTCTTTTTCATTTCATTTGTTGGATTTTGAACATACTATGTGCCTGAATCAATGATTTAACTACACAACTATATGTGTAAAAAGTTAGGAATCACCCCCACGTGATAGCCGTGTTAAATGTTGACCATATATCCTTCTGCATCTTTCTCTAGGTTCCAAACTGCTTACGTGAAAATGTACATACATACACACTTGTACATACATCACATGTACTTACACACTTACATAGCCAGTATGTTCTGAGTGATGGGAGCAATCTTATGTTTATCAGCCCCAGAATGTGGACGTGGACATAAAGAGGCTGTTCACCCAAATCACCATCAGCTGCCTACCTCTGCCCAAGCCATTTCTCATCTCCCATAGGTGTTCATGGACATTTTCACAGCCATCTGTACACAGGTGCCAATCACCTTCAAGCAGTAAGACAGAGGTGAATAAAGGGGACAGACAGAATAAATCCTCAAGTCATGAGACCCTCAGCTTTGGTATATATTCCCCGTGATGATAAGAACGTGATGTGAGTAGAAGCAAATGTCTGTGAAATCCAATCAGCATAGTCTGGTATTACTTCCTCCACTTACTGTTGCACACCACTGACAATGGTAGAATTAGATGGCTTAATTCAGATGACAGAAAACATTGTAAGCATGATCTTCCTCTAAGGTTAAATGGTATTCAGCTCCAGACCTGCCATAATAAAGCCGGAGTGGGGGCACAGCCCCTGCTTCTAGGTCTGCACCTGCAGACTGAATATTTGCAGCCTCTATAGCCAGGTACTTCTGCCACCCTTAGCCAACCTTCTGGCAGAGAGCAGAGCAAGACTTAAGCCGGGTGGAGAGGGAACTTGGGGCCTTGCCTGGAACTCAGAGCCAGTGCACCACCCTGAGACCCAGCACCCAGTATGGCCTGCCAGTACTCCTGGAGGCAAACCCAGGACTTGCCCTGTTGTCAAGTGGAGACCTGTGCCACTGGGACAGACTCAATCCAGATTGTGTCCAGTGCCATGCTGGTAAAGAATAACACAGGGAAAAGGCTAATAGTCCCTGTCCTTGGGACAGTGCCTTCAGCCCAAGCCCCTGGACTTGCCCTGGTGCCAGGTGGAGTCCTGTGGCCCCAGCAGATAGACTTACATCCATCCAGTATTACCTGTGGCTGGATATAGCAGCATCCAGCTATAAGACCACCTCAACAGCTGATAGCCCATTGTAGGGTGGGCCTTTGTTTTACTTCCATACTGAGCTCGTCTTAGTAGGCTCCAAGTGTGACCTAACATTGAAGGGTTGATAGTCAGAGTACTAGGTGGCTGAGCCTACCCCAGTCCCAGGACCAGGTTTATGGTCATGAAGAACTACTCATTTCAAGGCACTCTCCCAGTTCATTCGAAACAACACACCAACTGTAGATTTGGGACAAATCTGGATTTGGGGCACCCATTAACACTAGAATCATAACACATTAATAACAGACTGCTGGCTCCTGGCAAATCCCAACTTAGGGCACCGTCTGGTACTTAAGTAGCAGGAAGGTCCACAGCCTCAATGAAAATAGGCAGGCTTCTTAGAACCTCAGGACAAAAAGCAAGTTACAAAGACTGGAAAAAGGTACAGCCTATCTTAATACAATGGGTAGCTAGAAGCACCAAAACAAATCCTAAGAGCATCACTTTCAATTAATGTTCCAGAATATTATTCTTTAATAATGTTAGCAGTGATCTAAAAGTGATTCTTTTGTTAGATATCTTTCTTTGTGTGGGACAAGTCTAATTCTGGAGCCACTAAAATATGCACAGTTGTTGCACTGGACATTCAAATTAGCTCCTGGGGTATTTGTGACTGGTCTGAGAACTGACTATACTTTCTGTTCCTACAGATAAGGGTTGGACGGAGCCAAGTAGGCCAGTTAAGGGCCCAAAGTCCTTGCTGATACAGAAGTTCTCTCTGATGGTGCAAGGCCCCAGTAGAGGCAGAGTCTGTCATCAAAAGTGGAGTCATTTTTTTTTTACTGACAGCAGAGATCTCATCCCCTAGCTTGGTTCTCCACATATTGGAATTCCAATAGTATAGAATTTTCAACTTGGCTCAAGCCTTCTGGTTTGGTCTGCAGAAAAACTGGAACAAAAAGAATCTTTACATAAATGTTTAACGGCCAGGTGATATAACCAAGGCCGTTAAACAAGCCCTAGAGCCTGCCATTAGTGGCTATTGATCAAAATCCATCCAGCTCAAGGTCAAATTTATTTCTCCTTTCTTTTGAATCCTTGTTTGTGCATAATAGGATCCCACTACAAGAGGACATGTGCTATAACAAAAGCTAAGAGATTTGAAATATACTTCAAAAATGTCATTTTTAAAATAAAAGAAGATTCCCTATGGGGTACTAAAAATGTTGCTGACTTAAGAGAACAAACATACAAACTAAAAGGCTAGGAAAGAGAACCATTGGGTGAGAAATAATGATGTAATGGGCAGCATATTAAATGTTTTATGTAGACCGTATCATGTAATCACTGAAATAACTCAATGTGGTAAAAAAAAAAAAAAAACCTCCCAGTTACAGATAAGGAAATGGAAGCTTACGGCACTGAAATGACATTCACGGGACACCTGACTGTAGCAGTAGCAGGGACACGTTCAGGTCGCAGGGTTTGTGCCTCCAGAGCCTGTGTTCTTTTACATTTTTCAAGGGAGGCCCCAGAGTAAATAGATTAACACGAGGGGGAATAAACGCAGGATTTCAAGTCACAAAATGTGAGTGTCCAGCTGGCTCTGCCACCCACTGCAAATTCTTCTTTGCGTCTCTGAGTCCTCATTTCAGCATAGGATGCTCTCGGAATTAAA
This sequence comes from Oryctolagus cuniculus, assembly GCF_964237555.1. NCBI lineage: Eukaryota > Metazoa > Chordata > Mammalia > Lagomorpha > Leporidae > Oryctolagus > Oryctolagus cuniculus. Next base: position 88,352,032 of record NC_091445.1, on the reverse strand, counting down.
TAGCCTTCTTAGATAACAAAGAGTCTGGCTCTTAGTAATATTTTGCAAGTTTTGTTTCACCTGGCATTATCTTCATTCTTAGCCACTTAGAATTGTAAGAATTCATCTCTGACATATATTTTTGGGCACTGAGTGCATGTTAGACAATGGACAAATGCCATGAAGTACTTAACTATTCTTGTTTGAAGAAAGATGACATTATCTATAGATAAATTGAAAACTGATGTAGAACAAAAGAACTGTGCTTTTTACCTTTGCCAGCAACGCACAGATTAGAACATAAATTGACAAATATTTTTACCCTAGTATCAATCCAATTAATCCAAACAGAATATGGAATTAACATACATATTTCAATTCAGGAGGATTATTGCTTTTTAACTAGTAGTATGAATCTAGGGTAATATTGATGGAACGATACAGATCTTATTTAGCAAAAAGTCTGCTTCTAAGCTTGGAGACGTGCAGGGCTGTCTAAATCTCATCAGCACAAAAGCCAAAAAGGTTAATCCAGATTTAGCCGCCTAGACATTTAAAGCTGATCAGCTGTTTCTGTCCTTTTGTTCCTCTCCACCTACACAAATCCTTGAGGCTCCATATAACTCTCCTCCAGCACGCCAGGTGGCAGGGGGCCCCAGGCTGGTGACAGGAAGAGACTTCCCTGAGAATGTTCTGTCACGTCCCTAAGCCCGGCCGCACAGCAAGGGGACTCACATCTGGTGCCCCAGAAACACGTGTGCTAGCAGCATCCAAGACCCAGCCTTGTGTTGTGAAGGGTCTCCTAAGAGTTTGTGTATACTTTTTAAAGAGAGAGAGAGAGAGAGAGAGAGAGAGAGAACATATCCACCCACAGATTTATTCCTCAACTGCCCGCAAGTGCCAGGGCTGAGCCAGGCCAAAGCCAGGAGCTAGGAATTCAATCCATGTCTCCCACGTGGGTGACAAGGACCTAACTATTTGAGCCATTGCTTGCCACCTCCCAGGGCATGCATTAGCAGGAAGCTGGAATCAGGAGTAGAACTGGGATTCCAACTCAGTCACTCCGATACGGGATGCAGGCTTCCAGCATCTTAACCACAATGCCAGATTCCTGTCCCCTTTTTATTTTCATTTAAAGACAAAGAACAAGAAAGAGAAAACTACAAAACTGTTGCATCACCAGGGGTTGTTGGTTGGGACTGGTACACCTGCAAACTGAGTCTCTCTGGGAGCTGTGTGCTTTAGGTGTCAATGCCAGGAGCCAAGAGTAGACAGGTCAAGAAAGACTGAGTTACAGAGAGTTCTGCAGATCAGTGCGTCTTTTGTCATCATCAAGCAAACAAGCAAGCAATTAGATAATTAGAAAGAATGTTGTCCATTGTATGAATTCAGTTAATAAAATATCAATGAATGAATGCCAGAAAATAGCTCCAGATTTGGACATAGAAAGGAGGAATGTAAGTCTCTTAGATTCAACAGAAAGGCTTTCCTTGATTCTATTTCTCCCTCTAATTATTTGCTTTCTCTCTTCCTCATATAAGTATTGCCTTGGTTTAAATCCTGCTTCGATGGGATTTATTGGTTGTAGGTACATGGATGAGTTACCTAAATAACCATAACCCATTTAGCTATCTATATAGAGGAGACAATAACAGCTCAAACCTCATGGATTTGTCTTTTTTAAAAAAGATTTATTTTTTTATTTGAAAGGCAGAGCTACAGAGGGGCAGAGAGAGAGAGAGAGAGAGAGAGAGACCTTCCATCTGCTGGTTCACTCCCCAAATGGCCACAATGGCCAGAGCTGGGCAGATCAGAAGTCAGGAGCCTGGAGCTTCTTCTGTGTCTCCCATGCAAGTATAGAGGCCCAAAGACTTGTGCCATCTTCCACTGCCTTCCCAGGCCATAACAGAGAGCTGGATCAGAAGTGGAGCAGCTGGGATTTGGACTGGTGCCCATATGGGATGCCGGCACTGCAGGCACTGGCTTTACCCGCCATGCCACAGTGCCGGCCCCATGGATCTGTGTTAAGGATTAACTAAATATCCACAAAGAGGACCCGATTAGTAAAGAATACCAAGAGGTCTCAGCAGGTCTGCAAATCCCCATGCTGCAGGCCGGGACTGGTCATTAATTCCCTCCTGCTCCTCCTTGACATGGGGTCCACTGTGAAGAGGAAATACAGAGCAGGACTTTGAAGAAAGAGGCTGAGCGTCAAGCTGCCTGTTAAGGATAGACTTAAACTCAAGGCTTTGGACATCCAAATCTGAGCTGGCTGTACTGGAAAATAGGAGAAATGGAAGAATCTTGTGCATATGTCTACTGCATACGAAAAAAATCTTTGAGTTTGGAGAACTGAGAAATGTCAGGAGGAAGGAGGAAGAAGATGGAAGCCGGAAGGAATCTCACACCCATGTCAATGACAGACTCGGTGATAGGTGTACGAAGTGTGGCTGCGTCAGTCAGTTCAGGTCCTCTGAATGGCACAAACCAAGACAGGGTTGGTTCTGCGGGAGATTCACGGAAGACACACCTGTGAAAGAAAAAGGGCAGGGAGCCGGGGAAGGTGGGAACACGACTGAGCTGGGGATGGATGTGAGCAGTCAGCGTTCACACTGGGATGCAGGCTGGGCCCCGAGAAGGGGAGGGTGAAGGAAAAAGTCATGGTCAGAAATCGTGGAGGGCAGTGCAGTCCCCAGAATGTCTTGGACTGGCCTATTGGGGGGCCTTGAGACCAGACCCCCCCTCATCAGAGAAAGGCTCACAGCCTAAAGGGAGTCTCTGAGACATGGGACTGTGATGGTGGCTCCAGAAGGGCAGCAGATGGGGCTGGTCGTCCCTGCTGCTCCCACGGCAGGAGATGTGTGGGTTGATTTCACAAGCGCCAGCCTCCTCTCTGAACACAGTCTCAGAGGCAACTCCTTCGTGGTGCAGGGCTGTCCCTGCAACCCAAGGTGATAAGCTGGGCTAAGAGTCACAGTTGATTTTCAGTCTCTTCCACCACCACTGTCCATTCTAAATCCCTTGTCCCACGTGTGTAAACATGGAGCTCTACCATGTATTTTCTGGTCAAGTTCAGTTCCGCTTGCCAGGACAATGACTTTTCTTCCTGCCTGCTGGCTCCTAACAAAGCTGTCAAAAGTGCTTTGGCAGGAAGGGAAACTTAGACGTCATAAGAGCATGATTCTTTCATGTTTCTTGGTAGAATGTTATCCTGTTTGGGATCTGGGATCTCCAACTCTGAGGGCCCAGAGTATCAGAGACATGAAACACCAAGTCTCCAAAAGGCCCCTGAGAGTGACAGTAGACAGTCAGTTCTGCTTCCGTCACCTTGGTTCCAAACCCCGTATTGTTTCTATTGGAGACACCTGCAAGAGGGAGATCTCTGATTTAGAGCACACGTTGTTTTTTGAAGGATGGTGCCACATCCTTCCAGACAATTGCTTCCTAGCTGCTGCCTCAGCCATCCCTTCAGACGGCTGTTCCAGAGCTTTCTGAGGCCAGTGCATTCTGGAGAGTGAGCAGTGAAGTATGTAATCAGGTCCAGTGGTCATGGTCTCGCTGTTACTCCTTCTTGCAGGCGAGTCCAATCTGTACCTGTGAGTCAGACTGCTAGTGGTGTCTACTGAGATCCTGTGAGTCCCTGGATATGGGTGTTGGCTAAGAGTCGACAAACATATACCCAGAGCAGATAGCTATTCTTGGAGGATGGACCACTGGCCCCTCCAAGATACGGCTGATATAGAAACCTGGTCACCAAGGAGCCAGTCAGATTTCTCAAAGAATCTGCTTCATCAGGAGTTCTCTTGAAAAGCAGATGGGGCATTCAGAAGTAGAAGGGCTTCATCTGGTTGGTACAGTTCATATCCACCCCTGCCTTTGCACCACTGATATGCACTACATGACCTTGGGCAACTCCTGTGGCCTTTTTGCACCTTAGTATCATTTTATGAAAAGTAAAGGCAGCTGGACCAAATGTACTCTGAAATATCTCCCATGTCCAACACTATGCAATGCTATGCTGCGAAGATTTAAAATATTACTGAACAAGAATGAGGTGTTCCTCCAAACCATTCAATCATGTCTTGCTTTCGGCTTTTTTGAGGCTATGCACAACACGTCCTTATTATTGAAATTTCTTTGTTCTGTGGCAAACTGAATGAGCAGACATTCACAGACGTCAAAATTGTAAAAATTTTTGGAAGTTTTGTTACAACTGCTACTCCAACTAGGCTCACACATTCTTAGCTGGCAAAGAACCTATTTTAGCCAAGAGGGAAAATAGTTTTATTTCTTATTTCGCTAATTTGCATATGAATGGATTGCTTATGATGTCTCCTCTACCCACCTGGAATTGACTTTCTTGTATTTGTAAGCTTGGTCAAGTTCAATCATACCAGAGACATGGATAGGGGAGCAAGCTCAGCGCAGACCTGTAGTTCACCGGGGATCGCAGATTGGTTCCAAATCCTTGTTATTTTGAGTTTATTAAGCTTAGCAACTTTTTTTTTTCATTTTCAATTACCTTTATATACAGAAGATCAGTTTAGTATATCCTAAGTAAAGATTTCAACAGTTTGCACCCACATGGAAACACAAAGTATAAAGTACTGTTCGAGTACTAGTTACACCGTTAATTCACATAGTACAACATATTAAGGACAGAAACCCTATATGGGAAGCAAGTGCACAGTGACTCCCCTTGTTGTTCTAACAATTGACACTCTTGTTTATGGCGTCAGTAATCACCCGAGGCTCTTTTCATGAGTTGCCAAGGCTATGGAAGCCTCTTGAGTTCACAAACTCCGACCTTATTTAGACAAGGTCATAGTCAAAGTGGAAGTTCTCTCCTCCCTTCAGAGAAAGGTACTTCCTTCTTTGATGGCCTGTTCTTTCCGCTGGGATCTCACCTGCAGAGATCTTTCATTTAGGTCTGTTTTTTATTTTTATTTATTTATTTTTTTGCCAGAGTATCTTGGCTCTCCATGCCTGAAATACTCTCATGGGCTTTTTAGCCAGATCCGAATGCCTTAAGCGCTGATTCTGAGGCCAGAGTGCTGTTTAGGACATCTGCCATTCTATGAGTCTGCTGTGTATCCCAAAGCTTAGCAATATTTTTCTGAAATGGGAAAGATAATAAAGATTGTGGGCGTTGTGGGCCACATATGGCTTCTGCTGCAGCTTCTATTTTTTTACATCCCTTCAAGTATGAAAAAATAATTTGTAGCTCATGTGCCAGTATTAAAAGCAGGCAGTGGACTGAATTTGGTCTACAGACTGTAGTTGGTTTACCTCTGCACTAGTAAAATTTTTCTGACATATTATTTACATTTTATTTTTCCACACCATCCCATAATAAAATGTATTTGCTTTTAGTTTTTACAAACAGTTTTTGGGAATTGGGTGGTACTTGTTCAATAATAACCATAGACTTTGGAGCTATTTTTCATGATTAATTCTTCTCCCATGATTTTGAGAATAAACTCAGAATTTAGAAGTTTATAAACTAATAGCCCTTCCTAAAATAACTAAATAATTTGACTATTCCTATAAAAAAAGAAAAGAGGTCAGTCTAATGAATTTAATTTAAAAATGTTTTAGATACTCTAAATTTCCAAAGATTCTACATGGTGTTCTTGTCTTAAAAATGTCTTCATATAAAAGGAGGAAAACAGGGCTTGTTAGTTTTCTGGGCTTAATTTTACTACTTGTCATCATTTTGAACTTAACCAATGAGTCTTTCTCTAAAAAATAATCAGCTCATGTGACTGTCTCATAGAGAAGTCAAAACAAATATGAAGAACTGTGTCCTTTCACCAACATTCACTTGCCTAACTATTTAGTTTTCATGACTTTTTAGGGATTAAAGGTCATTTTCTATGTCAACTCAGAAAAAAGCAAACAGGAAATCAATACCATAATAATAAATACAAGGGTCACCATGGGTAAAAAGAAGTCAGTGTTCATGTTATTGGCTTTAATTTGTTATGGGAATTGCTATTCTAGTATCTTAGACTTATAGGAAATGTGGAGTTTCAGCAAGCCAGATGTTAAGATAACCTTCTTCATAATCTACTCCATATGCCACTTGCTTTGCAAACTCACTCACTTCTACAACCAGGTGGGTCAAAATCATTTTTTAGCATTGTATTGATGAGAACATATCTCATGTATTGTACATTACACAACTGGCATCTATGCAATGGAGATAGGGTCTATCCCTCTGCTCCTACAGAATAAAGGATTGGTTGCAGGCAAAATCTGGCTAATATAGGTGCTCCATCTATTCCTGCAAGCACATCTCTGTGCCAGGCCTCAGATTGCAAAGTCTCTGCCTGCTATTCAATATAAACACTTGTGTTTTTTGTGGCCCCCACTGTCACTCTTGTATCTTTGCACATACCCATAGCATTTTTGCCATTTCCTTTAAATGAAATAATTACACTTGGGATATCTCTATGGTGTTTTAAATTTAAATCTCCCATGTAATACCATCCAATGACAACTAGATCCCACATTTAAAAGGCATGTATAGGCCGGTGCCGCGGCTCAATAGGTTAATCCTCCGCCTTGCGGCGCCGGCACACCGGGTTCTAGTCCTGGTCGGGGCGCCAGATTCTGTCCTGGCTGCCCCTCTTCCAGGCCAGCTCTCTGCTGTGGCCCGGGAGTGCAGTGGAGGATGGCCCAGGTCCTTGGGCCCTGCACCCGCATGGGAGACCAGAAGAAGCACCTGGCTCCTGGCTTCGGATCAGCGCCAGCCGCAGCGCACCAGCCGTGGCGGCCATTGGAGGGTGAACCAACGGCAAAAGGAAGACCTTTCTCTCTGTCTCTCTCTCTCTCTCACTGCCCACTCTGCCTGTCCAAGAAAAAAAAAAAAACTATAAAAGGCATGTATAACCTATATATAGAAGGAAATGCTTAATCCTTATAGAATATATTACTTAAAAGTCTGTTATTTTCACAGCTGAATATTTCTCCGACAACTCATTTAAAACTTAATTATAATAGCTTCTCTATTAATAATTTCATTGTCCAGACAAAATCAGAAGCACACAGCACAAAATCAACGGTTCTCAAGCCTGATACGCACAAGAGTCAGAAGAATTTGTCAAAGATACAGATCATCAATTCCCAGTCTCAGAAATTCTATTGTTTTATTTTTTTAACTTTTATTTAATGAATATAAATTTCCAAAGTACAGCTTATGGATTACAATGGCTTCCCCCCCCATAACATCCTATTGTTTTAAATATCCATTTATTTATTTATTTATTTGAAAGGCTGAGTGAGAGAGTGAGAGAGAAAGGAGGGAGAAAGAGAAAGAGAGAGAGAGAGAGAGAGAGAGAGGGAGCACTTCAACACACTGATCCCCAAATGCCTGCAACAGCCAGGGCTTGGCCAAGCTGAAGCCAGGGCCAGGAACTCCATCCATATCGGTGGCAAGGACCCAGGTACTTGAGCAATCATCTGCTGCCTCCCAGGCACATTAGTGGGGGTGCTATAACAGAAGCAGAGTAGCTAGGACTCAAACTGACACTCTAATATGCCATGCAGATGTCCCAAGCAGTGGCTTATCCTACAGTGCCACAATGCCGACCCCACCCTCAGACTCTGATTCAATATATCCGTAGTAGATCTGTAAATGTAAATTATAGTAAGCCCCCCAGGTGCCTGATCAGGCAGGTTCAGAATCCTGTACCCTGAGCAGTCACACAATCCAGTGGGTTAGGATTCTGGAAAACACTCTGAAAATCACTGGGTAGGAGCTGGGCTGAGTTCTCTTTCAGGATGCTGCATGAGAAAAATGACATAATAATCATCAACTTGTAAAATTATAGGTTAGTGTGTTAGCCAGGGGTCTCCAAAGAAATAGAATCATCAGGATGTGTATATACAAAGCAAAATTTACTTTAAGAAATTGGTTCCTGCGATTGTATAGGCTCGATGAGTCAAAAATCTGGTAGGGGAGACTGGCAGGCCGGAGACTCAGGAAACAATTGCAGTTCAAGTCCAAAGGCTGGGTGCTGTTGAACCAGGAAGTTGATGTGGGACACTGGCTGGTAGACAAACTCCTCTTGCTGTTAGACGCTCATCCTTAGTTTATTTTTTTTTTAAGATTTTGTTTATTTATTTGAGAGGTAGAGTTACAGACATTGAGAGGCAGAGACAGAGAGAAACGTCTTCCTCCTGTTGGTTCACTCCCCAATTTGCTGCAATGGCCAAAGCTGCACTGATCCAAAGCCAGGAGCCAGGTGCTTCTTCCTGGTCTCCCATGTGGGTACTGTCCTTGGGCCATCTTCTACTGCTTTCCCAGGCCACAGCAGAGAGCTGGATTGGAAGTGGAGCAGCTAGGACTGGAACCAGCGTGCATATGGGATGTCGGCACTGCAGGTTGAGGATTAACCTACTGCACCTCACCCTTAGTTTCTACTTAAGCCTTTAATTGAATGAAGTCCATTGCATTCGGGACAGCATTTTGCGTTTACTTAAAGTGCACTTATTTCAATAGAAAGCTAACCAAAAACGCTCTCACAGAAATATCCAGAATAATATTTGACCAAATAGTGGGCACTGATGCCTAGACAAGTTTATACCAAAAATGAACTTTCACAGCCAGGATACTCATGAGCTGTAAGCCTGTAACTCTATGATGATCTGATTCAACAGTTTTTGAGTTTTAAAGCCATCTCTCCTCAGCTTCCGAAGTCCCCACCTTTAGGAGGCAAGCATACTGTGGCTATTGACTATTTTTAAGGTTGCTGGGTTGGTCAGATGCCTCTCTCCCCTTTCTGTTCTTTCTCCCAGACCAAATCACTAGCAGAGTGCTGTCAAACATTTCTGAATACTTCTCTGTGATTAGGAATGCTCTCGGTGACATTAGGATACATTCAGGACCCAAAGGCCCCAAATTCCTTAATATCAGGCTGTAACTAATCAACCTGGTTATTTAAACAGGCTTTGAATATGGACCTGAGGTCTTCTCCTTAGCTGTTAGGCTGAGGACTCAGGAATCAATTTTGCCTCGTGTTTGATACTGTAAAATTCACCCATTCATTCATTAACTTACCTTTATTTAACTACTAATCCACTCTGATATTTTTATGCTGAACATCAAAATGTGGATAGGAGAGTTTCTGACCTCTAGAAGGTCAAAGTATAATGAGAAACAAACATACACTTTAAATATAATCACAATCACTCACTAAGTGTCTATGATATAATAAGAACCATACTATGTATTTTTTACAGAGTCTCACAAATTCCCTGAAGGGTGGTTAACCCCATTTTGCCTTAAGAAAAATGAGACTGAGTGTTATTAAGTAATTGACCTAATGTCTCATAGCCAGTTTCTAAGAGACTGAACTACACATTTATTCCTGCACACATGTGATCCCAATATATATGCTCTTTCACTCTAGAACCCATGAACATTGCCGCAGTCAACAAAGCATGAAGAAACACAGCGATGGTTAGCTTGTCTTGAAGAAGGACATCATAGAAAACATGATATTTAAACAGACCCCAATGAGCAAAGTTTTCCATGCCGAAATAAAAAAAAAAAGTTCAAATAAATGTAACAGCATTCAAAAAGGTATGATAAATAAAAGGGCTTATATTTAAGTATCCAGGGGTATACTGTCAAAGTGCATTGTAGGAACAGAGAGAAGAACAATTCAAAATGATGCTTAGTTTGTGCTCATATAAAGTCTTAAATGCTGACCTCTTGCTGTAGGTATGGATTGCTCTAAATAGTTTACTGTTACCAGCTCAATGGCCACCCTGTCCTAATGACATCATAGTCTGAACAGCCAGGATCCAACTGTAAGTATAATTAGCTACTTATTTTTTCTATCCAATGAGTATATACAAAGTAGAGAAGTCTGCATATAAAAATATAACAACCTTAAAGTCAACTTTTTAATGTTTATTTTCATCTATATGAAGGGCATAGTGACAGGAACAAATAAGGGTGTGGGGGGGAACAGAGGGGGGGAGATTTCCATCTATTGGAAATTCCTCAAATGCCCCCTACAACCATAATTTGGCAGGCCAAAGCCAGGCGCCCAGAACTCCATTCAGGCCTGAAATGATCCAAGAAATTTAACCAGAATCTTGTGCCCCCCAGGACGCATTAGCTCAAAGCTGCATGGGAAGCAAAGTAGTTAGGCCTAAAAATGGCATTCCAATATGGGACACAGGTTCTCCAAGCAGTGCTTTAACCTGCTGCCACAGTGCCTGCCACTGTCTTTTGATAGCAGGATTTTTTTTTTTATTATTTTTGACAGGCAAAGTGGACAGTGAGAGAGAGACACAGAGAGAAAGGTTTTCCTTTTGCCATTGGTTCACCCTCCAATGGCCGCCGCGGACAGCATGCTGCGGCCAGCGCATCGCACTGATCCGAAGCCAGGAGCCAGGTGCTTCTCCTGGTCTCCCATGCAGGTGCAGTGCCCAAGGACTTGGGCCATCCTCCACTGCACTCCCGGGCCACAGCAGAGAGCTGGCCTGGAAGAGAGGCAACCGGGACAGAATGCGGCGCCTGACCGGGACTAGAACCCAGTGTGCCGACGCCACTAGGTGGGGGATTAGCCTATTGAGCCATGGCGCTGGCCGGTAACAGGATATTTTTAACCTTAAGACTATCAGGTTATCATAAAATTTTAAAAATAGTTATTTCAATCAGAGATAATCTGTTAAATGCAAGAAAATCGAACATTTACATAATAGTTTTTTTTTTCCTTTAGGGTGTTTCAGTTGTACAAGTGTATTTTGTTATTGACAGCTAAAAATGAGTTGGTTGAGTCAGGTGTGGTGCAGCAGGTTTACATCTCTGCTTGCAACATCTGCATCCCATAGTGAAGGGTGGTGGGAGTCTGGCAGCTTTGCTGCTGGCCAGGTTGCATCCTGACACATCCTGGGGGGCAGCAGATGGTGGCGCACTGTGTATGGGCCCCTGCCGCCCACATAGAGTTCTGGGCTTCTAACTGCAGCATGGTCCAGCACTGCTTGTTGAGAACATTTGAGAGCAAACCAATGGATGGATGATCTCTTCTCCCCCCACCCCCCGCCCCTCTCTCACTCTCCCTTGAAATAAGCAAATAAATCTTAAAAATAAATAAAAATTAGATGGTTGAACAAAGGTAAATACTTTCTTCTTAGTCATCAGGCTGTTCACTCCAATGACTTTCTCTCTATAAATTTTGCCCTCAATGTTGCTGGAAACTTCCATCACAACCACTAATGACAAGTCAAAAACAAAGGACAGCTTCTCTCACAAGCACTTGAACTTTGTGTGCAGAGCTTTAATTTGTTCTGGGATGTGAGTTGTTGGATTCCCTACATATTCTAAACAAGTGGTCCTCATCCTTCAGTTGGTGCTCTTTGATTAGTTATTATATTTCATTTTTCAGTTTAAAAACTACTATGGCAAAAACTTAACCTTTAAATAAAATGCCTGTGCAACACACTGTAAAAATATTTCTAAAACAAATGTCAATCAAATTAGTCTCCAAGGACCTCCAAGAGGATCCTGAAGAATTTTCTTTGCTTTTAAAAGAGACCTCTGTGTCTTCCCAGATTGGGAAACTCCGCTCTCTGGAGGTGATGTCTAGTGAGTTTAGCAAACTGAATGTCCTTGCTGTTTAGAAGTAAATACAACAGAAAATGCCTGTTCTGTTCAGATATTCCAAACCTGCTGGGAATTTACATGTGCATTATTAATTAAATTTTTGCTTATATGAGGTAAATAAATTTTGTATATTTTATATATATATTTGAGAGCATAATGATATTCCCTACCCTATCTTCCCTCCTGTCCATGCTCCTACCCTCCTTTCTCCTTCCTTTCCTATTTTTCTTTTAATTTTTATAATGACATGCTTTTAGTTTATTTTATAATCATAAGCTTAGCCCTCCAAATAAAGAATTCAACAAGTAGTAAATAGAAAAATTACTGTTCCCCAAGAGTATAGAAAGGGCTGTAAATACTAATCAAATCTCAGAAAGTCAATTTTGCTCATATACATTTCATTGTGCTCTGTATATTAATTATCACAAATCAGGGAAAACATACAATATTGGTCTTTTGGGGATTGGCTTATTTACCTAAGCATAATGATTTCCATTTGCATCCATTTTATTGCAAAAGATAGGATTTCATTCTTTTTTATGACTTAATAGTATACCACTGTGTATATATACCCCACTTTCTTTATCCAGTCCTCAGCTGATGGACATCTGGGTTGATTCCTTATCTTAGCTATTGTGAATTGAGCTGTAAATGAGCTGTAATAAACATAGGGTGCTGATAATTCTTTTTTTTTTTTTTTTTTTTTTTTTTTTTTTTTTTTTGGACAGGCAGAGTGGACAGTGAGAGAGAGAGACAGGGAGAAAGGTCTTCCTTTTCCATTGGTTCACCCTCCAATGGTCACTGTGGCTGGTGCGCTGCGGCCAGTGCACCGCACTGATCCGAAGCCAGGACCCAGGTGCTTCCTCCTGGTCTCCCATGTGGGTGTAGGGCCCAAGCACTTGGGCCATCCTCCACTGCCTTCCCGGGCCACAGCAGAGAGCCGGACTGGAAGAGGAGCAACTGGGATAGAATCCAGCAACCCAACTGGGACTAGAATCCAGGATGCTGGCACCACAGGCAGAGGATTAGCCTATTTAGCCACGGCACCAGCCTGGGTGCTGATAATTCTTTCAAGTGTTGCTTTCATTTCATTTGGGTTAATTCCCAGGAATGGGATGGCTGAGTCACGAGGTAGATCTATTTTCATACTTCTGAGGAATCTCCAGACTGTCTTCCATAATGGTTATACTAGTTTACCTTCCCATCATAAGTGTATTCAGGTACCTATTTACCCATATCCTTGTCAGCATTAATTGATTTTTGATTTCTGTATGAAATGTATGAAAGGCATTCTAACTGGGGTGAGGTGAAATCTCATTGTGTTTTTTTTTTGTTTTTTTTTTTTTTTTTTTTTTGCATTTCCCTGATGGTTAGTGATCCTGAGCATATGTCTATTGGCCATTTGATTTTCATCCTTTGAAAAATGCCTGTTCATATCCTTTGCCTGTTTCTTGACTGGATTGCTTGCTTTGTTTGTTGTTGAGTTTCTTGAGCACTTTACAGATTCTGGATATTAATTATTTATCAGTTGCATATTTACAAATATTTTCTCCCATTATGTCAGTTGCCTCTTCACTTTGTTGAGTGTTTCCTTTGCTGTGCAGAAGCGTCTTTGCTTGATGTAATCACATTTATTTTCACATTCACTATTGGTGCTTCTGGGGTCTTTTCCAAGAAGTCTTTTCCTATGCCAATGTCACACAGAATTTTGCCAATATTTTCCTCTAGTAATATCATGACACCGGGTCGTATAGTTAGATCCTTGATCCATTATGAGTTGATTTGTGTGTAAGCTGTAATGTAGTGGTCTTGTTTCATACTCCTGCATGTGAAGATCCAATTGTCCCAGAACCATTTCTTGAAAATACTATTCTTTCTCTAGGGATTGGTTTTTGCTTGTTTGTCAAAGGTTAGCTGGTTGTAGATGTGTGGATTAATTCTGGAGTTTCTATTGTGTTCCATTGGTCCAAATTTCTATTTTTGTTTCAGTACCAATCTGTTTTGTCTATAACTGCTGTATAGTATGTCTTGAAATCTGATATTGTGATGTTTCTGGCTTTGATTTGTTGTTTAAGATTGCTCTAGGTATTTAGGTTCTCTTGTGTTTTCATATGAATTTTAGTATTGTTTTTTCCTAGATCTGAGAAGAATTTCATTGGTATTTTGATTGTGATCATATTGAATCTGTCAATTGCTTTGGATAGTTTGGATATTTTGACTATATTAATTCTTCCAGTCCACAAATGATTTTCCATTTCTTTGTGTCTTCTATTTCTTTCATTAATATTTTGTAATTTTCATTGTAAAGATCTTTCACATCCGTCGTTAGAATTATTGCAAGGTGTTTAAATCTTTGGTAGCTATTGTGAATGCTACTGATCTTACAGGTTCTTTCTTAGTCGTGGCATTGTCCATGTACATATTTAACGGTAACATTTCTGCAAAGTATATCCTGGGGCAGTCTATCCAAATGCCAGTATAAACAAATATCATCAGAGCCAACACAGTTTCCAAAACAGTTATTTTCTAGAGAAGCTACTCCACATCAGAGTATCAATTGTATGAAATTTCAAACAAGAAAACTCCATTGCACATCAAAAAGTATGATGAGAATATTCAAAATGCAGGCCAAGTTCTTCACTTGCCTAGAATTTGTGCTGTATGAAACACTGCTGCACATAAGTTGGCCATTATTCAAGGTTTAAAGATGCATCCAATTTTGCTTAGCAGAGTACTTGACATAGTTGGATATTGATGAGTAGATGCTATGCATGTACAACCAACAAATATATATATACAACAGAAGGACTGGAAATCAGCTGTAACATCTAAGTATAGAGTTTTGTTTGGACACACAAATTAAGACATTGGAAGCCATATGCTCTGTCAGACTTTTTTTCCATAAAATGTTACTGAGCCTTGCCAATCAATGGGCTCCATTCTTCAAATAACTCAGTTCTGTCCAACTCTTGGCTCTCTATGGTTTTATCTTCTTGCTAGCATAGAATAAACCTCTTATAATATGATTGTGTTAAACCTTTATAAGCCTCACAAATCTTTGTGCCTGTGATTTTATTTTTCATGTGCTAAGAGATTCAATTTGGTGTCTTGAAAGCCTGAATAAATTCTTGGATTAAGTCAGTAAAACCAATTGCCAGTTCTAAATGTTGGCTTGCATACCAGAACAAACACTTTTGTGCTTGTGAAAAGTGGCCTGGGGTTATTGCTCAGATCTGCTTTCCGTGCTGGCTGGGCTCCTCTCAGGGCACCTTGAGAAAGGTCCATATTTCTTAGGGGAAAAAAATTACTCTTTTCAAAATCACCTATTTTTGGAAAAGTTAAGAGTTTCAGTGAATTCTGGAAATGGGTGACTGGTTTACTCCTGTTGAGCCAATTGTATTAAGGGTAAAAAGCAAAAAGCTGACAATTTTATCCATCCAAGCCTCCCTGAGCGTCTGTGTTCACTGATGAGGAGACAGATGAAATGGATGTATTTTCTATCCTCTAAGTGCTAAAATCTACTGGAAGGGAAATCATATAAACAGATCATTACAATGCCTGTAAGAAGTGCTATAAAGATGTGTGAGTACAGTGATGCAGATGCCCAAGGAGGGAGGGTTTCTATGTGAATGTGTGTGTCGTTATTCTTTCCCAGTCCTGGCAAATCTTTCAAGAAGCTTCATGAAAAGAGGGCAAAACAAAGCAGTTCTGAATATGCATCTGGAACTATCACACAGGGCGAAGGCCTCATTGTCTCTGGGATCAGATAGGTGCTGATTACATAAATGTCATTACCTGCCTGTGTGGAGCTTTGACTATTTCTAGCACATTGCTCAGGATGAAGGCTTCTCAGTGGTAGTGCCAAGGAAACTGTCGGAGGTTGCCAGTCATTTTAGAGAAATGCCACAGAACACTGCATGCCAGATGGCTACTGATGAAAGTGATGAAGGTTCATGCTAGGAGTTGAAGTCCAATTCCATATTTGGTCCTTCTTTCCTTCTTTTTCTTTGGAATTCATAAGACAGCACAAACCAAGCCTTATTCCACTTGTGCTCTACAAAATCCCCATTATACTTTCTTCTTTTAATAAGGTCCTGAAGAGATGAAGTCAAGTTAAATCCTCTTTATTCTCCAAGCCTCAAAAGCCCCAAGACATGTCTCTTGCTAAGTCAGACCTTTCTCTGTCACCTCGTCTTATTGCTAACCGCTAGAAACAACAGTCAGTGAAACCCACTCCAGTTCTGCCGGCCTGTGACTGAAGTCTCTATGAGTAAATTTTTCCCACTTATGCCTCCCATGGAGGGAGAGAAAAGAAAATGCCCTGCTGGGAATGTTTCATGCTTGGTGGGAGAAGCGCATCCTGCCCCTCTTGAAGACATGCTCTACAACCACGACCCCTGGCCAGTACAGAAAAGCGGTGATAGGAGCTCCAGAACAATGACCTTCACCAACTCGGAGCAAATTCTCACCACACAGAAAACTCCCTTCCCCTTTCTGTTCTTAGATTTGGGGGTGTAAGAGACCTCACCAGCAGAAAGGAAATGGTAGCAAATTTCTTCATTCATCTTGAAGGTTGTAAGAAGGGCTTGAGATGGGTCAAAACAAGGTAAAAGAGCTCCACTTTTTGATGGCTTTAACTCGATTCTTGGTCTTTAAAATAGACTTAAAAATCTGGCATTTGGATGGTCTGAGTACATAACTGTCTTGTGTCTCTCCCTTCCTCCTACCTAGCACACCCTCATAACTGTATTTCCAAAAATCCCTCTGAAGAAGTATTCTTTATCCTTCCATGACAACGTCTCTCTCCTCTAGTTCTCCACTTTACATGCTCTAAGGAAATTTGAAGAAATGAATGAATTAATGCATGAGTCACAATGAGAGGAAAGGAATATGTAGTGCTTGGCCCTTCTGTAGAACAGATAAGGAACCTCTGATTCTCTTCAGAGCCGCTTTTCCTGGGCCACTTTAAGCCCCATCAGAATGTCTCCAGAGCAGCAAGTGTGGCAAAACTCTCCACTGAGCAGTCTAACAGGCAAACCTGAAGGACAAAGTGGCTTAGAAGATACAACTTGGTTCTCATCATCCCAGGCTTTGCATGGCATTGCCTTGGACTTTGGGGCCAGCATAAAGTCTGTAGCATTTAGGGTGCAGTGTCTCTGCTCTCAGCCAGGTAGCGTGACTGCCCAGCCCAAGAACACATCTTTACCGGCACAAGATGGTGAAGCGGAAGCCAGAATTCCAGGCAATTCAGAGGAACAAAAACCGCACTTGGCTAGAAAAAAGGCCTGAGGAAAGCAATTTTGATGCCTGGATAATCACCCTTGTTGCTTGCAAACCTTGCCAGTGGAAACCTGTCCCAGGCGTTCCAAGCTTAGAAAGTACAGTGATTGAAGCTCCCTCCAGAATGAGGGCAGTGAGGCAATTAAGCAGGGGAAGGAGCAGGGCCTTTGCCCGGAGCACCTTCTGTTCCATCAGTTGAGGGAATTTACTTGCCCCCAAAGGAATATTATTTCAGCACTTGGCACCAAGATTCTCAACCCATGGGCTTTGCAGTCTCCTTTGATCTGCATTTTCCAGTTCCTGGAGGATCATGCAGTAACCAGTTCTCTAGCTACACTTGGCCCACGGGCTCTGATCAGATCCGAGAGCTGCAAGCCCAGCGTGCTCGGCCTACTTCAGGTACGATGTTCTCATCAGGTCTTCCTTCCAATAACTCCATTGGACAAATGCAGTCTCCTCTCTGATCAGTCTATATCACTGCCATAACTTACCATCAGTGTCTCATGTCTTCCATCTCCTGCCCCTGCAATGAAGGCCCCAGTGACACAGTGCCACTCAAAGCAGACCAAGATACTACTTTTTAGAGGAGGCGAGATTTTGGGTTCTGGCATTCATGTTTCCAAATTTCAACTATGCGATTCAGAGAATTAGTTTTGCTTCTCTGGTCTTCTGTGTCTAAAGTTGATCAAAAACGGATCTTAGTGGAAAGTAGGACTGAGAATGGAAGAGGGAGGATGAGGAGGAGTGGGAGAGTGGGTGGGAGAGTGAGTACAGTGGGAAGAATCACTATATTCCTAAAGTTGTACTTATGAAATGCATGGAGTTTGTATTCCTTAAATAAAGAGTTTCTTTGGGGGAAATTTTTTTTAAAAAATTAAAAAGGCAGGAATGAAAAGACAAATCTTGTAGATTTGTAAATCAAACCAAACAAATCTTTCATTTTATGTCAGGAGACACCAAAGTGACCAGCATATAATAGATGCACGATCAGTAATCAATCACTCCTTCCTCATCCCTCTACCCCAAGCAGGCCCTGGAAAGCTGCCCTACACTGGTGGTTATGGTGGTACACTCATGGGAGCTGGTGGTTACATATTCAGGAATTGTGTGAGCCGGTTGATGTCATGTTGGTAGCTTGAAATTTTGGTCATGTTGGGAGATTTGCATCACAGAAACCAGCAAATACTGTAAGTTTCTACCCAGCCACCCACAGAGATCTGGTTTATTGGCAAACTATCCAGTAATTCTCAAGGTGTGATCCCTGCAACACCAGCAACTGGAAGCTTTTAGAAATGCAGATTAACCAGTCATACCCAAGACCTGATGAATCAAAAAGTTCAGGCTATAGCCCCAACAATCTGTGTTTTAACAAACCCTCCTAGTGAGATTGCGCCTGGCGTATTCAATGACTTACAGGGAGTTCAGGGAGGATGGAGTGGAGTGAGCCAAAGGGAGAGGTTTGGTCAGAGGAGATGGAGTGGTGTGGTTCAGGTCGCGAGGAGTGTTGCAGAGCACTGTAAGAAATTTTACTTATGTTCCCAGTGGATAGTGAAGCCATTGGAAGATTTTGAGCAGAGTATAATGTCTTTTAAATCTTGTTTTAAAAGCTCATCCTGATGATGAGCTGAGAATAGATGATAAAGGCAAGAATACAGAAGACGGTGTCTCAGATGAGAATGACGGGGATGCACATGTTAAGAAGTGGTTTGCTTCTCAGAGACAGAGCCAATAGCGGCCAGCGCTGCGGCTCACTAGGCTAATCCTCCATCTGCGGCACCAGCACACCGGGTTCTAGTCCCGGTCGGGGCGCCGGATTCTGTCCCGGTTGCCCCTCTTCCTGTCCAGCTCTCTGCTGCGGCCCAGGAGTGCAGTGGAGGATGGCTCAAGTCCTTGGGCCCTGCACCCGCATGGGAGACCAGGAGAAGCACCTGGCTCCTGGCTTCAGATCAGCATGGTGCACCAGCTGCAGTGGCCATTGGGGGGGGTGAACCAACAGAAGGAAGACCTTTCTCTCTGTCTCTCTCACTGTCCACTCTGCCTGTCAAAAAAGAGAGAGAGAGAGAGAGCCAGCCAATGGGACTTTTTGATGGTTTAGACATAGAGAATAAGAGAAAAAGAAGAGTTAATGATAACTCAAAACTCTTTAACCTGAGAAACTGGACAGATTTTTTGCTGAGATAAAGAAAGGATGAACTGATGGTAGGTGGAATGTTTATGATTAGGAATTAATCTATTTCGGATGTGGTGAGCTTGAAAAGTGAGAAATGAAGTGTCACATGGACAACATTAGACAGAACTTTGAAATTTGGAGGAGAGACTGGGCTGAAGATTCAGCTTTGGATGTCACCTGCTTTACCAGATGGTCAATTGGGATGAAACAGCTCAATGAGTGAATACTCACCAAAAAGAAGAAGAATCTGGCCCAGCGAAGTGTGGAAGTCTTGAAGTGGGAGAAGAACCAGCAAAACACATAGAGCAGGAGTAATCAATGACTATTCATTTGATATACATGAAAATACGTTAAAGAGTGGAAAATGGAATAAAAGGTAAGTATTATCTGCTAAAAAAAACAATGGCAATCCATGCATACTTTTTATAATACACATTTCCATGAGATTTTTGAAGACCCCCATTTGCCAAATAAACCCACCTAGTAATTCCATTTTCTACAAACTCTTGGAAGAACCCTCATATTAAGGAAGTACTCTGGCTGGTGCCACTGCTCAATAGGCTGATCCTCCGCCTGCAGCACCGGCACACCAGGTTCTAGACCCGGTCGGAGCGCTGGATTCTGTCCTGGTTGCCCCTCTTCCAGGCCAGCTCTCTGCTGTGGCCAGGGAGTGCAGTGGAGGATGGCCCAAGTGCTTGGGCCCTGCACCCCATGGGAGACCAGGAGAAGCACCTGGCTCCTGGCTTCGGATCAGCGCGGTGTGCTGGCTGCAATGCACTGGCCACGGCAGCCATTGGAGGGTGAACCAACGGCAAAGGAAGACCTTTCTCTCTCTCTCTCTCTCTCTCTCTCTCTCTAGCGCTGTAGACTCTGCCTGTCAAAAAAAAGGAAGTACCCATAGAAAGGAAATAATATATTGCAAGTAACAGTACAAATCTAGCTGCACATTGTTTTCTAGAGTCTCCTATATATCCTTTCTCAGCCATCACTGTGTGGTATGCTGTTCATTCATGGCCTTTGAAATTAACACACTGGATTCGGAAGGCTTGTTCAGTGGTCTGTGAAAGGTGACATGTGAGCTAGTCCATTCTCCCTTCACCTGCTAAGACATGCAGGACTCTCTTCTCCCAAGCAATAGAAGAGTCATCACCCCAAGCTGACCACAGCCATCAGCCAGCTCAGCCATCTCGTCTACAAGGATGCCTGTGTTTGTGAATATTTTTCTTTATCAAAAAGAACATGTAATTATCTTTAAATTATAATTCTCCATCTTTACTATAAGACAGAAGTCAAACTCCTTAAGTTCAGAGTGCTTTTACAAGGACAATTTATTCAATTACCTTTTTGAGCTTTTAAAAGTTTGTGACTCATTTGCCCAAGTGAAGAAAAATAGACAAAACATCCGTGTCTCGCTGGAGAAATATTGTGGTTGTTGGCACTGAAACAAAAATAACACTATGATAAAGACATTATGTTCCCAAATCAAGTGCATGCTTCATCTTTTTCTTAAGAAAGCTTCCTGCATTGGGGACCTCGTGAGTGTGAATGCTTTTTAAGCTATAGCATGTGGCCTTGGACAAGTTCATCTTTCTGAATGTTAATTCCCACCTAACTGAAGTGAGTATAATACCTGTACAATAATATGTGCTTGGAAAGTGCTACACACAATGCCTGGTGTTCAGCAACTCCCTTTCCACTGCTCTTAAAGCAAACACAGCCAAAAAGGACTTAAATGACTCTTCACGCTGGAAGAGCCACTGCTAGAGCTCTCTGCCCCTACCTCTTTCCAAAATCTCAGTACCTCCCAAGTCTGTAAAGCAATATGATGTGGGCTTGGGCCAATTTTTGCCAAAGCAGAACATTTTGACTTGGTTTATTTGTAGAGAATATTAGGACAACTGTGAACAAAATAAAAACTAACTTTGTAAAAAATCTACATGGGGTGTCCACGGCAGACATTTCTGAACATCTACTCCCTCCACCAACTTCACCTCAACTCTGAAAACTTCCCCAAGAGATGGATTGAGGACTTCTATTTCCCACATTACTTGAGCATTTTACTTTTTTTTTTAACATTTATTTAGTAGATATGAATTTCCAAAGTACAGTTTATGGATTACAATGGCTTTTTCTTCCCATAACTTCCCACCCAACCACAACCCTCCCATCTCCCACTCCCTCTTCCATTCCATTCACATCAAGATTCATTTCGATTATCTTTCTGTACAGAAGATCAATTTAGTATATATTAAGTAAAGATTTCATCAGTTTACCCCCACACAGAACACAAAGTACCAAATACTGTTTGAGCAATAGTCATAGCATTAATTCACATTGAACTATATATTAAGGACAGAGATCCTACATGGAGAGTAAGTGCAAAGTGACTCCTGTTGTTGACTTAACAAATTGACACTCTTGTTTAAGGCGTCAGCAATCTCCCCAGGCTCTAGTCATGAGTTGCCAAGGCCATGGAAACCCCGTGAGCTCACCAATTTTGATCTTATTTCAACAAGGCCATAGTCAAAGTGGAAGTTCTCTCCTCCCTTCAGAGAAAGGTACCTCATTCTTTGATGGCCTGTTGTTTATTTTTTCAAAAAACCAGCTCCTCATTTGGCTGATTTTTTTGGATTCAATCTTATTGATTTCTTCTCTGATTTTAATTATTTCTCTTCTCCTGCTAGATTTGGGTCTGGTTTGCTGCAGTTTTTCTGGATCCTTGAGATGCACTGAAAGCTCATTTACTTGGTACCTTTCCAATTTCTTGATACAGGCACCTGTTGCTATAAATTTTCCTCTTAGCACTGCTTTTGCTGTATCCCATAAGTTTTGGTATGTTGTGCTGTTGTCCTCATTTACTTCCAGAAAGTTTTTGATTTCTCTTTTGATTTCTTCTATGACCCAGTGTTCATTCAGGAGCATGTAGTTCAATCTCCACGTGTTTGCATATGCTCTAGGGATTCCTGAGGTACTAATTTCCAGCTTCATTCCACTGTGGTCTGAGAACATGCATGGTATGATTTCAATTATTTGAATTTGCTGAGACTTGCTTTATGGCCTAGTATGTGGTCAATCCTAGAGAAGGTTCCATGTACTGCTGAGAAGAATGTAAATTCTTTTTGTGTAGGATTGAAAGTTCTGTAGATATCTGTTAGGTTCATCTGGGCAATATGTGTCGTTTAACTCTACTGTTTCCTTTTTGATCTTCTGTCCAGTTGATCTGTCTTTTTCTGGGAGTGGAGGTTGGAAGTCCCCTAGTACTATAGTGTTGGAATCTAAGTCTCCCTTTAGGTCCTTTAACATATCTTTTAAATAAACCAGTGCCCTGTAATTAGGTGCATATACATTGATAATCGTTATATCTTCCTGTTGAATTGATCCCTTAATCACTATATAGTACCCTTCTTTGTCTCTCTTAACAGTTTTTGTGTTAAAGTTTATTTTGTCTGATATTAAGATGGCTATACCCACTCTTTTTTCATTTCTGTTGGCATGGTATATCTTTTTCCAGCCTTTCACTTTCAGTCTGCATGCATCTTTGTTGGAAAGATGTGTTTCTTGTAAGCAGCAAAGAGATGGGTTTTGTACCTTAACCCATTCAGCCAATCTGTGCCTTTTAACTGGAGAGTTGAGGCCATTAATATGCAATGTGACTATTGATAAGTAGTAACTTTGCCCTGCCATTTTCCCAAAGATATTTTCTAACATCTGCTTTGAACTTACTGTCATCTTTTGCTGTGAGGTTTCCTTTCTTTACCTTCTTTCATATTGATGACCATGTTTCTGTGTTTCTGTGTGTAACACATCTTTAAGCATCTTTTGCAGGGTTGGACGAGTGGCAACAAATTCTTTCAATTCCTGTTTGCTATGAAAAGTCTTTATTTCACCTTCATTCACAAATGAGAGCTTTGCAGGATATAATATTCGGGGCTGGCAGTTTTTCTCTCTTAGTACCTGGGCTATATCTCGCCATTCCCTCCTAGCCTGTAGTGTTTCTGATGAGAAGTCTGCTGTGAGTCTAATTGGAGATCCTCTGAGAGTAATCTGATGTTTCTCTCTTGCACATTTTAAGATCTTTTCTTTATGTTTCACTGTGGTGAGTTTGATTACAAGGTGTCGTGGTGAGGATCTCTTTTGGTCATGGTTACTAGGGGTCCTATGAGCTTCCTGTACTAGGATATCTTTGTCCTTCTCCAAACCCGGAAAGTTCTCTGCTAGTATCTCACTAAAAAGGCCTTCTAATCCTTTCTCTCTCTCCATGTCTTCAGAAACTCCTAGAACTCGAATGTTGGTCTTTTAATAGTATCCTGTAGATTCCCAACAATATTTTTTAGATTTATAATTTCCTCTTCTTTTCTTTGGCTTGACTGTATGTTTTCCTGTGCTCTGTCTTCTAAGTCCGATATTCTCTCTTCTGTCTCACTGACTCTGTTTTTAAGGCTCTCAAATGTGTTTGTCATTTGATCTATTGAGTTCTTCATTTCATTTTTATTTCTCTTCACTATCACACTTTCCCGTTCTACTAGTTTCTGCGTTTCATTTTGATTCCTCCTTAAGATTTCATTTTCACGAGAGAGATTTTCTATCCTGTCCAGTAAGGATTTCTATACTTCAAGAATTTGTTTTGGAAAACTTCTAAATGTTCTTATCATAAATTTTTTGAAATCCATATCTTGCATTTCTTCTATCTCATCATCTTCATAATCTTGGCTTGGGGGTGTCTTGTTCATTTGGGGGCATCATAATGTCTTCCTTGATCTTGTTCCCTCAGTTTCTGTGTTTGTTGCTTGGCATTGTGGAGATACTCTTTGAATTCTTCTTCCCTCACTGTTGTGTGTTTTTCTTGTTATACTATGACTGTGTTAAGTGGACTTTCTGCTTTTGGAGGAGTCTTAGAGGCTTGAGGCTTGAGATGGGTGTGGCCAGAGAGCTCTGCTTGGTTCTTCAGGGTTAAGGGTGTGCAGAAGGTGACATACTCAGGTTAGGCGTGGTAAATCTCTTTGTTTATTTATTAATTTACATATATTTTTTTTTTATTCAGGAGGGAAGTAATACCACACAGCTGAGCGGAATTGAAGGTAGTCAGCTTCCGATTTCTGGCTTCTGTGGGTATATCATTCGTCTGCTTTTTCCCAAGGATCACACAAAGAATCGTGATGCCCTCAGTGTGGGCTCAAATTCTCCTGCAGTCTTCCACTGGGTTGCCAAAGTTACCGAATTGTAGCATCTCTGGAGGGCACTCAGGTGAACTCCGTGAGTTCTCTCACCCACCATCTTTTTTCACTGCCTCAGTTCATTAGCTCCACCCTTTCACTAAGTCCTAACTTCCTGTTATTTCACCCCCCCAGAGTCAGGTTTTTCTGTTTGACTGGGGGCGGGTGTGGCTCTGAGGTTGCGCACCTCCCCGAGGTTGCACACCATTCTTGTATGTCCAAAATGGCGCCTGCTCTTTGTCTCCTGCTCGCCTCTACAAGGTGGGCGGAGAGAGATCATACTGGTCCCCCCTTTTTCCCCCTCTCTCCTGTAGTTAGTCTGGTGAACTTTCCCCAGCTGGGCTTCAATCCAGTTTCCCCGCCGATGTCTCAGGTTACAGAGCTCACCTCCCCTTCCAGCGTAGATGCATAGACTCCACTGTTTGGCTTCGGAGCCATGGGCGTCCTTGCTCTCCCCGAAGGTCATCCATGTCACATCCACTAGATCTGGAAGAGTGTCCTCTGCAATTTTTTCCCCCGAGCCTTTCCCTGAGACTACCGTAACTCCACTTTTATTAACCTATCTTTTCCTGGACTTTTCAGTGCGTGCCCTCTCTATTCAGCCATCTTGGCGCTGCCCCTTGAGCATTTTTCTAAACTAAGAATTTAATGCTCACTTTCATAACCCCGGTGAAACGCTGAACAAAGGTAATCTCAGAATAACATGCACCCATCTTTATGGTTAGTCAATAGGGAAATCAGCAAGAGCCCAAAATGTCAGTTTCAAAGACTGAGTACTGGTTAGGGAAGCAGCTTGGCTCCAGATGGAAAGCACACAGAATGGTCTCTGGGATGAGGATCTGAGTGAGAGATGGCTGAGCCTCCCATCCAGAGACTAGGCTTGGGACATGAACCACTAAAAATGTAGTTTTCCCAAGTAGTTATCTCCCCTAGGTGTTAGACCTTCTCAAGACCTTCCCAAGGAAACCTTTCACCTTACTTCATTCTGGCTTCTTCTAGAACCTTCATTAAAAATAAAAAATAGTACAGCAAACAACAAACACAAAGCAATTTTGGTCACTGAGTTCTAAGAGAATGCATCCAACACAACTCAGCTTTAACCAGCACTGAAGAAAATCCAAATAAGTTTTTCTTGAAACTCAAACACCCTAGTTTCTGTGAACCCTGATTTTCTGAAAAACTATTCTCTGTCTCCTTGGTGTCTTTATTTGCTTCCATGTATCCCTTAAATGTAAGGACTCCTCTTCTTTTCAATATTGCACATGCTCACTCTCAGATTCTACACCCTAGGCACCAAGACACACCTACCGGAGTTTCTAAAACCAGAAGTGAACAGTAGGTGTTCCAGGGTTCCAAGCAATAGAGGTATTGGACCCAGGATGGAGGAAGTTCTGGTCTGGAACTTTGCAGGAAATGGGTTGTCACATCAATGATGGGAGAGCTGGAAAATGTTCTTAGGTGTTTTCTAATTCTATTAAGGATCTAGAAGTCTAGTTTCTCCTCGAGATGCCTGGAGAAATAAAAAGATGAATCAGTGGGAACAAGCAGAAGTTGGGAGAAAACAAGGCTACAGCACAGGAACAATCCCCTCCCAATACCCAAAAAGGAAACCAGCAAACGATGATCAATTCTCATGCCATTTAGATGTCATTTCCTGGTACTGAAGTAATCCCTGAATATTTATTGAGAATCTACATGGCCTAGGCAGTAGATATAAAGAGGTAGAGCTGCAAGTAAGAAAACCTTGCTTAGTGTCTTCAGCAAACTTACAGTACAAACGGGAATGAAGATGAGGAAGTAAGAACTTAGGAAGCATCGTCATTGCAATTACAGTGACTGGAAGGAAACCATGGAAGGGGGTTAGATAAGGGCTAGGAAAATGAGCACAGAATCAGACTGTGGGGAAAAGGAAGACAATCTTGCTGAGGAAAAATAATATCCAAGTTGAGATCAGAATGTGAGCACCAGTTGGACAGTTTTCCAAAAGAGGATGTGAATGGAGGGGAAGGGTTCTGGAAGAAATGAGTGGTTTTGGTTAGGCCCCCAAAGCAAGTTCATCCTAACTCGTATAGGATTCAGACCCAAAGTGCAAAAATGCAAGACCAAAAAGAGACAAAAATGAAAAACAAACAAACAAAAACCTTTAGGTTTTGAATGCTCCTATGCACCACCTGAAGAAGTATAGGTATTGTCATGTCCTGTTTCTTAGAAATATCACTTTGCAGTGAGGAGAATGAATTGCAGGATGAGAAGACTGCAGGAAATGCTATCATTTATTATGAGGTTTATTAAAATCATTTAAATAATAAAGTTATGATGGCCTATAGTAGGGCAATAATTGATAAGAAAATAAGTAATTGTGTTAAAAATGTTTGGAAGTTGGGATCAACAAGAATTGATGATTGTGTTGAGGGCTGAGAAGAAAGCTGAATTAAGAATGACTCCCGATGTCTGACATCAGCAGGTTTTTAGATGGGAAAAGTGTTCTCTGTGGTGCTGTGCTGGGAAAGCAAAGAGAAGGAATAGGCTTGGGAAATGTAATACAGAAGAATAATGAGTTGAACTTATATGCTGAGTTATAGATTTTTGAATTGTTTTCAGATGGAAATATAGAGTAAGCAGTTAAGTGTGGAAGTTCAAAGAAAGATCTGGACAGGAGGCAAAGATTAGAGAATCAACAGTATATAATAGTGACTGTGGGAATGGATGACGTTGCCTTGGAGAAGTTGATATTAAAAGGAGCTGAGACTTGGACCAAGAACTGGACCTTGAAGAGGAGATGGAGAAGTCCCCTGCACGGGGAAAAAGGGGCACTGCTGTAGTCTGTAGAGCAGGATCTTTTCAAGAAAAACAGTTTAAAACAGCACACTTAGCTGTCAAAGAAGAAATCTGAATGTGTGGCTGTTTGAAGATGTCTGAAACATAAGGCATGAAAAAGAGCAGGCTGAAGAACAATATGTGTGGTGCAATCTAATTGTGTAAACACTGAAGCTGAATCGAATATTACTGAAAGGATACACAAGAGATCTTAAAAGCAAGATATTGAAGAAATTGAGACTGGAGAGTCAGAGAGAAGTGGACAGCTAAGTACCACTTGTAGCGCCAGGATTGTTGGGTATTTTACCTTGAGTGTGTATCACATTTGTGTATTTTCAAGTTATTTCAAAAGAGAAAGGGTGATTAGCAGTACCAATGGTACAGAGACAAAAAGTAAAACAATCATGAACACTTCATTAGCTTTGCAGCAAGGTAGTTAGTGAGTTGATGCAAATCTTTTCGGTAGAATGGTGGACTTCATTTTGTAGGTGGTTGCAATGAAATAGGAGACAAACAGGATAAAATCTGTGTAGAAAACGCCTTCTGTAAGATTGTGAAGAGTAGGCAAGGGATGGAGCTGTTGCCGAGAGAAGCATGGAGTTGAGGAAGGCAATATTTTATTACATACAATTTTAAAGGGATTGGCATCTTGCTGGGATTCACCCCACTATGATGGGAGCCTCAGTCACACACTGAGAAAGGAAGTCAAGGTAGACATGTTGGGAGTAGGAAGGGATGGGACACTTGGAGTAAATACACAGGAATTAACCCTACACAAGAGAGAAGACACCTTCTCTCACTAACTCTGCCTGTCAAGAGAGAGAGAGAGAGAAGACACTTTTCTCACTGCAAAGGAATTTGATAAGGAAATAATAAAAGTGAGGCAGGTAAATCTATAGGGTTTAGCAGTAATACATAACATGATCTCAGGCTTTGAAAATTTCCCCACATGCAATAAAAAAAAACAATCAAATTAAAAATATTACAGGCTTGTAGAGTTTGGATATTGAAGTCTAGGATAAAAATATATTCTCCATTTATTATCTTTCTTATTCAAAATAGGCACTGTGATAGTAAAAGATTTTATATACAATTAGTACATAAGAAACTATCATTTTTGAAGAAGTTATCATTTTATGTGGCTAAATTATATGAATTAAAATTGTCTCTTCCTTCTTTACTACCCCCCAAAACTGAGCAATATGGTAGCATTAATTTATCTTAGTGGTATTCTACTGAGTTTCCTAAGAGCAAACTTAGAAGCCAACATTGTGGTGTAGCAGGGTAAGCTGCTGCTTGCAATGCCAGAATCCTACACTGGAGCACTAATTTGAGTCTTGGTTGCTCTGCTTCCAATTCAGCTCCCTGCTAATGTGACTGGGAAAGCAAAAGAAGATGACCCAAATGTCTGGGCTCCTGTCGCACACATGGGAGGCCCCAGTAGAGTTCCAGACTCCTGGCTTTGGTCTGGCCCATTCCCGGCTACTGTAGCCATTTGAGGTGTGAACCTGTGAATGTAAAACATGTATTTCTCTGTGTGTATGTGTGTGTGTATGTGTGCATCTCACTGTCTCTCCCTGTCACTCTGCTTTTCAAATAAATAAAATCTTTTAATTTTTTAAATTAAATTATTCTAAAATAAAAATTTCATTTAAAAATGGGCAGAGTTTATATCTTATTTGTCTTTATGTACTTAGGCTTATCACAGGGCCCAGCCACAGATCAATACATAGGTAATAAATAAATAAATGTAATCCTGAAAAAAAAAGATGATGTTTTATTATGACAAATAGTACCACCAAAAACATTAAATATAGACATGCACATCACTCACACACACACACACACATACACATCAGATTTATAATTTGCAATACAGGTTTTATTCTTTAAAGTCCAAGTCCATATTGCTCATTCCATTGTCAATCATCTCTTCAAAATAAAGCACAAATTGATGCTTTGTCACACCTCAAAAAAAGGTTACACTCTTCATGCCAGCCTGCTATGCACAATTACAGAAGGCAACCACAGGGAATGAGCAGTCGCCAAACTGCAGCTCCCAGACGATCAGAGGATTTTTACCAAAGCAGTCAGTCACCAGAGCTCCAGGCACAAATTCAATCAGACCTTTAGTTCAGAAATTATGCAGCCCGCATGGCAGCCACTTCTGAAGGACGAGATTACTCCAAGGGATTAAAGAGATTTGAGTTCTAAAAAACTGGCTCCATTATTTTTTTCTTGTCTTTGGCTGTAATTACAACTTGTTACCACCTGAGAGCTATTTACCAGTCTGTATAAAAGGAGCTAACAATCTGCAAATATGCCCCTGCCATACAACTTGCTGACCTCACTATCACCTAGAGTGGCATCCTAGGAAAGGAGTTGAGAATTTAAAACACATCACATGGGGTGGGCATTTGGCTCAACAGTGAAGCTGAGGGTTGGGATGTCCACATCCCATATTGGAATTCCTGGGTCTGAGTCTCAGCTCCACTCCTGCTTCCAGCTGATGCACACCCTGGGGGCAGCAGGTGATGGTTCGAGTACTTAGGCAACAGGTGATGTCTCAGGTACTTGGGTCCCTGCACTCATGTGAAGACCCAGATTGAGTTCTGCACTCCTGGATTGAGTCTGCCCCAGTCCTGGTCATTGTGGGCATTTCAGGAGTGAACCAGCAGATGGGAATTCTCTCTCTCTCTCTCTCTCCATCTCTTCACTGCCTCATAAGTAAATAAATAAATAGATAAAATCGTTCTTGCAAGATTGAATCAGGCTAGAAAGGCTTCATAGATCTGTGCTCTTTATTTTACTCCATAAGAAGTCCTTTCAGAAGCATTAAATTTATTTTTTAAAGTATTTGATGGGCTGGTCTTCTGCACAGATCACTCCAGCATAGATTATATATGTTACTTGACGACAGCCCACACATCAAGACTGGCACTGTTTTGCTGAGGCATTCCATCTAAATTCCTGCCTCTGTCCCTCTACATTTCCACCACAGAAACTAGTACTTTAACAAGCAAACTACTTTCAGCAATTTTCTTTCTTCTTCCATGTTTAAGAAGCATAAAAGAAAGAGATGCAAAAATTAGGCAGTAACTACACAAAATGAGACCAAGTTCTCAATGTTGAAGAGGGAAGAGGTTGACACTCTTCTTGGGAGTTTAAGGTGAAATTATACAAAATTCACCTAAATTCCCAGGCAGGTAGACTTGTGGCATAAACAACTCATTAAAGTGAAGAAACAACCGTATGATATTTGGCCCCAACTGTTAAGCCTAGATTTCTTCTTCAAAACAAGACTGATACACACATCATGGAGAAGTCCTGAAGATCGAATGAGATCGAATAGCAATGTATGCTTAGCATGGTACCTGGTACCACAATCCATTGGTAACAATAGTATTATTTCACCTTCAGACTACAAAATAAACTGCCACAATTTCTTGGCCCATGATATACAGTGGAGGTTTTGTGGTGAGTGGTCTGGGACATTAATTCATATCAGTTACCAAAGGGATTGGGCTTTTATTAAACATGGAAAATGATTGGAGCATCTTCAGATAGACAAAGTAATGCTGTAAAACACAAGAGAGTGGTCATCTCCTACCACCTTCCACAGAATGGAATTGGAAGGTCAATGCCCTGAGCAAGAGCATCCAGTGTAGTGGGAGTCCACCCCATGGGAGCCTCAGTGTATACCCTCAGCATTAACTAACTCAGTGACTTCCAAATGTATGCACATGAGGCTCTTTTCTTTAAGGATTTCTATAGCATGCAAACCTGGATGGTGCAGCAGGAAGAAGAGCCAAGGAATGAATATTCCCACGAGCAACCCTCAACCAACGTATGGTAGAACCTGGTGTTGGTGGTGCCTCTAGGGGGCTAACATGACACATTTCTGCACTGCCAGAGCTGCCCTGCAGAATTCGTCCCTCCTGCCACTTTCAGTAATGTGCTCAATAACGCTTGCATCAGCTCCTTCCCTTCCTTCCAACAAGAATTTCCTGGGGCCACACAAGCAGGCTTCCTGCACTTTAGTCCTAGTCTCTTCTTCTGAGAACACCAACCTAACACACCCACAGAAGTTTCTGGCTCCACAAGGAACTCTCCTAGCTCTTCATCACAGAGACCCAATCTCACCCTAATGACTTACCAACATGAGAATTATAGCAATTTCCATTTCCATTGGTGGGTTTCAGATTAGGGACATCATACACAGCTTCCAAAACAACTTCCACCCAATGGGAAACAATGCCAGCCAACATTTCTTGAGAGCTTATATTGTACCAAGCTTCAAATGAATCAATGAATCACAATAAAATAAATATGCTTATTATCGCCACTTACTAGATGTGGAAATTCAAGTTCAGAGAACCTAAAGTCACTTCCCAAAGTCAAAAAGTTAGTCCTTCTTTCCTTCTTTGTGGAGAGAAGTGAGACGCTGGGGCCATGGGTTCTCCACATTGACCAAGAATACAAGGGTAACACCCATACAGCACAGCAGGACAAGCTAGCATGAGCATGGGTCCCTAGGCCCCCACATAGAGCAAGTGGCCCCAACCCTCTGATCACCCAGCATCATATATTGCTAAACGAAAGAGAAGCAGACTTACACATATGTTAAGGCGCTATTATTTTTTTCTGTTTTGAAGCAGCCAAAACTAATTAATTCAAAAAAAGAGAGGAGAACTCATGAACCAAGAAGAAGAAAGTCAGAAGGAAAAAAATGATGTTGGCCACAAAAGGGGAACCAGCAGACAGGAGAGCAAGGCTGAGAAGGGTATGAGTTATACTTTATTTGTTTGCTTATTTTAAAATCTTCAGAAACACACAGGGACAAGGAAGGAATCAAATCCAAAGAAGAAAGGAAAAAGCCTCTTGGGAAGCTGTGGGTGGCAGGCAAACAGAAGGAGAAAGGAATCCCCAGCTGTTATCAGCGCCCATAAAAAAGTTCAATTTCAACGTTCTGCTGGAGAGCCGAAGATATCAAGACTTAGAACAGAGGGGTGCCTGGGATTAGCTAGCTGTCCGCAGAGGCCTTTGCACGTGCAAAGACCTCTGTCAGTCCTAAGCCACAGCACACCTCCTCCAGTTAAGGAGAGAGTACAACAGATCAGTCCGTGCCTGCCCTTGTCTGCGTTTCCGCTTCACACATTTGATAATCACACGGTGCAGAGTCTAAAATTTCCAGTTATTTTCTGAGAGGATGTATGTTTTTAGCATTCATCTCCAGAGCCTACCAAACAGGACACTGTCCATTATTTACATGCAAATAAATACAGCTACTCTGAATTAAGAAACCCTTTAAAACCATATGCTAATTATCCTTCCATGCAATACCTTACCGCAGCCAGCGCTTCTGTGAGTAAACACCGCTGACTGCCTTCCAGGCCTTGGCAGAGCCCCAGGCCCACGTGAGCCCCACACACAGTGTTGGTTAAAGCTGGCGTCTGCCTGCAGCAGCTAAACCACACTGTGCTGGTGCGGTGGTTGTCTGTGTGGCACTTTAAAAGCAAAATGCTGGTCAATTGGAGAAGCAAATTAACCATGGACAGGGCAATGTGGCGAGAAAACAAAACTGCGGCGACAATAGGCGATTTTAATCGAGATAGGACAAAAGTTAGAAGCCAGCAAATTTGGAGGAATTTGCATTCAAGAGAAAACTCCAATGTCCCACTTCTGTAGTTGTCCCAGGCAGCCTTGCCTTTGACATCCAGCAGAAGTGTTTTTGTAGGACTTCAAGAAACCCAGTCCAGGGTTGGGGGATTTGCCTCCCTATATCAGAATCTACTGGGGAATATTTTCACATCATACAAGTCCATACTGGCACTGACCAGCCACCTCTGCCAGTCATCTTTCTTGTTTCCAATGACCCTTCCCTCCACGTGGGTCGTGTTTGGCCAGCTCACAACAAACTGTCAGAGTGGTCATCTTCTTCCCTGAACTATGTCTCCCTGAGCACTCACATCTGCAAGAATGACTGAGCAGGATATGCTGTCTCCCAGTAGATAGGTTAAGTGTGCTCTAGGAAACAACCATGCAGAAGGGAAACCTTCCATCAGCCACAGAAACGACACAGCCAAGTATCCACAGACCAGGCCTCTCCTTAGGTGGTGTGGTAAGCTTGAGACTCAGCCCCCCAGGCCACCAAAATGTTGAGAGTGTACGGAAGATCACTTTGCATCACTCTCATTGAGTTTCAGGGGGTTCAGGAGTCCTGAACACCTCCACAAGAACTCAACTTCTTCCTCGTCCACAGTCGTCAGTTGGCCATTGTTGTCGCCAGATCTTCGAGATTGAACTCCAGTCTCAGGAAAAGAGACCTCTGTGTCACCAGGCAGGGTACCTTGGCCTCGCATTGCAATGGACCTGACTCTGACTTTACCTTGCACACATCAACTTTCAAACTTGAGTGGTCAACTGAAACCTCAAACTAAGCAGAAATTGCCAGCAGCTTAGAAAGAGCAATTCTCTCCCTTGGTCTCCACTTTATTCTTCCAAGTTTCAGAAACATTGAGGTTCAACAAGGACTGGATTAAAACTATTGGATGTCACAGAAAACCTTTCAGTGCCCCAGCTCAGATGGTATTCAAAATTAAAGCAATTTTAAATCATAACATATGTATAAAGAAATACAACCAAATTCTCATATTTTTATGCAATTTCAAACATGTTTAAATCAAATACTTTCTCAAGAGCTCTCATTTTCTTAGGTACTCTCTTTGCTGATGCCCACATCTACTCAGCCTATAGGAAGCCCGGTATAACGTCCAGTGGCAGAATACTCAGCAACACATGGGTAGATGAGTCTAAACGTCGTGCTAATATTACAGCTGTCTCTGTTTAGACATCCACCAACTTTCCCATATAAAAGAACAATGTCTACTCCCTGATGTCTCCCTACTGGGGTATTCTGAGAACAATGGGGTTTTGTACTCTGCAAACAAGATTGAGCCACCCCCCAGATTATTCACATCCAAAGGGAAACCCCTTGCTTTCTTTTTATCCTCTCTTTTGCCTGACCCTTAAACTTTAAGATCAAAGGAAATCTCTTATGACTTATTTATTCAACAGTACTTGTTGAGCATATATAGTAGGTTGAATTGGGTCCCCCCCAAAAGTCATATCTTCCTGAAACCTCAGAATGTGATGTTACTTAGAAATAGGGTCTTTGCAGATCTAATTCGTTAGGATGAGATTATACTGGAGTAGACTGGGCCCTAAGTCCAGGGACTAATGTCATTTTACAGAAGGTAAATGGCACACAGAAATATAAGGGGGCTTCGAAGGACCCATGGAAAAATAGAAGTATACGGTAATGTACAATGTCCATGAACGATTTGGAGATCCTTCATATACATGTGCTTGTACTGATGCAGCTACCAGCCAAAGAATTCACCCCCAGCATAGCCAAAAGCCACCAGAGGCTACAGGCGAGGCATGGAACAGATTGTACCTTGGTGCGTCCAGAAAAATAACCAACCTTGCCAACAAGTTTCTTTCTGTTTTCTGGCCTCCTGAATGGGAAAAGAGTAAATTTCTGTTGTTTTAAACCACCCAGTGTGCAGTGATTCATCATGGCAGCCACAGGAAATT
The DNA here is from genome assembly GCF_964237555.1 of Oryctolagus cuniculus. Lineage (NCBI taxonomy): Eukaryota > Metazoa > Chordata > Mammalia > Lagomorpha > Leporidae > Oryctolagus > Oryctolagus cuniculus. The sequence goes on along the minus strand of NC_091445.1, from coordinate 88,317,351 downwards.
TAGATGGTTCCTGATGTTTTCCTTTTTTTAAAAAATTTTTTTTGACAGGCAGAGTGGACAGCGAGAGAGAGAGAGAGAGAGAGAGAGAGAAAGGTCTTCCTTTGCCGTTGGTTCACCCTCCAATGGCCGCTGCAGCCGGCGCACCGCGCTGATCCGAAGCCAGGAGCCAGGTGCTTCTCCTGGTCTCCCATGGGGTGCAGGGCCCAAGTACTTGGGCCATCCTCCACTGCACTCCCTGGTCACATCAGAGAGCTGGCCTGGAAGAGGGGTAACCGGGACAGAATCCGGCACCCCGACAGGGACTAGAACCTGGTGTGCCGGCGCCGCAGGCAGAGGATTAGCCTAGTGAGCCGCGGCGCCAGCCCTGATGTTTTCTAATTACAGCACCAAGCATTGAGAGAGCTTCGCAACGAGCAATACCAGCGAGATCCCTGCTCTGTAGCTTGAAATCTAGTGCAACAGACTAACAGGGAGAAAATAATCAAATAAATGTGTTATTTCAGATCTGATCAATTCTATGAATTTTTTTAAAGTCCTGTTATGTGGTAGAGAGTGACCAGGGAAGGAGGCAGGACAGAATCAATTTGTCCATTGGGATATTTCTGGGACATTCACACAGTGTTGGTTCTGCCCACTAGCTCTCCAATCCAGCCACATCCCTCCAGGGAGTCCTTCCACTTCTGTGTGTTCTGCCCAGCCCAACCACAGAGATCCTGCTTTCCCTCTCCTCTTCCCTCAATTTTAGGAGCTCTTCAGCCAGCTCCATTCTGCCTGGCATCTGTTTTGATCCACAGACATTTTCCTTCCCATGCTCCCCAGCTTGAACACATCTTAAGCTGGCAAGAATTGCTTGCTACCCCGTTCCCCTCACCTGTGATAGACATCAGCACATTCCTCGCCATGCTGAGAGCAGAGATCCAATTTGCTTGGTTACAGCCGGATCTCAGTAAGTTGCTAGTTAGCTCTGACCTTGTGGTCTATGACGAGAACATCACACATGACAGGAAACTGTGGAGGTAAGAGTCTGAGCTGCCACTGGCATGTTTGCTTTTGAATACAGAGCCTCCCACCCATCAATGGAGACATTCATGAAATCCGGCCATCAGGACAGTATAGCAGAAAGGAGCAACAGAGACCCATCATAGCCCACGTGCTGTAAGTAGAGCCTGGCTGTGAGCAAAGGCTCACAGATGCTTTGTGAGAACCACAGCCAGCCAGGCACAGCAAGTGAACATGAGTGAACATTGTAAGGCTGCCCCTAACCTTGCTCCCAATCCTAGCATGCAAGAATCAGTGCAGATCTGAAAGCAAATTCATGGAATCATAACTTGACTTCTTTACAGAAAAATTTCCACCCATCCATGCAAGAATTCTGAAGGCGGAGGATGTCCCACCACCATCTGAGACACTGAAAGCTGCAGATACGGTCCAGAGAAGCAGAGTGGCGTGGAGGAAAAGCAGGCTCCTCCAGTGTCCACATCATAGACATGTGACACATTCCATGAGAAGCACAGCAGAGATGCTACTCAGAGTGCCATGAGAGGTCTGCATTTCAAAGCAGTACTTGCATGAGTGAGATTCTTGTTACCACAGTGAAATAACTTTACACACAGAAAAGGCTTCATTAACTTACAGTTTTGGAGATTCAAGTCCAAGATAGGGTGGCCCCATTGGTTCAGCCTAAGGAGGCTGGTGGCAAAGAGTGTCTGGAGGAATGATTATATGGCAAGCCAGGAAGCTCCTAGACAAGGGCTGGTCCTGACTCAGGCTTTGATAACCAGTCATCTGCAAGATATCTGTTCTGAGGACAGATCCCCAGTGACCTAAGGACTACCTCCTAAATACCAGAATTAGATTTATTTTCCACTTTCTTTACACCACTAACTTAAGACTTTGGGTTTTAAGGTCCTGCATGAGTTTGGGAGGCAAATAATGTTCAAGACAAAGCACTGCTTGATAGTGGGACCCTTGTGAAGTTGCAGATTCTGATTCTGCAGGTCTGGAAGGGATCTAAAATTTTGTACCACAAGCAGGCTCCCAGTGAGGTCAGGACTGGACCTTATAGAACTGGCTCCATGGGGAAGGAGTCTTGGAAGGAGGCTGTTTGGAGAGTCCAAGAGCAGGTAATAAGTAATAATACATTTGATACAATTATTAGAATAAGTAATAATACATTTGATACAATGACAAATTGTGTTACATATTATGTGTTGTTTATCATTAACAAAATTAAGAATTTAAACGCAAGGAGCAATTAAACCTGTTGAATGAAGGCTACTTCAAAGATAAATAGGAGCATTGTTTTTGAGGACAACAAGTTACTGTAACTCAAATAGGTCTGCATGTCCTAATCCTGTGAGGCAGTCAGAAAACACCAGTACCTGAGCCCCAACACAGAGCAATTGCATCAGAGCTCCCTGGGCCTTTAATGTGTTGAGGAGTAAAGAAACAGGCAGTCTTGTAAGCAGGAAGGAGAAAAATTTTAAAAAGTAGGGACTAGAGAGAAAGATTAATTCATCGTACTTCTCTTTTTAAAACATTGCTATTGTGTATAATTGAAGCTTATGACATGGTGTTAAGGGATGCTTTTAGGTAGTAAAATGATTGCTATTGTAAAGCAAATGAATCTATCATCTCACATGGGTATTTTTTACTATAAGAGCAGTTAAAATCTACTAGCTTAACAAAAATCCCTGTGATACAATCTTATTAGCTCTAGTCTTCCTGTTGTCTGTTAAACTTGTGCATCCAACATACCTGCTACTTCATATCCTATGACCTACACCTCCCTATTTCCTCTTCCCCATTCTATAACCACTGATTTATTCTCTATGTATATTTGATTTTTTTAAAAGATTCCATATATATGAAAAATACAGCATTTTTCTTCTTTGTCTGGCTTATTTCACCAGTATAACTTCCTCCAGCTACTTCCACATTGTGGGAATAGCACAAACTCCTTTTTAAAGACTGAATACTATTCCTCTGTATATATAATCACCGCATTTTCTTCACACAGTCACCCATCAGTAGAATATTAGATTGTTTCCATATCTTGACTACTGTGAATAATGCTGTAATGAACATAGAAGTATAGATATTTTTATGAGGTAGTGATTTCATCTCCTTTGGGATTATACTCCAAAGACAGATTATTGGATCATGGGGTAGGCTAATTTAAAAAAAAATGCTAGAACTTCTATATTGTTTACCATAAGGCTATATCAACCTGCATTCCTGCTCACACGGATGAAGTCTCCTCTCCTCCACACCCTTGCCAACATTTGTTGTCTCTTCTCTTTTTGGTATTAGCCATCCTAATGAAGGGATACTGCACAGTGATCTTAATTTGCATTTCCCTGTTGAACAGTGATGTTGAAAACGTTTTCCTATATATGCTCTTCACTTCATGTGTTCTTTGGGGCTATATATGTTCAGGTACTTTGCCTATTTTTAATTAGGTTATTTATTTACATATTTAATCACTTTTTGGTTATGGATTCAGATTCAAGAGTTCCCTATAAATTTTGGATATTAATTCCCTATTAATATTAATTAATTCCTGGCTTGCAAATATTTTCCCAGTCCAAAGGTTGCATTACAATTTTGTGATTACTTCCTTTGCTGTGTAGAAGCATTTTAGTTTGTTGTAGTTCTATTTATTTGTTTTTTCTTTTTTTAACTTCATTTTAATAAATATAAATTTCCAAAGTACAGCTTATGGATTACAATGGCTTTTTCCCCACCATAACTTCCCTCCCATCTGCAACCCTCCCCTCTCCTGCTCCCTCTCCCATTCCATTCACATCAAGATTCATTTTCAATTCTCTTTATATACAGAAGATCAATTTAGCATATATTAAGTAAAGATTTCAACAGTTTGCACCCACACAGAAACACAAAGTGAAAAATACTGTTTGAGTACTAGTTATAGCATTAATTCACAATGTACAACACATTAAGGGCAGAGATCCTACATGGGGAGTAAGTGCACAGCGACTCCTGTTGTTGGCTTAACAATTTGACACTCTTGTTTATGGCGTCAGTAATCACCCTAGGCTCTTGTCATGAGTTGCCAAGGGTATGGAAGCCTTTTGAGTTCGCCAACTCTGATCGTAGTTAGACAAGGTCATAGTCAAAGTGGAAGTTCTCTCCTCCCTTCAGAGAAAGGTACCTCCTTCTTTGATGGCCCGTTCGTTCCACTGGGATCTCACCCACAGAGATCTTTCATTTAGTCTTTTTTTTTTTTTTTTTTTGCCAGAGTGTCTTGGCTTTCCATGCCTAAAGTACTCTCCTGGGCTCTTCAGCCATATCTGAATGCCTTAAGGGCTGATTCTGAGGCCAGAGTACTATTTAGGACACCTGCCATTCTATGAGTCTGCTGTGTATCCTGCTTCCCATGTTGGATCGTTCTCTCTCTTTCAATATTTGAGCTTTTGGTGTGATATCCAAAACTCTTTACCAAGGCCAATGCTATGGAAATTTCTCTCTACATTCTTTTGTTGGAATTTTGTGATCTCAGGTCTTAAATTTATTTTTATTTTTAGCTAATTTTTGTATGTGGTACAAGATAAAAATTCAGTTTCATATGAGAATACATTTTTCCCGCCACCATTTATTGCAGATTATCCTTTTCCTATTGTGTTTTCCTGCTGCCCTTATCAAAAGTGGGTGATTGTGTAACTTTGGATGTTCCCATTGGCCTATATTTCTATTTTTGTAACAGTACCATACTGTTTGATTACTATGACTTTATAAAATAATTCTAAATCAGGAAGTATGATGCCTCCAATTTTGCTATTTCTTTCTTAATATTGTTTTGACTACCTGTGGTTTCTTACGAATTTAAAGATTACTTTCTCTAGTTTTGTGAAGAGTACCACAGAAAGTTTCTGAATGACGGCTACAGAGAGACCTCCCATCTCCTGATTCATTCCCCAAGTGCTCTCAGTGGCCCCCAGCCATATATTTTCTTTCCTGATTGATTGCTTTTGCTAACATTTCCAGTACTATGTTGAATTGATGTAGTAAGTGAGCATCCCTATATTGGATCTTAGTGAAAAAGCTTTTAATAGTTTCCATTGATTATTATGTTTAGCTGTGGTTTTTTCATAATTATTAAGGGTTTTATCAAAAAAGGATACTGAACTTTCTCAAATGCTGGCTTTTTTTTTTCTAACAATTGAGATGACCATGTGATTTTATCTTTTATTCCATTAATGTAACATATTATATTGACTGACATGTGTAGGTTAAATTACACTTTCATACCAAAGATAAATCTCACTTGGGCATAATCTATGATCTTTTTGCTATGTTGTTAATTGGAATTTGCTAGAATTTTATCAGAAATTTTGCATCAATGTTAATCAGAGTTATTACGCTATAATTTTCTCATAATGACTTTGACTAAAGTGTTAAGGTAAATATTTTTTGAAAAATTTAAGAAGTACTGGTAATAACCCTTCTTTGAATGTTTGATAAAATTCAGCCATGCAGTCTCTTTATTTGCTGGTTTGTTTTTTTTTTTTTTTTTGCATGTTTGTTTGTTTGTTATTGAAACTTTCTATTTCTTCCTGAGTCTCTCTTATTTGGTTTGGGTGGATATTTGGTGTATTGGTTAAGATGCCACTTGGGACCCTTTATATGTCATATTGGAAAGCCTGGGTGCAAGTTCCAACTCCATGCCAGATTCTAGCTTCTCGCTAATATGTGCCGAGAGAGGCAGCAGATAACGGCTCAAGTAGATTGGTCCCTGCCACTCGTGTGGGAGATGTGGATTGTGTACCTAGCACCTGGCTTTGATCTGGCACAGCCCCAGCTGGTGCAGACATTTAGAGAGTGAACTGGCAAAGGAGAGATCTTTGATCTTTCTGTGTCTCCCTGTCTCTCTACCTTTCAAATAAATTCATTTAAAAAATTCTTGGTTAGTTACATTTTACTAGAAATTTGTCCATTCACTCTAGGTTATCCAATTTATTGTCATACAATTGTTGATAATAATTCCTTATAACTCTCTACTTTTGAAACACCTATTGTAGCATCTCCACTTTCATTTCTGACTTTATTTATTTGAGTCTTCTCTGTTTTTCTTAGTAAAGCAAGTTTCTTGATTTTGTTTGTTTTGTTCAAAGAGCCAACACTTGGTTTTATTGATTCTTTCCATAGTTTTTCTGTTGTCTATTTGATTTATTTCTGCTTCTGATCTGTATTATTGTCTTCCTTCTGCTTACTTTGGGTTAGTTTGTTCTTCTTTTTCTAACTCCTTCAGATGAAATGTTAGACTATTTATTTAGGATCTTTCTTCCTTTTAAATGTAGGTATTTATTGCCACAAACTTCCCTGTTAGAACTGCCTTTCTTTTAGCCCATAGGATTTGATATATTTTAGTTCCAACTTCTGTTTTCTCAAGTTGTTTATTTAATTTTCCTTTTGATTTTATTTTGTCTAAATTGTTTATGAGGAGTATTTTGGTAATTGCCACGTATTTGTGAATTTTCCAAGATTATTCCTGTTATTGATTCCTGGTTTCATGCCATTGTGTTTCGAAACGATTATAGGTATAATTTCAGTCTTCTTGAATTTTTTGAGACTTATTTTGTAGGCAGACTTATGACCTATCCTAGAAAATGTTTCATGTGCAAAAGAACAATATTCTTCTGCTCTTAGAGAGAATGGTCCATATATGTCTAAGTCCACTTGGTGTAAAGTGCAATTCAAGTTCAGTGTTTGCTTCTTACTTTTATGTTTGATTTATCTAAGTATTTTTTACAAAGACTTATTTATTCTCTTTGGAAGGCCGAGTTACAGAGACAGAAGGGGTGGGAGGAGAGATCTTCCATCTGGTGGTTCACTCCCCAAATGGCCAAAATGGCAGGTCTGGAGAAGTCCAAAGCCAGGAGACTGGAACACCATCTGAGTCTTTCACATTGGTGCAGGTACCCATGTACTTGGGTCATCTTCCACTGATTTCCCAGGTGCATTAGCAAGGAGCTGGTCCTAGGAGGTGGGGAACAATGTGGCCTTCTCCTCTGCAGTAGTGCAGCCATCCAAATTCTAGGCAGCTCCCTAAGATGGGCTCAGAGTCTTTGCAGACTGCAGGCTTCTTAAGGAGCAAAGACTGCAAGAGTCTGTGATGGTGATGGGGACTCGGGTCCACTCTGCTTACCTTTCTCTGTAAAGATGAGTCCCTCCCGGCTGGGAGGACGGCATGGCAGAGGCAAAGTGTTTCCTCGCTTCTCAATGAAGCAATCCTGAGTTTCTGTGTGCTGAGGATTTCCCCCTCCCCTCACTGCATTCCAGCAGTCCCCTTCAGTCATGCTGGGTGACGTGTAGTTGTCTGTTTGCTGCGTTTGGTCCTTTATTCTGGGGAGGACAAGTGTGAGGCACCTTGAGTAAGCCATTTGTTGATGTCACCCTTGAATCCACACACTTCTGTTCCCAGTTCTTTCAAATTTCACTCCTTTGATAGACTCTCCTACCCAATCTTCTAAATCAATGTGCTCTGTGGATCAGCCGCATTGGCATCACTTTGAGCTTATTAGAAACAGAATCTAAAGTCCCTCCCAAAACCTTTTGAATCAGAATTTGCCTTTTAACAAGGTCCCCGGGTCATTACTATGCACTGTAAAGTCAGAAAGCCAGGCTCCTTATGGACTTGAACCTAAGCCTTCTGGACAAATGCCCACTAGGCACAAAAGTGACAATGCAAACTAGGATAAGCAACTGCTTATACTCCAGCCAGGTGACTGTAGGAGAGTGTGCCTGAGAAGGCAAAATTGCTTTCTTCATCATCCGGCTGTAACCCAGTAAAAGCCAAGTCATCTCTTTCTCCAGGCTGATAAAAATAGGACATACAGCGAAGCAGATCAAGTAACTATGTTATTAGCCTGTGCTAGCTCCTCTTCTGATTAGCAATTTATTTTAGGTGGTTATTGACTGATCCCAGGTGGCTCCTGGTAATCATTCTGTTTCCACCAACAATTATTTAGCTCTCAGGATGATGGAAACATGGATGACATCACACATATTTGCATTTGCTGTACACTTTCCCATTTTTCTTGCCCACTTTTAGACAGAACATTACTTAAAGACCATTTTGTTCTTCTTGCCTTCTCTACAGATAGAACATTTTTTAGCTCCTCATGCCACATAGCCAACAAGGGCTTCCTAAAGAGTATGATGAATGTTGCCGGGGGGCGCCAGGAGCAATTCTTTGCATTGTTAATCTCAATTCAGCATCTCATAAGCTAGAAGCAAAGTTGTTTTAAAGCCACATTGGAACACCCTCAGTTCCACAGAACTCACTGCCTGCCTCTGCTCACCAACTTAACGCTCTGAGTCAGTCATATAAAGCAGATGCCTGTTACCAGCTTAGAAGAGTTTCCCAAGAGTTCATTTCAAAGTAATTTATTGGAACTCCAAGTGTATGGTCCCCAAACAAATCCTTCAGTGGTAGCTCTGTTCCCAGGCTAGACCTCAAGAGTGGGAAGTCATCATCTTACAATAATACTAATTAAGTACAACCATGTTAAATTAAATCCAAATGGGTGTTTATTAAACCTGATGTTGGTGATTAAGGAATAGTTTGAATCAAGACTATTAGGTAGGAACAAGTGATATTACAGATTATGAATATTGTACATTTGTAAGAACTTTAGAGATACATAACACTAATTATTCATGGTGACTCTTTCTGATTAAAACTTCTGAGAGATGTGTCTCACCTCTTGTATTTATTTTCCACAAGCATTCTCTGTCTCATAAATTTTAAAAATGGAAAATAAACAAAAGGAGACATTGAAAACAGAAAAAGAAAACTGAAAGTGACTACCTGTCCAGTGAGCCTAGTATAGTAGAAGCAATTTAAAGATTATTTACATGCTGGGCCAGCGCTGTGGCACAGCAGGTTAACACCCTGGTCTTAAGCTCTGGCATCCCATATGGGCGCTGGTTGGAGACCTGGCTGCTCCACTTCCCATCCAGCTCTCTGCTATGGCCTGGGAAAGCCGTAGAAGATGGCCCAAGTCCTTGGGCCCCTGCACCCACATGGGAGACCAGGAAGAAGCTCCTGGCTTCGGATCGGTGCAGTTCCAGCCATTGTGGCCAATTGGAGAGTGAACCAGCAGATGGAAGACCTCTCTCTCTCTCTCTCTGCCTCTCCTCTCTCTGTGTGTAACTCCGACTTCCAAAAAATGAAACGATTATTTATATGCAAAGGATTTCTCAAAGTAGATGCAAAGTGATTTTGCCCTAGACCTGGAAGGGCCCACAGTCAGTTACCACGTGTTCTCTTAGGCAGTGTATTTCTCTCTCTTTTTATTTATTTATTTATTTATTTATTTACTTATTTGACTGGTAGAGTTACAGACAGTGAGAGAGAGAGACAGAGAGAAAGGTCTTCCTTTCATTGGTTCACTCCCCAAATGGCTGCAACGGCTGGAGCTGCGTTGATCCGAAGCCAGGAGCCAGGTGCTTCCTCCTGGTCTCCCATGCGGGTGCAGGGCCCAAGCACCTGGGCCATCTTCCACTGCCTTCCTGGGCCACAGCAGAGAGCTGGACTTGAAGAGGAACAACCGGGGCCAGAACTTGGTGACCATATGGGATGCTGGCACCGCAGGCAGAGGATTAGCCTAGTGCGCCACGGCACCAGCCCCAGGGCAGTGTATTTCTAATAGGTATAATTTTGCCCCTTGGATGGCATTTTTGCTTCTCAGGGCTGGTGGATATGTACTACTGGTATCTGGTGGGTAGGGGCCCTGGGTGGTGCTCAATACCCCATACAAAGTGGCTCTACTCATTCCCCTAGCCTAGTCTCCCCATACACCCTATTCCCTGCTCCCCACTGACTTCCTCCCTGGTTCTCCCTCACACTAGGCCTATTATTCCTTTGCACCTGCCTTTTCTCCCAGATCCAAGAGCCTTGCACCCTCATCTCCATCAATCCTTACATAAATATGACTTTTGTTATAAGGCCTTCCAGGGTCATCTTTTTTAAACTGTCATCCCCGTCATCACCTCCAGTACTTCCTAGCCCTATTTTCTATTTTATTTTTCTCTGTAATTTAGATCATCATGTTACAGAGTGTGAATTTTACTTATTTCATCTTTATTGTCTGGTTCACTAAAATGGAAGCTTCTGAAAGTAATTATTTTTGTCTGTGTGTTCACTACTATATATTAATACATAAAACATAACCTAGCATAGTACATATTTGTTGAATCAATGAATCAAATAAGAAAAGGACAATGTAAGACAGAATACAACTCAATGTAAAACTGTATGAAATTGAAAATATATGCTGCAGAATTGGTTTCGGATTTTCAATCTTTGATACATTTACCTTCCTTTAATCTATGTTCTCTGATAGCCACAGTGAAACCGAAAACCAAACACGCGCAAGCACAGAGGACGCGCATGTCGCACTTATGCTAGTTGACTGAATTCTAAGGAGGGACTGTTCCACACAATAGCTATAGTTAATTAAGATGGTATTATGCGCTTCAAATTTTGTGAAGATCTTATTTTTGTGTCCTAACAAAGGGAGATGTTAGATGTGTCTGTTACCTTTATTGTGGTTATACTACCCCAGGTGTTTTTATTTGTTCAAACTTATTAAAATATGCACATTAAGTATGTGCATTCTTTATCAATCATGCCTCAATACAACAGATGTTTTTACAAAAGAAAGGAATATATTATCTTCAGAGAAGCAAAGCTGTGAGAAAAAATAGTAAGAACAATATGTCTTTCATATTTTGCTGAAAAAGACAACGCTGGGAGAAACAAGAAAGGAGGAAGAGTTCTTCCAACCTGGACATCATCATTCTCTGAATTTTGACTCAGTTCCAAAATCGAAAAGACAGTTCCCTTACAGCTATTGAAAAATAAGAGCAGGGACAAACCATGAGAAAGAGGACAGCTGAGGTCCCATGGATGACTGGAAAAGAAATATGACCCTCAAGAGCCAATAACTCTCTTTGATTAAGACATGACCACAGGGTTTGGCACCTCCTTGAATTATTGGAAACCCTAGAGTCCCACATCTTCCCCAAAAAGAGCTTTTGACTCATATAAGTGATTGCAGATGACTTGCAGAAAGCATACTAATAAACTTAGGAGACAAGCATGATCTGATTAGTGAATCAATGATGATCAGTGAACAACCATATATTTGTACCTGTTCTGAAACTTTTCTCTTAACATTGATCTAACATATATCTGATTTAAACAGATTTTAAAATAGCACATTTATTCTCAGTATAAAGCCAGGATGAGCATACCTGAAGAGAACATGGAGGTTGGTGCGGGGAGGGGCTCCAACCGAAAAGGAAACAAAGTTGCTAAGCCTTCGCTCGCTCGACAAGGCCACTAAGCCTTTGCTCGAGTTTGCCCAACTTCCGCATCTCAGTGACTCAGCGTTTCCAACAATCTAAGATGGCCCCCGGGGGAGGGGGCCTGACAGGAGACTTCTGTATTCGTGGACAGTATGTGTCCTCGGCTGTGATAGGCCCTTGAGGGCGTGCCCAGCTCATGTCCTGCCTTACCTTTCAGCTGGTTGGCTCAGTTCCCTTGTGCCCTGGACAGCCCCCTTTCTGTGTCTATAAAAGCTCTTCCCCTCTCAATAAAGTCGAGAACCCAACCCGGCTGCACCCTGGGCGTTGACTGATCTCCCGGCTCTGGTGTGGTTCCTTTGCTGTCGACACTCATCATCCCGCTCGGCCCCTGAGCTCCCCAGGCTGGCCCTGAGGAGCTCTATCGGACCTGCTGCCCCGTGACGAGCAGCAGGTTGGGGTCACAGAGCACCCTAATTCAAGAACCACATTTGTGTTCATACCAGAATTGCATTCAAAGTATTAACGGAAAGAGAGAGCAACCTGTGGAAACCCATGACGGCAAGTAAGTAATCATACCACACATTTCAGAAGAGGAGATTTGTAGAATCCAGAAAAACTTCCAGGAGAAATACAATTTTGTACCATGCAAGTTTGGAAAATAGAGAGGAATGAGAGTCGAGTTCTATATGGTAAAAAGGGAATTATTAGTAGATAAAAGTAAAGACAAATCCTCTACTGTATGCCCCAAGGGAGGTCCACAGAGGCACAATGTTAGCTGTTGTCTGAAGGCAATAAATTCCAGTGTGCTAGTTAGGGACAGACTATGGCCAACAGCTCGAATAGTTATACCACTTAATATTGCACAGAAGTGGGTTTGCTGTGAATATATCACAACCTAGGGCAAGAATACAAATGGAAGCCCACACACCATAAGCCTAAATTATGAATCAGACAATAAAACTACTAAATAAAATATGTCCTAATCTCAACTTAACAAATATATATTCAATAACTTGTATTCCAGAACATAAATTCTAATTTGCAACAGAATGTGGTACCACAATATGGCATCCAAGTGAGGCTATCGTGGCATAGTGGATAAAGCCACTCCTAAAATGATGGCATCCGTATGAACACTGGTTCATATCCCAGCTGCTCCACTTATGATCCTTTAGCAGGGATGCTAAAGGCCTAGGGAAAACAGCAGAAAAATGGTCTATGTGTTTGGGTCCTTGCCACCCATGTGGCAGACCCTGATGGGGCTCCTGGCTTCAGTCTTCAGCCTGGCCCAATGTTGGCTGTTGTGGCCATCTGGAGAATGAATCAGCAGATGGAAGATCTCTCTCTATCTCTCTCTCTCTGTTTCTCTCTCTCTCACTCTTTAACTCTAACTTTCAAAATAAGTAAATAAATCTTTTGGGGGGAAAAAAGAATATGGCATCTAAGCAAGAAGCAGCTCCAGTCTTTGACCTGTGGACTATGCCTTTTTTTACCCCAAATTCGGCTCTATTCTTCACCTCTAACCTATTTCAATGGCCTTTCTAAATTGCTGCCATGTTCTGTGATGTTTGCAGTTTCATATAATTAATTCAATAGTAGAAATCCCATTGAGAGAGCCCAAAGAGTCTTTTTAAAAAGGGACTGGTGCACTTCCAAATGTTTACTTTCCACTTGGAATGTTATTTCAACTGAAGGATCAAGGTTATGTTAATCAATGGTGAATTATGTTGACATCATATACTCCCAATAACATGGCATGCTGATGAGGAAGAATCTTCTCCACATATCCCAGACTCCGTCCACAGCAACCCCTGGACCATTCCTCAGCACTAGGAGTACACATACCAGTGTCCCAGTCCACCTTGAGAGAAGAGACTTAGAGAAGTGACTCATGGAACTCCTAGAAGTGGGTGCAGAATGATTTCAGCAGAGAATCCAGGATCCTGGGCATGTGGGCTATGGTTTTAAGGAGTGATACAGGGTCTTGGTGGGCACATAGGGAAAAGCATGCCTGGAAAGGGGCCACAGGGTATCTAAAGCATAGGCCTATGCACACTCCTTCTGTCTGAGTGATGCAGAAACTTCTCATGTCTCCTGATGCCCCCAAGGAAGCAGCTGGAAGAACCCAAGTTTATACTCCTCCCAAACAACCAGAATTCTTACAGTTAAGAAAATTTACATTCCTTCAATATCTTGAAAAGATTCAGAAAAGAGAGGACTAGTCTTTCTTGCAGAAGATTTTCAAGTACAATCAGCATATACGTCTCCCTCCAGGAAGTGGAGCTCAAGCCCTCTCACCTTGAGCATTGGCTGAACTAAACAATTTGCATTCAAAGGATAAATTGTGGAACTCAAAAAAAATTCACAGCACAGACATCTGGTAAACACAAAACATCTTAACCAAATGGTCAAAGTTAACCACATTAGTGATAAATCACATTGGCATCATAATCCCTCAGTAACAAATCATACTGACAAGGGGGGAACTTCTCTGCTATAGTTTGAAAGCATCCCCCAACATTGAAAACTTAGTCCCCATGGCAACAGCATTGAGAGGGGGAACATTTATATGATGATCTGGTCATAAGAGATCTCCCCTTATGAATAAGTTAACTCCATTGTCACAGGGGTGGTTTCATTACATTACTTGTAGAAATGGATTCCTTGTGGAAGGACAAAGCCAGTCCTCTTCCATCTTTCTCTCATGCTTTTGCATTCCACCATGGGATAATGCAGCAAAAAGGCCTTCACAAGATGTTCTCACCTTGTTACTGGGTTTCCAAATCTCCAGAATCATAGGCAACACATTTCTTTTCTTTTTCTTTGAGATTTATTTTATTTATTTGAAAGGCAGAGTTAGAAAGAGAGAGGAAGAGACAGAGAGACAAATTTTCCAACCACTGGTTCATGCAACCACTGGTTCAGATAGCAGCAAAGCCAGCACTGGGCCAGCCCAAAGCCAGTAGTTAGGAGCTTTATCCAGGTGTCCCACATGGATGGCAGGGGCCCAAATGCTTGGACCATCCTCAGCTGCTTTTCCCAGGCCATTAGCAGGGAGCTATATTGAAAGTGGAGCAGCTAAGGCACGGACTGGCACCCGTATGGGATGCCTGAATGATGGGCAGCTCCTTTACCCTCTATGACACGATGCCTGACCCTTTTTCTTTAGAAATCACCCAGATGTGGTATTCCATTATAGCACAAAATGGACTAAGATGTCCTCTAACTCAAAACCCTAGCCTAACCTGGAGAAAAACATTCAGGCAAATGAAAAATGAGGCATGTCTATAAAACACCTGACCAACCCTACTCAAGACTTGCCCAGGTCCTAAAGACCAAGAAGAGACACTCACCAGAGACCATGGACACATGAAAACTCAATGCAATGTGGTACCCTAGATTCAATGTTGGCACAGAGAAAAGGACATTAATGTGGAAACTTGTGAAATACAATAAAATCTGGAGTTTGGTTAATAGTACTGTAATGATGTTGACTCATTAGTTTTGACAAATGTGCCATGGTAATGGAAGGGATTAAGAACAGGGGTAAGCGGGGTGAGTAGTATTTGGGAACTAGCTATTTTGTTTGCAGCTTTTCTAACATTTTTCCACAATAAAATTTCATTTTAAAATTTTAACCCACAGCACCCAAGAATTATAATATATCCATCATTGTCCCTCAACTTGGCCCACATTCACTTGATGGAACAATGGGATGGCATTTTCCAGGTCTGAAGTGCTAAGTTGGAGTTCTTCTCCTTCAGACCTCAAAGATGCCAATTCTCACAGTCAAAATTGGTTGGATCCCAGACACATAAGTGACAGGTCCTCCAAACAACAAGATGTGTCTGTGAAAATTCCAAAGAACAAAACTAAAGTGTAGAAGAGGAAAAAAGGAAATTATCTGTAGCATGTTTACCACTTGGAACAGCATAAAATAGGAAACAAATGACACGCATAAAACTCCTGCAACAAACTTGGTGAGGATTCTAAGATAGACCAAACAGAACATAATGATCTAGGGTAGAATATTAAACTATAAAATCTTCACCAAGCAAGCAAACAGTAGGCATCTCACAAAATTGAACTAAAATGAGACATTTACCAACTCCTAAAACTATCGTTGAAGAGGGAACATTAGGAATTTACATTAAATTCAATAGGTCCACTGTTTTTTTATGAAAAGCATTTGGTTTATCCTAAGAAAGTAGCACAAGATCTAGTTCTTGCCATTTGTCAGGTTCCATTCACTCAAAGTTCCAGAGAATGACATGTTGAGTCTTGCACACATTAACTTGTAAGACTTGATAGGAGTAAAACAAATGACTTCAGTTTCTTTTTATAGGTATAACTATGCTCCGGGGAAAAATAATGAATCTTTTTCCAATTAATTTATGTTTCCTTCAATCAGTCCTACTAAGTTTTAGGGCAGCAAAATTATGTGAAAAAAAAAAAAAACCTATACCATGTCTGTTGTAAATGAAAAACAAACATCCGGAAACTCACCAGGACCTCTTTCAAAAACCATTTTTTGCTCTCTCATTGGGATTCCTACTGTTGAGTTGTTTTGAAAGTGAATCATTTATTACATGAAACTCTAGGCCTTATAAAATTTGGCAGCAGTTTGGAAACACCATTTACATATGATTAGCTACTTTTAAATAAAAGCTTCAATATCCATCTGGGATTTAATTGTGAAACCTTCCTGTGTTAGAAAACCAAAGCAAGGGAAAGAGAATATTTGCATTCCCTGAGCACAGTCCACGTGTATGGGTTACGTAAGTTGATTTTACTCTTTCTTCCCTCACCTCCCTATGACATAAGAGTTATCTTCTCTTTACATACAAGCAGTCCTAAATAAGTTCACAAACCTGGGAGTGTTTAAGGAATTTGAACATAGCATATTTCTTATCAAAGCCCATACTGTCCTCACAAGTACTTTGTGGGAGAAAGGGGTGAAGAGAGAAAGAGAGATTGGTAGAGATCAAGACCTGCTGTAGACAAAATTTTTAAGTAAATGAAATGTCTATGTATCTGGCTATATTTGCCCTCCTCTTTTCTGCTCTGAATTCAAACACTCCTATTATGGATTTTATCCCCACAAATTATTTGTAGTGACTGAACGAAAATTTTTAAAATTCTAGCTTTTTTTAACTTTCATTTAATGAATATAAATTTCCAAAGTACAGCTTATGGATTACAATGGCTTCCCCCCCATAACTTCCCTCCCACCCGCAACCCTCCCCTTTCACTCTCCCTCCCCCTTCCAATCACATCAAGATTCATTTTCAATTCTCTTTATATACAGAAGATCAGTTTAGCATATATTAAGTAAAGATTTCAATAGTTTGCACCCCCATAGAAACACAAAGTGAAAAATATTGTTTGAGTACTAGTTATAGCATTAAATCACAATGTACAGCACATTAAGGACAGAGATCCTACATGAGGAGTAAGTGCACAGTGACTCCTGTTGTTGACTAAACAAATTGACACTCTTGTTTATGGCATCAGTAATCACGCTAGGCTCTTGTCATGAGACACCAAGGCTATGGAAGCCTTTTGAGTTCACCAACTTTGATCATATTTAGACAAGGTCGTAGCCAAAGAGGAAGTTCTCTCCTCCCTTCAGAGAAAGGTACCTCCTTCTTTGATGACTTGTTCTTTTCACTGGGATCTCACTCACAGAGATCTTTCATGTAGGGTTTTTATTTATTTATTTATTTATTTATTTATTTTTTGCCAGAGTGTTTTGGCTTTCCATGCCTAAAGTACTCTCATGGGCTCTTCAGCCAGATCTGAATGCCTTAAGGGCTGATTCTGAGGCCAGAGTGCTATTTAGGACATCTGCCATTCTATGGGTCTGCTGTGTATCTCGCTTCCCATGTTGGATTGTTCTCTCCCTTTTTTATTCTATCAGCTAGTATTTGCAGACACTAGTCTTGTTTATGTGCTCCCTTTGGCTCTTAGTCCTATCATTATGATCAATTGTGAACAGAAATTGATCACTGGGACTAGTGAGATGGCATTGGTACATGCCACCTTGATGGGATTGAATTGGAATCCCCTGGTATGTTTCTAACTCTACAGTTTGAAGTAAGTCAGCTTGAGCATGTCCCGAATTGCACATCTCTTCCCTCTCTTACTCCCACTCTTATATTTAACAGCGATCACTTTTCAGTTAAGTTTCAACACTTGAGAATAACTGTGTATTGATTACAGTATTCAACCAAAATTATTAAGTAGAACAAATAAACAAAAAAAATACCAAGAGGGATAACGTATTAAGTTGTTCATCAACAGTCGGGGCAAGGGCTGAACAAGTCACCGTTTCTCATAGTGTTCATTTCACTTTAACAGGTTTCCTTTTTGGTGCTCAGTTAGTTGTCATCTATCAAGGAGAACAAGTGGCATTTGTCCCTTTGGGATTGGCTTATTACACTAAGAATAATGTTTTCCAAATTCCTAACAGGGATCACTTTTCAGTTAAAATTTAAACACCTAAGAATAATTGTGTGTTAATTACAGAGTTCAACCAATAGTACTAGAACAAAAAAAATACTAAAATGGATAAAGTATTACATTGTACATCAACAGTCAGGACAAGAGCTGATCAAGTCACTGTTTCTCATAGTGTCAATATCACTTCAACAAGTTTCCCCTTTGGTGCTCAGTTAGTTGTCGCCAGTCAGGGAGAACATATGATATTTGTCGCTTTGGGACTGGCTTAATTCACTCAGCATGATGTTTTCCAAATTCCTACATCTTGTTGCAAATGACCGGATTTCATTGTTTTTGACTGCTGTATAGTATTCTATAGAGTACATGTCCCATAATTTCTTTATCCAGTCTACCGTTGATGGGCATTTGGGTTGGTTACAGGTCTTAGCTATTGTGAATTGAGCTGCAATAAACATTAAGGTGCAGACAGCTTTTCTGTTTGCCAATTTAATTTCCTTTGGGTAAATTCCAAGGAGTGGGATGGCTGGGTTGTATGGTAGGGTTATATTCAGGTTTCTGAGGAATCTCTAGACTGACTTCCATAGTGGCTTAACCAGTTTGCATTCCCACCAACAGTGGGTTAGTGTCCCTTTTTCCCCACATCCTTGCCAGCATCTGTTGTTGGCAGATTTCTGAATGTGAGCCATTCTAACCGGGGTGAGGTGAAACCTCATTGTGGTTTTGATTTGCATTTCCCTGATTGCTAGTGATCTTGAACATTTTTTCATGTGCCTGTTGGCCATTTGGATTTCCTCTTTTGAAAAATGACTATTGAGGTCCTTCCTTGGCCCATCTCTTAAGTGGGTTGTTTGTTTTGATGTTGTGGAGTTTCTTGATTTCTTTGTAGATTCTGGTTATCAACCCTTTATCTGTTGCATAGTTTGCAAATATTTTTTCCCATTCTGATGGTTGCCTCTTCACTTTCCTGACTGTTTCTTTTGAAGTACAGAAACTTCTCAATTTGATGCAATCCCAAATGTTAATTTTGGTTTTGACTGCCTGTGCTTCTGGGGTCTTTTCCAAGAAGTCTTTGCTCATACCTGTATCTTGCAGGGTTTTTCCAATGCTCTCTAGTAATTTGATGGTGTCAGGTCGTAGATTTAAGTCTTTAATCCATGTTGAGTGAATTTTTGTGTAAGCTAAATGTAGGGGTCTTGCTTCATGCTTCTGCACGTGGAAATCCAGTTTTCCCAGCACCATTTATGAATAGACTGTCCTTACTCCAGGGTTTGGTTTTGGTCCTTGATCAAATATGAGTTGGCTGTAGATGTTTGGATTGATTTCTGGTGTTTCAATTCTGTTCCATTGGTCTATCCATCTGTTTCTGTACCAGTACCATGCTGTTTTGATTACAACTGCCCTGTAGTATGTCCTGAAATCTGGTATTATGATGCCTCCGGCTTTGTTTTTGTTGTACAAGGTTGCTTTAGCTATTCGAGGTCTCCTGTGTCTCCATATGAATTTCAGCATCATTTTTTCCAGATCTGAGAAGAAGGTCTTCGGTATCTTGATTGGTATCGCATTGAATGTATAAATTGCTTTTGGGAGAATGGACATTTTGAAGATATTGATTCTTCCAATCCATGAGCATGGAAGATTTTTCCATTTTTTGGTATCCTCTTCTATTTCTTTCTTTAAGGTTTTGTAATTCTCATCGTAGAGATCTTTAACGCCCTTGGCTAAGTTTATTCCAAGGTATTTGATTGTTTTTGTGGCGATTGTGAATGGGATTGATCTTAGAAGTTCTTTCTCAGCCGTGGCATTGCCTGTGTATACAAAGGCTGTTGATTTTTGTGCATTGATTTTATATCCTGCTACATTGCCAATCTCTTCTATGAGTTCCAATAGTCTCTTAGTAGAGTTCTTTGGGTCCCCTAAATGAAGAATCATATCATCTGCAAAGAGGGATAGTTTGAGTTCTTCCTTCCCAATTTGTATCCCTTTAATTTCTTTTTCTTGCCTAATAGCTCTGGCTAGAACTTCCAGAACTATATTGAATAGCAGTGGTGAGAGTGGGCATCCCTGTCTGGTACCAGATCTCAGTGGAAATGCTTCCAACTTTTCCCCATTCAATAGGATGTTGGCCGTGGGTTTTTCATAAATTGCTTTGATTATATTGAGGAATGTTCCTTCCATACCCAGTTTGCTTAGAGTTTTCATCATGAAAGGGTGTTGTATTTTATCAAATGTTTTCTCTGCGTCTATTGAGATAATCATATGGTTTTTCTTCTGCAGTCTGTTAATGTGGTGTGTCACATTGATTGATTTGCAAATGTTGAACCATCTCTGCATACCAGGGATAAATCCCACTTGGTCTGGATGGACGATCTTTCTGATGTGTTGTTGCATTCTATTGACCAGAATTTTATTGAGGATTTTTGCATCTATCTTCATCAGGGATACTGGTCTGTAATTTTCTTTCAATGCTGCATCTTTTTCCAGCTTAGGAATTAAGGTGATGCTGGCTTCATAGAAAGAATTTGGGAGGATTCCCTCTTTTTGATTGTTCTGAATAGTTTGAGAAGAATTGGAGTTAGTTCTTCTTTAAATGTCTGGTAGAATTCAGCAGTGAATCCATCTGGTCCTGGGCTTTTGTTTGTTGGGAGGGCCTGTATTACTGTATTAATTTCTGTCTCAGTTATGGGTCTGTTTAGGTTTTCTGTGTCTTCCTGGTTCAATTTAGGTAGATTGCATGTGTCCAGGAATCTATCCATTTCTGATAGGTTTCCCTGTTTGCTGGCATACAGGTCCTTGTAGTAATTTCTGATGATTCTTTTTATTTCTGTGGTGTCTGTTGTTACATTTCCTTTTTCATCTCTGATTTTATTGATTTGGGTCTTTTCTCTTCTTTTTTTAGTTAGTTGGGCCAATGGGGTGTCAATTTTGTTTATTTTTTCAAAAACCCAGATCCTCGTTTGGCTGATTTTTTGTAAATTCTAGCTTAAACTGGCTTCAATAACAGAAGAAATATAATAAATTGGACAAACAAGAAAAAATTTACAAATTCCTTGAAACATATAACTTACAAAGTCTGAATCATAAAAAAAATTGGAGATCTGAAGAGAACAATAAATGAGATTTAATCAGTAATTAAAAGTCTCCCATCACAAAAATGTCTGAAACTGTGCATTAATGGCTGCTCATTAATTTTCATCTACTCAGAGTGAAGAGCGGTGGAGAAAGAGAGTGAGAGAGAGGGAGAGATTTTCCATCATTGATTCATTGCCCAAATGGCTGCTACAGCCAGGGCTAGGCCAGGCCAAAACCAACAATCAGAAACTCCACTGGATCTCCACTGGGCGTAATGGGCCCAAGTATTTCAGTCATCTACTGCATCCCAGGATGCATTAGTAGAGCTACAGGGGCTGGAATTGGCACACCAATATGGTATGCAGGTGTCCAAAACAGCAGCTTGACCTACTGCACAATACCTACACAACTATGAAACAATTAAAGGAGAACTAATAGCAATCCTGAAACTCTTCAAAAAATGGAAGAAGAAGAAGGAATACTTCCAAATTAATTTTATAAAGCCAACATTGCCTTGATAACAAAGTCTGGGAAAGATGCTATAAGAAAACTAAGGCCAATATTCCTGATCAACACAGAAGAAAAATCCCTCAACAAAATGTTATCCAACTCTATTTAAACATAAATTAAATGGACCATTCATTGTGATCAATGAAATTTATCTCTGAGATGCAAGGATAGTTCAACACATGCAATTCAATAAATGTGATCCAACATATGAAAATATTAAAGTCCCAAAACCACAACATCATCTCAGCAGCAGAAGAAAACGCATTTAAGAAAACTCATCCTTTAATGATAAAAACTCTTTACAAGTTACAAACAGAAGAAATTTTCCTGGACACAATAAGAATCACATATGATATACCTACTACTGACTCTGTACTTATTGGTGAAAAGTTGAATGTTTTTTCTCTAAGACCCAGAGCAAGGTAAGGATGCTCCTCCTCACCACTTTTGTTCAACATAGTACCAGAAATCCTAGCCAGAGCACTTAGGCATGAAAAAGAAATAAAAGTTACTGAAGTAGAAAACCCTAGGCCGGCGCCATGGCTCAATAGGCTAATCCTCCACCTTGTGGCGCCAGCACACCAGGTTCTAGTCCCAGTTGGGGCACCGGATTCTGTCCCGGTTGCCCCTTTTCCAGGCCAGCTCTCTGCTATGGCCCAGGAGTGCAGTGGAGGATGGCCCAAGTGCTTGGGCCCTGCACCCGCATGGGAGACCAGGAAAAGCACCTGGCTCCTGGCTTCAGATCAGCGCAATTCTCCGGCCGCAGCGCACTGCCCGTGGCAGCCATTGGAGGGTGAACCAACGGCAAAAGGAAGACCTTTCTCTTTGTCTCTCTCTCTCTCACTGTCCACTCTCCCTGTCAAAAAAAGAAAGAAAACCCTAATGATCCCACTAAACACTTTCAGAATTAAAACAAAATTCAGCAAATACACAGAAATTCAATATGCAAAAAGCAGTAGCAATTCTATATGTTAATACCAAACTATCTGAAACAGAAATTTAAAAAATCACATTTACCATAGCACTGACAAAAAATTAAGAATAAGTTTAACAAAGAAGGTGAAAGAACTATATTGAAACTATAAAATATTGATAAAAGAGAATGAAGACAACACAATCAACAGAAAGGTATCCATGTTCATGGATTGGAAGAATTAATATTGCTAAAATATCTCCAGATTCAACATAATCACGATAATTTTCCACCAAAATAGAGAAAAATCCTAAAATTCATTTGGAACCACTAAAGACTGAGTAGTCAAATCCTCAAATCCATTTTAAGTAAAAAAAAAAAAAACTAAGCTGGAACCATCACACTACCTGATTTCGAAACATGCACAGTTATAGTAATTAAAATAGTATGGTACTGGCATTAAATAAGACACATTTATCAGTAAAATAAGACATATGGCCCAGAAATAAAACCACGTGCTTATGGTGTTTTGGCTTTTTGACAAAGATACCAAGAACACACAATAGAGGAATAGAGGAATGTGCAGTCTTTTCAACAAATAAGGTGGAGGAATTATAGCTAAATGCAAAGAATGAAAATAGATGCTCATATCAACAATTATGCAAGAATCAACTCAAAATATTTTTGGAAAACACAAAGAGTAACAAATGATAGCAAGGATTTGGAGAAAAGGAATGCTTATGCACTGTTGGTGGGAATGTAAATTAGTGTAGCCACTGTGGAAAACAATGTGGAGATTTCTAAAACTAGAAATAGACTTGCCTTATGATCCAGCAATCCCACTACCCAAAAGACTTGAACACAAGGTATCAAAGAGATACCTGCATCACTACGTTCATAGCAGCACTACACAAAATAGCCAAAATTTGGAATCAACCAAGGTGTCTACCATCAGATGAATGGATAAAGAAAATGTGCTGTGGATACACAATGGAGTATTATTCAGCTATAAAAAATGAAATTCTCCCATTTGCAACAAAATGGATGTAACTGGAGGACATCATGTTGAGTGAATAAGCCGGACCCAGAAAGACAAATACCACATGTTCTCCCTTATATGTGGGAGCTAAAATTAAAAAACAAAAGAAAGGAAAAATAATTACATGTGTGTATCAGTATTGCTGCAAATATAGTGTTGTAGAACTGTTTTGTACCTTTGTGAACCAGTAGTTAAGAATGTTCTATTACTATAGTTTTTAATGATCTGCAATTACTTTAAAATTTACTATATATGGGTGAAAGTCATTTTACCATTCAATTATTTTTATGGCTGTTGTCTTTATTCCCACTAAACTCGGTTTTTATTGTACTTTTTACTTGTTAAACTTATTATTCTGTGAAGTATTAAGCCTTTTTACTGTGATGTAAATGTAAAATAATGTTATCTCAAAAGCTGGAGGAAAAAAGGACAGGGAGAAGGAAGAAGGGTGGAGAGAGAGAGATGGGGAGGGAGGAAGGGACTATCATTGTGTTCTTCGAATTATATCTACAAATCACACTGAATCTGTTAAAACCAATGAAATGTTTTAAATTTTAAATAATAATAATAATAAAAAATTTAAAAATATTTTGGGGGCCGGCGCCTTGACTCACTTGGTTAATCCTCCACCTGCAGTGCCGGCATCCCATTTGGACGCTGGTTCTAGTCCCGGCTGCTCCCTTCCAGTCCAGCTCTCTGCTGTGGCCCAGGAAGGCAGTGGAGGATAGCCCAGGTGCTTGGACCCCTGTACCCCATGGGAGACCAGGAGGAAGCACCTGGCTCCTGGCTTCGGATCGGCACAGTTCTGGCTGTAGCAGTCATTTGGGGGTTGAACCAACGAAAGGAAGACCTTTCTCTCTGTCTCTCTCTCACTGTCTGTAATTCTACCTGCCAAACAAAAATAAATAAATAAAAAAATTTTGAAAACTTCACTGTAAAAACTTACTGGGTGTAAACATAGGGTAGAAGCTCCATGACATTAGTATAGGCAGTGACTTCTTAGCAAAACACAGACAACAAAAGCAAAAACGAAAAAAGGGGGGATTATATCAAACTAAAAGTCTTCTTCACAGCAAGGAAAACAATTATCAGAGAGAAGGAGAGAAGAGACAACCCCCAAATGGTATGAAACATTTGCAAATCATGCCTTGCATAAGGAACTAATATCCAAAACACACAAGGAACTCAAGTTACTCAATGACAAGGAACAAATAACTTTATTAAAAGTAGACTAAGAACATGAATAAGCATTTCCCAAAAGAAGATATACAAATAGCCAATGAGAATATGAAAACAATGCTCCATATTCCTATCATTCATGAAAAGTAAGTTATAATCACAATGAGATATCACCTCCCTCCTGTTACGTTGGCCATTAAAGAAACCAAAGGTGACAAGTGTCGTAGAGCATGTGGAGAACAGAACGCTTGCACACTATTGGTAGTTTGCAAATTAGTACAGCCACTTATAGATCAGTAAAAACCAAAAACAGAATTACCATATCATCTAGCAGTCACACTTCTTGGTGTGTATGTCCAAAGGAATTGAAATCATTATATTGAAGAGATATATCCGCACTTCCATGTTTATTGCAGCATTATTCGCAATAGCCAAGATACAGAATCAACTGAAGTGCCCACAAATAGATGAGTGGATGTTTAAAATGTGAAATATATACACAAGTGAATATTCTTCAGATGTTCAAAACCAGAAAATTTTAACACTTTCAGCACAAATTAATCTGGAGGATAGTATGCTATCCTCTGGAGCTCTCTAACATTGCATGATGACTGTGGTTAATGACAATATATTATACATTTCAGAATAGTTAAAGAGGATTTTAAATGTGGTCATGACAATGAAATGATGAATATTTGAAATGGCAAATATGGCAATTAGTCTGATTTGTTAATTCCGTAGTGCACACATGTAATGAGACATCACACTTTATCCTAGAGTTTTGACAGAGGCTTCAAAAATTTCAGGGAAAAATCACATTATATTTTAATGCTTTTTTTTTCCTAAACTTGCTGAAACTTACCTCATGTACAATTATTATTTGTTTATTAAAATTTTTCAATAAGAAAAAATAGTCACTGTCTCTTATGCACTTCAAAGAAAAAAAAGAAATTAACATAAGATAGATAATTATTTGGCCAGGACAATTCAAAAAGCTCCAGATTCTGTGTCAACCCTGTAAGCGTCATCCCACATCCTCACCACCACCGATACCCTCACCTGCAGTTTTGTGATTTCCTAATGCATACACACACACACACACACACACACAGACGACAATGGGAACCAAGAAATAAGACTCCACTTCATCACTTACGAGGCATATTACCCTCAGAGCAGAATTCCTTTGTGACTTGGACACAAGTCACAACGATTGAGACTTCATTATAGGGGTCATCATTAGGTCACACCATCCTATATCACAGAACCAGTCCAAGTTCTGGTTTCTCTGATTCTAATCCAGTTCCCTGCAAATGGGCCTGGGGAAGGTGTGCAAGATGGCTGAAGCACTTGGGCCCCTGTCACCCATGAGGGAGACCCAGACGGAGTTTCAGGTTCCTGGCTTTGAGCTGGTCCAACCCTAGCCATTGTGGCATCTGGGTAGTGAAACAGCAGATGGAAGATCTCTCTCTCTCTCTCTCTCTCTCTCTTTCTCTCTCTCTACCCCCCCATCTCCCTCTCCCTCTCCCTCTCTCTCCTCCCTCCTTCTCTCTGTTAGTGTGTCTTTCAAGTAAATAAATAAAATTTTTAAAAAATAAAAACCTCAGTGTAATATTTCCCTTCCATCCCCAAAACTAAATGTGATGAAAACTCCAAAATGTTTATATCTTTCTATGAGAAGAGAGGAGAGATCCAACAGAACCAACAAGAAATAGGATAAATGTATAATAGCACCTTACATGCATTGCGTAGTAAAGGAGCTGATAAGAATGAAATAATTCTCACTCAAAGGTTCAGGAAAGACATAAGACTTGATTTCCAAATCATATGTAAACTGTTCTTAGACTTGTATAAATGAACCGATTCAACCACACAAACAGGTTGCAAAAAGTAGGTTGAACTTGTGTCAGGGTCTATGGAAATATTCTAATAATACTCTATGTCCAGCTGAGCTGCTGGCTTACAGAGAGGTGAGATTGTTCATTTGGCGCATTTTCTCTTCCTCCAAGAGTATGTTTCTGTCCTAAGGTGCGTCGACTAATCAGAATGTCCTTGATTGTGGGGATTTTCCCCTCTGTTGTTACTGTGGTAACATGGTCTGGTGAAACAAGCATAGGATAGAAAGAACCAGATTCAGGGCCCGATTTTTCTACTTATTAGGTGCATGAGGTAGGCAGGTGGTTTTATACTATACAGTAATGATTGCATTTGCCTTACAGAGTCCCTGTGAAAATTGTATTTATTTATTTATATCTTATATTCTTTCAGAAAGGAATTAAGACAGCTAATGTGAATATATGAGAATTCAAGATATATAAGAAACAGGGCTGAGAAAAGACAGAATAGACAAAATGGGATGTAAAAGGGAATTGGGAATAAAGTTAACATAGCTCATCTCATCAACACATAATATTTGCCACAGGTAAGCCACAAGTTGGAGAGCTATCAGCATTGAGTGACACAACAGGCGGAAGGGTGTCTAGTAAGGCATCAACACTACACAACTATTACTTGTTTTTATAGGAAAAGCCCAGGCTTTGAAATAATGCCAATCTCAGCGTGACCACTGGCTCTATGTTTTTCTCTCATGTCCTCTCAGAATGCTAAGCTTCTCCTCTAAACAGTAAACAGCATAAAGCCTACTCAGCAGGTTTGTGGAGATTTGAAGCATCTTTGTGCCATTGGCATCCACTGACCACCAACATCATCTTCCTCCTCACTTGCACATCTTCTCTCCACTTACTTCAGGTAGTAAATACTCTTGTGAGAAGCTCACTAAATTAGCCCCTTTTATTATTATTTTATTTGCAACAATTATTAAAAGCAACACGATACCTATATAATCTCTGAGAGTTGCATACAACTGTATCTGCTAAAGGAAAACCAAACAACCTGTTTCCTGTCAAGGCATCAACAGCAGTGAAAGAGAAAAATACCCTTAAAAAGTTGCCCTGAAACACTTGGAGCCATTAATGTCATGTGCAGTATAGCAGAGTGGATTTCTTGACAGAAGGTTAATTAGTTCTTTCCCATAGGATAGCACTGCCATAATTAAACCAATAATAACAAGGAAAAAAACACCCCTGGGCAATTTAAGACATTTTGACAATAATGAGAAATGGCAATGGGCTCTGTGTGCCAGGGCTGTTTGCTACTTACTGTTGTTTAATCAACAATGGCACAAGAAAGCAAATCCTCTTGTGTCAGATAACATCCAGCCCTGGAGGACCCTATTATGGAGGGCAGGTGTCTCAGCCTTGTGCTAGAACTTCCCTTACAATCTCTTGTAAATGAAAGCAAGAAGCTCCAAACATGGATGATACATGGTCCCTATGGCATGTGGTACTATACATCATTTCCCTTGCTAATGCTATGATTAATAGCATATGTTCTCTGACCTAATTATAACCAAATTCATGCGTATTCATATCTAGCCTGGATAGGGAGGGGTAGAGATAAGCCTGCTTACCCATGGAGACTACCTTCAAGGGCAGATGCCCCTAGCAGGGAGCACTAAGCAAAACTAAGGTGAAGGTTAGCCTTCTGAGCACTCACTGACACTCACTAAGAGGGCTAAGGGCACACATTTCTCTAACCCCCACCCAGACAAGGTTGACTACAGAGCTCCCCTAGGGATACTCTGCTCAGCATCCCAGAGAGGATCCAGGGAAGTAGCATTGAAAGTTTAGGGTTATTAGACAAAATTCTTAAAAAGTTTTGGGGACTCAAGACTCAAAAAAGAGGGAGTGGCATTGTCTGCCTATGACACCAGCATCCCATATGAGCAGCATTTTGAGTCCTGGCTGCTCCAATTCCAATTCAGCTCTCTGTTAATGCATCTAGGAAAGCTGCAGAAAATAATCCAAGTATTTGGGCCCTCGCCACCTGCATGGGAGACCAGGATAGGGTTCTAGGTTCCTGGCTTCCAACTGACCCAG
Organism: Oryctolagus cuniculus; assembly: GCF_964237555.1. Classification (NCBI taxonomy): domain Eukaryota; kingdom Metazoa; phylum Chordata; class Mammalia; order Lagomorpha; family Leporidae; genus Oryctolagus; species Oryctolagus cuniculus. The sequence goes on along the minus strand of NC_091445.1, from coordinate 88,288,904 downwards.
CCCCAACCAAAAACAGCCATTGCAGCCATTTGGGGAATGACCCACAGATGGAAGGGGTGTGTGTGTGTGTGTGTGTGTGTGTGTATTCCTCTCTGTAACTCTGCCTTTCAAATAAAGAAATATATCTTTTAAAAAAGATTGAAAGAAGAGAAGCAACACTGAGTTTTTGAATGACTCGCTACACCATCACCTCAGGAACTGTGAAAAGAGACATGTGCCATTTGAATGCAATATTTTGAAGTGCAGAGAAAGATTATAACCTCCCAGAGAATAAAAAGAACTAAAGGTTGGGCAAGGCATTGTGGCACAGTGGTTAAGCTGTCGCTTGAGACATTAGGTGGCAAATCAAGAGTGACTAGATTTGATTCTTGCCTCTGTTTCTAATCTTCCTTCTGGTGTTTTGGTGTTAGTCACACATGTGAGAGGTCTGGATGCAGTTCTGGGCTCCTGACTTCAGTCTAGTTCAGCTCCTGCTGTTGTAGACATTTGAAGAGTGAACCAGCAGATGGAAGATCTCTCTCTCTCTCTCTCTCTCTCTCTCTCATTCTATCACTCTCGCTCTTACTCTCGCTCTTTCTTTGTGTGTATGTGTGTGTGTGTGTGTGTTGCTCTTCAAACAAGTCAATAAATCAAACTTTTTAAAAAAAGCTAAAGTTTGTATATGTTAGCAAAAATACCACCCTCCACCTGTTTTACGTTCAAGACTCCATTGGTCTAAGGGATGACCTCAGTGTCCATTATATCTCAGTTCAAACACCACTCCTCCATGGCCTAGCTGAATATATAGGAGAAACGGAACCAAACAAAGACAGTTCCTCAGGATGTGTTCAAACTGCTCATGGAGTCTTAAATCTGAGTTCTGAAGTACTTTCTGTCTGCTCAGACCTGTCTTTTGCTATGACTTTCAAAGATCCCTGGCATCAGCAGCTCCTAGGACTATGATCTTCCAACAGTAATACTTGGCACTGAAAATCAGTACAAAGAGAGCTACTTCTCAATCTAACATTCAGCTCATTGAGAATGTGGATAACTGTTTTTCTCTCCAGAAGTACTTGTGAATCCTGTCTGTCAGTTTCCTGGGCTCAGCCTGGTTTTCAGGGTAGCATATGAACCAATGTTTGCTAAGCAAATAAAGGTGCCTACTCAGAAGAAGCAAGTGTGCAAGTGGTTATGGCTTTCTTGACTTGTGCAGATAAAACAATGGGCTTTGTAGCAGGTACACTAGGAACATGTACTTAGTGTCAATGAGAAGTCATAAGCCAAAGTTACTCCCACACGATTCCTCGCACACAGCATTCAAAAAGGTTCATCTGATTGGAAATAGTCTATAGCAATCTTTGTTGAGATGTGACTCAAGGCAAGGTGTCAGGACACTTCTAAAAAGCATCATCATCCTGTTTCAAGTACAACACACCCTGAGCTATCCCTGGAGAATCTACTAGAAGTTGCACTTCTTACGCAACCAAGAACAAGAATTATTAAATTCAAGAACCTGTGGGAGATATAACAGTCATTGACCTCAAGTGAGCAGTGCCAATATGCAGCAGGATGTGACAAATGCCATAAGACACTACAGAGACGTGTGGATCTTGTCTATGCATAGGACAGCAGGATTCAAACAAGAGCCATAAAATCTATTATTCCATCTCTACACAATATTAAATACCTCCCCCCACAAAAAACATACATCTTATTCTTCATTGATTGGATCCTAATCAATACGCGTTTCAGATCAATAATTCATTTTGTGGCCTAAAGCTGTTACTCTCTCAAATAGCCACAGCTATAAATTCACCAAGATAACAACATTAGTAAAGCAGAGATGTTATGGTGGCATCATAAACCCAGAAGACAAATCAAATCCTCAAGATGGAAAGTGTTTGACATCTTAAGAATTTAATCTTGCTATCTTATATTTAACCGACAGTGCTCATGGGAGAAATACCAGACACTCTAAATGGAAAGTCCATTGATTAAATCTAACCTCAAAGTTTAAAAATATATCACATCAAGGGAAAAATAAAAAAACCTCATTTGAGCCTAAACCAAAGATCATTTAGAGCTCCATTTAGTACTTAACAAGTACGTATTGGTGATTGAGAGAGTAAAACAGACACTCACATAATAGAGGATATTTTATCATTTGGTTTTCCACAGCCTAATCACTATTACTCCCCAAAGTGATGTGGCACATAGGAACACAGTGCATGTGGACAAGGGTATAGATTCTGGTTGTCTTGGCTGAGGTGTATGATACTAAAAGCTGAATTATGAGAATACATGTGTCTCAGTACATGCACTGAGCCTACCAAGCTATAATTCTAACATCATTTATGACACCACATTTGTACTAACTTAAACAAAATCACTGCCAAAGGATATGAGTAAAGATTTAAGATCTCTTTGTTCTTTCACCTTCTGAATTCTCTCCATTTACTTTTTTTAAGATTAATTTTTTGAAAGGCAGAGTTATAGAGAGGCAGAGGCAGAGAGAGAGAGGGGTCTTCCATCCACTAGTTCACTCCCCAGATGACCATAATGGCTGGAACTGTGCCAAAGCCAGGAGCCAGGAGTTTCTTCCCAGTATCCCACATGGGTGCAGGGGCCCAAGGACTTGGGCCATCTTCTACTGTTTTCCCGCAGGGAGCTGATGGGAAGAGGAGAAGCTGGGATGAGAACCGGCATCCATATGGGATGCCAGCACTGCAAGCGGCAGCTTTACCAGATACCCCACAGTGCCAGCCCCCATCTCTATTTACTTTGACAAAGGAATTTGTACCCAGAAAATTGATCTGCATGGGAGACTATAGGTCTTGGATGGGTCCCTTCTCATCAAGTTGGGACATAAATTTAGGTCATATTTCTCTAGCTATTATTTTTTAAAATTTATTCTGTTTATTTGAAAGGCAAAGTTACAGAGAGAGAAGAGAGAAATGTTTCATCTGCTGGTTCACTCCCCAAAGGGCCACAACAGCCAGAGCTGAGCCAGGCTGAAGCCAGGAGCCAGGAGCTTCTTCCAGGCTCCCCATGTTGGTGCAGGAGCCCAAGCACTTGGTCCATCTTCTGCTGTTTTTCCCAGGCCACTAGCAAGGAGCTGGGTCAGAAGTGGAGCAGCCAAACAACCCAGCACCCATATGGGATGCCAGTGCTGCAGGTGGCGGCATAACCTGCTATGCCACAACACTGGGCCCTCTAACTATTCTAATTACATGATTCCAAGTGTCCTTATCAAGGGTGACCATCTTTTTTCTGCCTGGGATAAGTCTAAGACTCCAAGAGAGCTGAGTCAGCAGGATAACAGTCATGGTGACATGTCGTGGAAAGAAAATCACAGAATCCGTCTTACTATCCACCATGGACAGGCCACTTTGTTGAAAGTAAGGGATCTAGCATCTTGGCACCAACCTTGTCAACTACCCGAAAAGTGCAGTGAAGTAGATGTGCCCCCTACCTCCCGCTGAGACCAGGCTCCCCAGTAGCAGAATATAGTTTTTAATGAGTATTTGCTGAATGAGAAGCTGGAGCAGCTGCTGTGATTAGTGATCATGGACAAAGTGCATGCTGCTTAGGCCCACCGACTCCCCCATCAGACCTCACGCATGTTCCTCGTGCCGTGTGTGCTAACCACAGAGACCCGGGCTGTGGCTCAAGACGGTTTCATCACTGGACAGTGGAGACTGCTGCTGCTGCTGCCACTACCACCATTGCCACCAACATGAACACTGACGCCCTGCTATTCCTTGATTAACAAGGAGAAACGCGCACCCTGGCTGGCTGGACCCACACAGGCCCTGCGTCTCCAGATGTTTCCTAGAGTGACCAGTTACACAACCCACAAGTGCAAGGGGGTAAATGGCTGTGAGATGCCCACAGGAAGCTACTGTGAGGAAGTCCCAGTGCCCGAGCCCTTGTCTGGGCTTGCTATGCGCGGCCCTGTGCTCTGCCCGGGAGCATGATCCCATGCATCTACCTTCTCTCTCTCCTTCTCTGCTTTACAACTCTGTTTCTTCCCACCCACTCTTGCTCCTCCGGAATGGTTTCCCCTACCTAAAACACCACAAAGCATGTAAATTTTTGCCCTGGACTGTCCTCTAGTGAACCCCTACTGATGACCATGAAGACTCCTGATGACCATGAAGACTCCTATTTTCAGTAAAGGGAGAAAAATCTCCCCACTCATATGATACATTATAGCCCGGGCACCCAAGGTCACCACAGTTAGTTACACTGTACTTGCGGGGCACACACATCTGTGCACACACACAATCACTGCACCCAAACCCCAGTGCCTGAAGAGCTAGGGCAGAGCACCTACAACCCTTAAACAGTCTCTGCTCAGCAACGCCTACCACCAGCTCTATGATGTTGAGGTCAGCCTTGTGGGTAGAAGGTACCTCCCTAGTCTAGTCTCAAGAGCCACCTTATTTCTGGCCTCAAAAGGACTGTTACTTGTTTCCTGGAAAACCTCAGCTTACAACATGAGGATATGAGGAAATTGAAAACACTAGAAAGTCAGTTTCAATTAAACAACTAAAGTTGCTGTGTGCCTCTCTAGTCCCCTGTGGGTTCCCCACGAGCCTCACAAGGCAGATTATGTCAAAGCGATATCATTCTCCCTCTATTATTGTTTGCCAGGACAAGGCCAACTGGGAGACTTCTATTCAGCTCTCTACACTGTATAATTTGAATGGCAAACAAAGGACTTTCTCCGCAAAGCCAGGCAGTCTCTTGCTCCCTTCCTGATATGCTGTTTTGAGCTCCTGGTATTGAATTCCTGTTCCCTCTGGACACATGTCAATACAGCCTGGACAAAACACGATTACTTAGGGGAGATGGAGACGTCAACAATCGTGTATTAGCTGGCGAATACACATTCATGGATTAACTGGGAGAAAGCTGGCTCCTGTGTGATTGGATGTCGTTCTGCAACTTCAGCAGCAGTCACTGAGCTCCGACCACGCGCCAGGCATCGGCCAGATGCTGGGGGAAAGAGCAGCAGAAATCCAACCTCCACTCTGGAAAGAGACTCCAGGAAAACATCGGGGCTTCTTTGTTTATTTGGTTATTATCAATAGTATTCTAAGACATATTTTTTAAAGTTTTATTTATTTATTTATTTATATGAAAGGCAGAGTTATGGAGAGAGAGGGAGAGTCAGAGAGAGCCCTTCAATCCACTGGTTCACTCCCCAGTTGGCTGCAGGAGCCAGGGTGGGACAGGAGGAAACCAGGAGCCTGGAACTCCATCCAGGTGCCCCACATGGTGCAAGGGCCAAGTGCTTGGGCCAGAACCTGCTGCCTTCCCAGGCACATTAGCAGGAAGCTGGATCAGAAGCCAAGCAGCCAGGACTTGGACACAGCACTCCAATATGGGATGCCAGCATTGTAGACGGCAGCTTAGCCCACTGTGTCACAATACTGGTTCTATAAAACATATCTTTAGCATATATATATTATGTATATATACTATGTATATATATATAGAGAGAGAGAGAGAGAGAGAGATTTATTTGAAAGATAGAGGTACAGAGAGAGAAAGAGAGACAGAGAGCGAGCAATCTTCCATCTGCTACTTCACTACCAAATGGCCACAACGGCCAGGGCTGGGCCAGGCCAAAGCCGGGAGCCAGGAGCTTCACCTGGGTCTCTCACATGGGTAGCAGGGGCCCAAACACTTCGGTCATCTTCCACTACTTTCCAAGGTGCATTAACAGGGAGTTGGATTAGAAGTGGAGTGCGGTCTGGTGCCGCAGCTCAATAAGCTAATCCTCCGCCTGAGGCGCCGGCACCCCAGGTTCTAGTCCTGGTCAGGGTGCCAGATTCTGTCCCAGTTGCTCTTCTTCCAGTCCAGCTCTCTGCTGTGGCCAAGGAGTGCAATGGAGGATGGCCCAAGTGCTTGGGCCCTGCACCCCATGGGAGACCAGGAGAAACACCTGGCTCCTGGCTACGGATCAGCGTGGTGCACCGGCCGCAGCATGCTGACCGCAGGGGCCATTGGAGGGTGAACCAACGGCAAAGGAAGACCTTTCTCTCTCTCTCTGTCTCTCTCTCTCACTGTCCACTCTGCCTGTCAAAAAAAAAATAATAAGAAGAAGTGGAGTGCCAGGACATGAACCGTTGCCCATATGAGATGTTGTCTTAACATGCTGCACCCCCAACAAGTATATATTGAAGCATATTATTGCATATCTCTCTAAGTGCATTTCAGAATCATAACGACATATAAATAATTTCACACACAGTTTTAATCAGTGGGTACAAAATATTTTTCTAATAAATATTATGTCACATTATCATGTCCTTTCTGAACATTCATACTTCAATAAGGCTATATAACGATGATGCTTATCCTTCTCTTTCTTCCAACAGCCCTTAGGAAGATGGCAAGCTCCAACTACAGCCCAAGATGTAGATTACAGCCCATCACTCTACGTGAGCTGCCGTTTTCAAAGACCTTTTCAAACATGCCTCACAGCTCCTGAATAAGTCTGACATCCCCAGTTAGCAGAAGAAGCTGAGTCACAGAGGGTTTGATTGACTGACTCTGAGGGAGAGTCCATTAGTGGGAGCTTTGAAGGCAAGAGCAAAACGCCTGAGCTCTGATCTGGGGCTCCTGGAAGAGAGGCCACCGTGCTTCTATATTGTGTCCATCAAAAACAGACAACGGATTGTGACTTCCCCAGTGACAGTGAGGTCTGAATACACTGGCCCCCCCGTGCTGAGTCTGCTGAACCCCAACCTCCGTGACAAGACAGGCAGCCTCAGCAGGCTCACCACAGGTACACCTCATTCCCTAGATGGTGGGAAGTCCTCTAACACACCTTACAGAGGGCACAAGTATGAGAAGGGCACTCGATGGGTTGGGCATTCTCTCCATGCCCTGGAAGCAGAAAATGGAAACTACATCATGCATAAAAGCCACACTTTAGAAAATACAACTTAAAAAAAAAAAGCCATTGTAATCCATAAGCTGTACTTTGAAAATTTATATTTACTAAATAAAAGTAAAAAAAAAAAAAAGAAATACAACTTAATCCTAATTTCTGAATCACACATTTGGACTCATTAACTCCCCTGGGCTTTTAGGTGACATCAGCACAGCTGGTCAATGTAGTAGACCGCTAGGTTGCTGAGTCAGCTTTTGGTCCAATGTCCATGCAGGTTATAGGACTGACTGCATTACTGGTACCCAGAAGATCAGATGTTTGACAGTGACTGAGTATTTTCTCCACAAACCGAGTACTCTAAAACCTGGTTCTTCGGCGTTCTGACTTCTAGATTTCACACCAGCTGAAAGAGAGGGAAGAATGCAGAAGTGCCTGCTTCCAAATTGAACCCTTGCAATTAAGCAAGGAGCCACTTGGGTGCTACGCCAAAGCCAGTCTCCTCCCAACACAAAACCAAGCAAGATTCTGTGGTCACAGCTTGATTTGACTTTCTAGCCATCACTGAATAGACATTTGTAGAAAAAAAGACATATGAGTTAGTGAAAAGAATACAAAGAGTTTAGGACACCACCATTCACATACATGCTTGGAAAACTACTTCAATGTGTACAAGGATACTTAAAAAATTCACGGAAAATTCAGTTGAAAGATACATGTATTTTAGTGCAAAAATGAAATCTATGCACACTTTTGTTTTCATAACATGTACTTTTCATGAACCTTTTGAGGACCCCTTGTATTCAGAGATTTCAAAATGTTTTGCACCAAAATGAGCAATTTTTCATTGTATTTTCCATGAACTTTGGAAGCACCATTGTATATAGTGGGAGTCTTGGGAATAGAGATAGCTCTTTTTTTAAAGATTTATTTATTTGAAAGTCAGAGTTACACAGAGAGAGAAGGAGAGGCTGAGAGAGGGGGGTCTTCCATCCACTGGTTCACTCCCCAATTAGCCGCCATGACTGCAGCTGCACTGATCCGAAGCCAGGAGCCAGGAGCTTCTTCCAGGTCTCCCACACGTTTGCAATGACCCAAGCACTTGGGCCATCTTCTACTGCTTTCCCAGGTCATAGCAGAGAGCTGTACTGGAAGAGGAGCAACCGGGACTTGAACCGGTACACATATGGGATGCTGGCACTGCAGGCAGCGGCTTTACCCGCTACACAACAGCTCCGGCCCCGAGGTAGCTCTTTAAACATTCTGCCTTCAAAGTGTTGTAATCATTGCGAGCCAACACGTAAGGCGGTGTTCACTCCTGGTCTTATCTGCAGGCCGAGGCAGAAAAGCGTAGTGCCAGGACTCCCAGGGTTTGGGAGGGTCTCTTCTGTCTCCCGCCTGCTGCCCTGCTCCTCACAGGCAGGCAAACTGTGCATTTGCTGCTGGAAAGCATTGAGACTGCACTTGACAGGGATCTGTTCCATGGACTTGGTCCTCCAGGTGCAGGAAATCCTCTTGATCTTAGGAGGCCTCCAACAAACCAGTTCATGTATGCACTCTGCCCGGACAGACAGGCAGCCTGGCTCAGGCTGCTGCTCCTGTTGGCTTACCCAGTCCATAGCACAGGAGCCATTAATATAGCCAGTTTAACTGTGGGTTGCTGTGTGCAAGGCTCAGTTGTACTTGCTAGGCATAAAGCCATGGATGAAAAAAAAAATCTCCTTGTTCCAGTGCAGCTTATTTTCTAGGAAGCAAGATTGACAAGAAACAATAAAATGATCAATGGATGTGGCCATTGCAAGCACTATTAAGGGCCTTTATGAAAATGAAATCATGTGATAGGAGAGTGAGTGACTTATGTTCCACTGGGAGTTAAATAAGACCTCTGCGGGGAGATGACAGCAGAGTTTGCTGAGGCTGAATGATGAGAGCAGAAGAAATAAAACGTGCAAAGTCTTTTTTTTATTTTTATTTTATTTTATTTAATAAACATACATTTCCAAAGTACAGCTTATGGATTACAATAGCTTCCCCCCAGATGTATAATTTGGGACATGCTCAAGCTGACTTGCCCCAAATGGTAGAGTTAAAAACATACCAGGGGATTCCAATTCAATCCCATCAAGGTGGCATGTACCAATGCCATCTCACTAGTCCAAGTGATCAATTTCAGTTCACAATTGATCATAATGAAAGGACTAAGAGTCAAAGGGAGCACATAAACAAGTCTAGTACCTGCTAACACTAACCGATAGAATAAATAAAGGGGAGAGTGATCCAACATGGGAAGTGAGATACTCAGCAGACTCATAGAATGGCAGATGTCCTAAATAGCACTCTGGCCTCAGAATCAGCCCCAAAGGCATTCGGATCTGGCTGAAAAGCCCATGAGAGTATTTCAGGCATGGAAAGCCAAGACACTCTGGCAAAAGATCTCTGCGAGTGAGATCCCAGTGGAAAGAACAGGTCGTCAAAGAAGGAGGTACCTTTCTCTGAAGGGAGGAGAGAACCTCCACTTTGACTATGACCTTGTCTAAACAAGATAAGAATCGGAGAACTCAGAGGGCTTCCATAGCCTTGGAAACTCATGACTGGAGCATAGGGAGACTACTGATGCCATAGACAGGAGTGTCAATTGGTAAAGTCAACAACAGGAGTCACTGTGCACTTACTCCTCATGTAGGATCTCTGTCCTTAATGTACTGTGTACTGAGATTTAATGCTATAACGAGTACTCAAACAATATATTTCACTTTGTGTTTCTATGGGGGTGCAAACTGTTGAAATCTTTACTTAATGTATACTAAACTGATCCTCTGTAAAAAAAAAAAAAAAGAAAAGAAAAGAAAAGAAAAGAAAGAAAGAAAGAAAGAAAGAAAGAAAGAAAGAAAGAAAGAAAGAAAGAAAGAAATTATCAACTCCCAACTTGACTCTCACTGGGATTAAACATGACAATAGGTCTGCTCTGATTTCATCATCATTTAAAAAAAATCATCTATTATTTTTCACTTTATGTTTCTGTGTGAGAGCAAACTGTTGAAATCCTTACTTAATGTATACTAAGCTGATCTTCTGTATATTAAGATAATCGAAAATGAATCTTGATGTGAATGGAAGGGGAGAGGGAGTGGGAAAGGGGAGGGTAGTGGGTGGGAGGGACGGTATGTGGGGGAAGCCATTATAATGCATAAATCGTACTTTGGAAATTTATATTCATTAAATAAAAGTTAAAAAAAACAGATAAGGAGCTAGATCCTTAACAATAGAGGCATAAGAAAAAATATGTGCTGATTAGCAGTGAAAGCCCCAAATGAAAAAAGTTTAGAATGGCTTCACTCAGCTTATTTGGAATTCTGCAAACCATTTCAGACAGCATAACATAAAAAGAGAGAAGAGTTACAGTGCTGTGGCATAGTAGGCTAAGCCTCTGGTGACAGTGCTGGCATCCCATATAGGCCGTTGGTTCATATCCCAGGCTACTCCCCTTCATAACCTGCTCACTGCTTATGGCAGTGAAGGATGGCCCAGGTGCTTGGGCTCCTGAACTAGTGTGGGAGACCAGAGGAAGCACCTGGATCCTCGCTTTTGATCTGCTCAGCTCCAGCCATTGTGGCCATTTGCAGAGTGAACCAACAGATGGAATACCTTTCTCTGTGTATCTCCCTCTCTGTGTCTGCAACTCTACCTCTCAAATAATTTTTTTTAAAAAAGAGAAAGAGAAAGAAAAGCACATATGCAATATGAACAGTAGGCAAAGTGTTACAAGTTGGTAGGGAAAGGAGAGTTGAAAATTAGAGGTTTTGAAAGGTTTGAGATCCCAGTAGAAAGAATGGGCCATCAAAGGAGGAGGTACCTTTCTCTGAAGGGAGGAGAGAACTTCCACTTTGACTATGACCTTGTCTAAATAAGTTCGGAGTTGGCGAACAATCAAAAGGCTTCCATAGCCTTTGCAGCTCATGACAAGAACCTTGGGTGATTACTGACTTCATAAATAATAGTGTCAATTGTTAAATCAACAACAGGAGTCACTGTGCACTTACTCCCCATGTAGGATCTCTATCCTTAATGTGTGGTACTATGTGAATTAACAGTATAACTAGTACTCAAACAGTACTTTATACTTTGTGTTTCTGTGTGGGTGTAAACTGTTGAAATCTTTACTTAGTATATACTAAATTGATCTTCTGTATATAAAGATAATTGAAAATGAATCTTGATGTGAATGGGATGGGAGAGGGAGTGGGAGATGGGATGATTGTGGGTGGGAGTGTGGTTATGGCGGAAAAAGCTGCTATAATCTAAAAGTTGTACTGTAGAAATTTACATTTATTAAATAAAAGTTTAAAAAGAAAAAAAAAAAACAATAGCTCCCCCCCATAACTTCCCTCCCACCAACAACACTCCCCTCTCCTACTCCCTCTCCCCTTCCATTCACAAGAAGATTAATTTTCAATTATCTTTATGTACAGAAGATCAATTTAGCATATAATAAGTAAAGATTTCAACAGTTTGACAAAACGTGCAAAGCCTTAACATTAGGATGGGCAGAGAGCAGAAGCAAATGTGGACTTCTGGAAAGAATCCCAGATGTGGCAAAGCCCATCTCGGGCTGGTAGCCTGACCGGAATATGTGCCTTGGAAATCAAGCTGCCTGCAACACGCAGTGGAGACCCACTGTGCCCCAGCAGGATGTGGCTCAGTCTTTCCTTGTAAATTCAGAATGCGAAGTCTCAGAAAGAGCGATTTGCCCTAAGTCTCACGGCTTCAGGTAAGTATGGCAAGCTCCGGGGGCTGTGAGGAGGTTGCAGTGTTCTGAGAACCTCCATAGCAGGCTACTCCACAACAAGGAAAGACTCTGAATTCTTATAGAAGGTAACTGCCTAAATCAGGCCAGATCATGCAGGTTTTGCTGCAATAACAATTACTCCAAAATCCTAGCGACTTATAACGAGCACCACAAGCTTTCTTGTCATGGTTCAGGCAGAAGGCTCTATCTGTAACCGTCACGTCAACCATCCTCAGCATTTCCCACAGGGCCGGAGCTGCTCTGCAGGGTTCCACATTGGCAATGAAATATTTCAACTTGTAGTTCACACACTTCCCTTTGCTTGCTACTCAGGAGTCAGATCTACTTAAAAAGTTCCCAACCAACCACAAAGGGGCTAGTCTATGCAGACCATATATGCATAGGAAACAGGAGAACTTGTAATATAGAGCAAGTAGCCCTCATTACTCTACTCTACGTTCTGTACTCCATAAGCTATGCCAGAAAATAGAAAAACACTGCCTATGTTGTGGTGCAGTGGGGTAAGCCACCACTTGTAATACCAGCATCCCACATCAGAGTACTGGTTTGAGTCCCAGCTACTCCACCTCTTTTCCAGCTTCCTGCTATTGCACCTGGAAAGGCAGTGATGTTGGTTCAAGTACTTGGGGCCCTCCCACCACGGAGGAGACCGGGTGTAGTTGTGGCCATTTGAGAAGTGAAGCAGCAGATGAAAGATCTCTCTCTCTCTCTCTCTCTCTGTTTCTCTCTGTCACTCAAAATCCCTCTCTCTCTCTCTCTCTCTCTCTCTCACTGTCACTCAAATAAATGAATCATTTAAAAATAAAATAGAAAAATCCTCCACAGGAAAAAGCAATCAGCCTTTCATTTTCCATCATAGCAAAGCTAACACACAACCAAGAATCAGGCAACCAGAAAGCAGGATGAAGAGAGGACCACCCAACAGAAGATCAGTAAGTGTTCTGTCATTGGGAGGAGGGAGGGAAGACGTATAGTCAGCTGTGAGGAAGAGTGTCAGGCCAATGGCTGGACATCAGCTCCCAGAACATTCAGAGCTTTGGGTAAGAATCCAACAAGTCCTATGCTAGCAAGAACGAGGCCCCTAAATTGTGTCTTAATACATAGTAAGTAAGAAGTCTTGGTGCCATTTCAGAAGACAGCTTCAATAATGACTGGCCCTAGCAAGAGTTAGTGCCGACACAGATTCTGCACCTCCAACCTCCTAGAGCTGCTTGCCTGCTAGGTAAGCATACTATCAGGTGAACTCAGCCCTGTACATCTCATTGAAAAAAGAAAAAAAAAAGAGCCACCCATTCACCTGCATGTACACACTAGCTAGTCCTTACCTTTGCATTAGGCACACCCAGATTTGCTGTCTGTCAATACCTCAGGCACCTGCAAGCCACCCAGATCTTGTACAACCTGGAGATTTTTGCACTATCACTGAAACCTGTGCAAGACTAGGAAGTGAGGCCAGCACTGTGGCGCAGTGGGTTAAGCTGCCACCTGTGATGCTGTCATCCCAATCAGAGCACTGCTCTGAGTCCTGGCTGCTCCACTTGCAATACAGCTTCCTGCTAATGCACCTAGAAAAGCAGCAGAAGATGGCCCACCCCTGTGAGAGACCCAGATGGAGTTGCTGGTTCCTGGCTTCCGCCTGGCCCAGCCCCAGCTATTGTGAGCATTTGGTGAATAAGCTAGCAGATAGGTCTCTTTTCCTCCATCTCCCGCTCTGTCACTCTGCCATTCGAAGAAAAGAAATAAAACTATTATAAAACTTAGGAAAAGCAAACAAACACACATCCTCTCCAATCAAGGTCACTATCTTTAACCCAAAAATAGTGAAAATACTAAGGCATAAAACCATCTTCCATTCTCTCTCCTCAGCATCAAAATGGGTAACACAGGTTCACGGCTGTGTTTCCAAAAGCCACAGTGAGATGAGTTTCAAAATAGTACTCAAACAGTATTTTCACTTTGTGTTTCTGTGTGGGTGCAAACTGTTGAAATCTTTACTTAATATATGCTAAACTGATCTTCTGTATATAAAGAGAATTGAAAATGAATCTTGATGTGAATGGAAGGGGAGAGGGAGCGGGAAAGGGGAGGGTTGCGGGTGGGAGGGAAGTTATGGGGGAGAGCCATTGTAATCCATAAGCTGTACTTTGGAAATTTATATTCATTAAATAAAAGTTAAAAAAATTTTCAGCACAGAGACTCGGCAGTTCAAAGAAACCGCACAATAGAATTCCAGTCCCACGAATGTATTGGATATTTTTACATCTTCAAACTCTGCCCACTGTTTCCGTGGACATTAGAAGCTTCTTTATCCAAGCTCTAATGTGAGAAAGAGAAGCTTTCCAGTCTCACACAGGCTCAGTGGCTGCAGAGTTCTCCACCACTTTTCCATGAATATTGCACAGAACACCGGGCTTCCTAGGGATGTGGCAAAGTGGCCTGAGCTGCTGGCCTCTCTGGATGCCACACTGGAATCTTCCTCATGGAAACGCCACCCAGCGACCTTTCCACACATAGCTGGAGTGTGAGGCTGTCTTAAGCCACGTGAGAAAATGTGTCTGGTGCAAACCCCTGGTGGTCTGAAGCCTTCTGGGTTCCTGGAGGTTGCTGGGCCACCTCGCAGAGTTCAGACGCTAATGCTGGCTTTGGGGACGCACGGCACGGATGTGTTTGCCAAACCAAAGCGCTTTCTCGCTAGAACAACACAAAATCTGCAGTCACTGGTCTGTTGAGACTCATTACAGAGCCCATACACGTTTCCTTCACCTCACAAAGAAGCTGGGGTGCGTGGGTCGGCAGCACCGGCTCCCGCTCTGACTGCCCTCCGCCCCGGCTTGTGTAAGTCACAGTAAAATGTCACTGGTGGGTGATAAGCTTTCTCACGGGACCCCACATGCTGATGCATGTCAGCTGCTGCTTCAGACTGCGGATCTGGGCTGTCTCCAGCCACTGGCTGCAACCAACGCTCCAGCCCTTCTCCTCCCCTGCCCTGTACCTCACCTCTGCACTCCCTTCCTCGCAGGTGCTGGTTTCCAGTTTCCCCCAGCGGGGGAGGAATGTCTCCTTCACTGCCACGTGGCTCACCTCCCCCGCTGAGTCACGCCAGAACATTCATATCACCACCTCATTAATAAGCTTCCAAGAGCGGCACATAAGCCCCCTAAGCTGGCAGAGCAGCTCCCTACCACTTAGCAACCACAATTATTCCCATTTTACAGATGAGGACACTGAGGCTCACGGAGAGTAAACCACTTACCCAGGATCAGGCAGCGAGATGCAAACTCAGATATTCTGAGCCCAGAGCTCATTCTCTCAACAGCAGTCTAAGTGGGCCACAGAGAAACACAAAAACTGTTTCCCCAGATGAGGGCACTCTCTTGACCTTTGACCTATCCATTTTCTGTTCTCTCCTTCTTTCCTCCTGTGAGACAGAAGAACTCATCCACCATGCAGAGTGGTAGGGACAACGGTGAGGAAGAGCCCAGTGCAGGAGTCTGGTTAGCAGAGTTCTACCCGGCATGGCTTGTGCAAAAAAAAAAAAAAAAGACACCCCCAACCCCACATTCACAGTCCTGGGCTCCTCTGGACCCTGTCGGGACCTGTAGTTAGCGCCTACATAGACTCACTCCCTGAAGAAACAACCAGAGACTGTTTCCTGTTACACCAGGATGAAAACCCAAGTCCCTTGGTGAGGCCAGGTCTGCCTCTGGGCGGAGACGGCCACTAACAAGATAGAGGACTGACCCCTAGCACCACTTCCCGCAGAGTCAAGAGTGTGGCTGGGCTGCCCAGGGAGCCTCTCCATCTCACAGCACTAGCTCTGCTCTCAGCACAAAGTCAATCCACAGCCCAGCGCACTGTGGTCCTGCCATCCGCCCTCAGGTTCTGGCTTTACTGAGCTACCCAGTCAGCATCTCCAAGCGCCTGACCGATCGTGATTCCAGAAACTTGCACATCCACTCTGGTTCCAGTTTTGTTCATTCCCTCGCTCTTGACCTGCACGTCACCCCTCTCATTCCTGGCCCTGTGTCTGCCTTCCCTGCTCAGCCCTGCCCTGGACTCAGCCTTGCCAGCCCCTCCCCCCACACGTGGATGGGACTCCTGCAGGGCCCGAGGGTGAGGCCTGCCCTATGGTTAAGCCCCAAACTCATGGTTGGGCCAAGGTGAAATTCCTAAGTAGGGGATTTGTTTCCACACACCCACCAAAAGTGCCCATCCTGAACCACTGCTGGCTTGTCCCCTGACAAGTCACTGGTTCCCCCACCCACATACACAGAGATCTGGAGCAACAGGTTATGGCTTACAGAATTAGCCTGAGTTCTTGATGGGGCTTTCTATAACCACTCTCCACTCTGCCTTTGGCCGAGCTTTGCCTTTACTCTCTCAGCATCTCTTGGTGAAAGCTGCCCCAGTCAAGTGGAAACGCTGACATGGCTCCTCTGCAGCCAGTGACATTGGCAAAGCCCTCTCATCTCCCGGGACTTCCTGCGCATCATGGAGGACATCCCAAATCCCTTCCCTAAAATCCTTCATTTCCAGATGAGAACACCATGCCTTATTTGACAGCAACATGGCTAGAACTTCTTTTTGACCTTGTTAGGAGTTGAGTGTTGCGTTCACATCATATTTAAATGATTAATTTTGTCTATCAACATTTTGACCTGCACTTCAAGACCATTCTCCTACCTCTTGTCCCCGAAGTGGCCTCAATTCCATGGATGGGTTACCTTGGAGTGACAACTGTCCTCACATCCTTACAGACTTTATCAAAGTCTCATCAAGGTCTGGAATGATCCAGTCACAAAAGCTACTTAATCTAAAATTGTTACAAGGGAGACAACATTTATGAATGAGATTTTTCTCATTGCACTAAGTCAGGAAATGAAGCATTCAACCTCCCACCGGCCAGAAATTCCTCCCTTCGGATCTGCAGGACTCACCATCCAATGATTTTTCATATCTGATGTTGGAAGAGGGAGATGGGTCCTCTTAGAGTGGGTGTTAAAATAAACAGGCTCTGGCAGTGGGAAGAGCTCCTTGTGTCTGTAAGAAGCTGAGGCAGACAAGGAAGTGCATGGATACAGCACGCAACATTTCCATACAAGTGGAGCAGATTACAGCCACGTGATGCTAATACCAATTTCTGTAAAAAGCCTCAAAATCCTTCTCTTTGTATAAGAGTCTATATTGCTATTCATTACAGGCAAACAAACAGGAATGGAGAAAAATAAAACATCCTGGAAGTCATTCTCACTACGGAAACCTCTTAAGTTCTGTTTTCATGAGTTACACATATGCTTTGCTCAAAGACAGACAGATCCTGGCTCACACTTACTTACTTTCTCCCTGTTTTACTCTTCATCCCCAGAGGTAGAGCCCCAAGGACACAGGGATCCCCTAAAATAGCAGTCATGTCCTTGTGTTGATAGGCATTTGTTTAGGGAAAGAGTTCAAATTTCATTAAACACCAAAAGGACTCAGAAACCCCATGAAAGACAAAGACTCATCATTCTGATAGGAGCTCCCCATCTGTCTTTTAGGACAAGGAAGAAGGTCAAGTGGAGCCACAGGGATATCTCTGGATCCCACTGGCTATTTACACTAGGGGACTTCTAACAGATGTCTGCAATTTGTGTCCTCAGTGCTTGAATCAGGACCCTAACTACATTGTCTTCACATTGTCTGATTTCAACTCAAACAACGACTTACTGATTGTGTACTTGGGCCATGACTCTGTTAAGCACTAGTGACACTAGTGACACTAGTGGCACCCACCAGGAGAGCTGGGAGAGGTGGTTGTTCAAAGACCGAAGATTTTCTACCCTACCCCAGCCAATGTCCCACCCTCAGAAACCCTGAAACTCCCTCAAATCTTTGAATCAAGGGGCTGTCACCTGGTGATGGCCTGCAGGGCTCTGCTCAGCCCAGTAGCTGGACAGCCAATGTCTGCATGGACCCCTCCATCTCAGACCCCAGTGTTGGTTCACATTCGGACTATCACTCATGAATACAACCACAGTCAAAAACTGGCTGGCCCTTGCCCTCCCTTTGCTTATACTCTGTATTAACCAGGGCAGATAACAGAAGCTGCTATGAGAAATGATCCCAAATGTCAGTTGCTTAATACTCCAGAACTGTCTCAGAGTCCCACATGGACTGACAGTACACTGAGGCTTTGTAACAGACAACCTCACTGCCATCACATTCCATTGGCCAGAAGACAGGCACATGGCCCCAGTGTAACCACAAGAGATGTTGGGAAATGTTATCTTCCATGTCCCCAAGAAGAGTAAAGAGATAGAGGTAGCCCTTTGACACAGCAGTGAAAATATTGCTTAGGATGTCCACAACTCTTACCAGAATGCATGAGTTCAACTCTTGGCCCTATTCTTGATTCTATGTTCTTGCTGACACACACTATGAGAAGCAGCAAATGATGGCTCACATGGAAACTCTCATTGAGTCTCCAGCATTTAGAGAGTGGACTAATTGATGGGTGATCTCTTGTTTTGTTTTGTTTTTTGACAGGCAGAGTGGACAGTGAGAGAGAGACAGAGAGAAAGGTCTTCCTTTACCGTTGGTTCACCCTCCAATGGTGGCCAGCGCACCGCGCTGATCCGAAGCCAGGAGCCAGGTACTTATCCTGGTCTCCCATGGGGTGCAGGGCCCAAGCACTTGGGCCATCCTCCAGCGCACTCCCGGGCCACAGCAGAGAGCTGGCCTGGAAGAGGGGCAACTGGGACAGAATCTGGTGCCCCGACCGGGACTAGAACCCGGTGTGCCAGCGCCTCAAGGCGGAGGATTAGCCTATTGAGCCTCGGCGCCGGCCGATGGGTGATCTCTATCAGTATCTCTCTCTCTCTTTATCTTTTTCAAATAAATACATAAAGACTGTTTTAAATGGGTAGCAGGATTAGTAAGTACCTAAACACCTCTGACACTGTCTGAACTTATAGTCTGGAATGGCACACAGCTATCAACCAGACCATGACACCGACAGATTTGAAAGTGTACCTTGAATGAGCTTCTCTCTCACTCGGTTGCCCAGTGGCTACCTGTGTGTGTCCTAAAACAGTGGTTCTCAAAGACAAGCTGCATCTAGTGCCCACAGAGGCTGCCAACCCTTGGCTGACCCCTGGCTGGCCACACACCACCCCAGTGTTTTTGACTCAGCAGGGCTGGGGTGAGCCCTGAGCTTTTGATTCCTAAAACATTCCAAGTGATGCTGATCCTGGAGCTGAATTTTGCCCCACTTCGATTCCCAAGCCAGTTTTCCTAGATCATCAAAGAGGGCCAGAGCCACAAAAAATAAAAAATTCTCTTTTCCTCTCTTAAGAGTTTCCAAAGCCCTTCTCTCCTGTTGAGTTTTCCATGTTCCTCCCTCCAATGTTGGCCCTTAGGTGGTGTCACCATGCTTCTCATTGAGCTGAAACGGGCGCTGGGGATTGTTGTATTTCCTCTTGCCATTCACTGCCTTTTGCACATCTCTCTCTCTCTCTCTCTCTCTCTCTCTCTCTCTCTCCCCCCCCCTTCAGATCCAATCTCTCCAAAGACAAAGAGGAATGGCAAGGCCACCCTGGGTAGAAGTCATCTTTAGTGATCTTTTTCCCTTTTTTTTCTTTTGTGTGTGTGTGTGTGTGCTTCTTTCCTTTTCCTTCTTATTCCAAGTCCCTGTTTGCAACAACCCTCACTTCCTTTTAGAACATTAACTCTGCCCAAGGAAAAACATACTTTATTGTAACCAGGAACTAACAAATCAAATTTCATCTGAAATGTTTGCTCGTTCATTTCTCTCAGAACACTGACGTCTTGGACGGGGCTGAGCTCCTCAGTGCCTGCTGCATCTGTTTCAGGCCTGGCTGGCTTTGTTTCTATATGCCCTAAAGTAACCAACACAGCAGAGTCAGAAAGATTCGAGTTCAAACCCTATCACTGCCTCTGCCAGCTATGTGGATTCTTGATTTTCTCATATGTGCAGCAGGCATCACTGTAGATCTCCTAAAACTCTTGCCATGAAGTAAGATGGAGCCTCGGGCACAGACGGGGCTGAATGCTGGTCTTTGGCCTGGAGTGCATTTGTCAGGTGCTTCCCTACCCAGACAGTTTACTGATCACTGGAGGTGGGAGAGTAGGATCAACTGGTGACTTTAAACTTAAAGAAAACACATAACGTTTATATACCAGATCTCAGTTCTTGCTGTGGGACCCTGGACAAGTTTCTTAGCCTCTCTGTGATTATAAAACATTTGCCACTTATAAGAAAGGAAACATAGTACCCTTCTGATATTTTCTGTGGGTATTCTGCAAATAAATAGAAAAGGATATTAAATTCCTTCAGCTCCTTAACATGGAAAATTGTATAAATTCAAAATTTGATATTTTTCTGCACTGTCAAGAAGTGAAACAAATGACAATTGGATGCATACTTGCTTTTCAAGGGAAAACATCTGTCTCTAAGGAAAGGATTATCTACACATAATGCCACTCAAGTTTTAAATGGGAGGACGGGTTTGGATTTCTGTTTGCTTGTTCCGTTTTAGCTTATTTATACCCAGGTAAACCTGAACATGAAAGCTGTAACCGCTGATCCAATTTCCAAATATTTAGAAAAATTCTATAGCGACTTGAAGACTGAGCATTAATACACCATGCAGGAGAGGGCAGTGCTGGTGTCATGGAGGATGGACGTCGCACACCGGCCTCCAAGCTCTTGTGGCACTCAAGCACTTGGGCCCCTTAGCCTGTGCCCCAGCAGCCTCCACACTCAGAGCTATCCAAGAGCAAGGCTGCTGTGAAAGGTCTCGAGGAGAGCGGACGCCGTCCATCAGGAAATGAGTGTTCAGCAGAATGTGCTCCTCCAGCTTACAGAAGCTCCTGAGTGACATCCTCTGCGCTCCATCAGTGACGGGAAATGAATCACCCCCTGCTTCAGCTGGCCCTGGAAGCTACATCTTTCTAGTCTCAGGTAGAAACCCTGCAGCAGGAGTTCTCCGTCCTTTGGGAGGTGCCCGGGGGGACTCCCAACACTCAAGATTTGACATCAAAGAAGATGGGTGCCAGCCCATGAGTTGTGAGGAGCTCATGGCCACTGAGCGGGGGATCTAACACTGTGCGTCCCTTTGCCTGTAAGCTCCACAGAGCAATGACTCATAGGAGATTGTGTGTGTGTGTGTGTGTGTGTGTGCTTGGTTTGTCCCCTGCTTCTCCCACATTCCACACATAGAAAGAACAAGGCTTAAATGCCCGCTATCAGTCGTGATGCATAGTAAAAACGAGAAGGTGTCCACAAAGAATCCAGCAAACAATACCGCAGCACCAAGTGGACTCTCATGAGTTCGTGTCTGCATATTTTGTGATCTGCCTTCTTCCACCTGGGAAGCCTGGACAGGTCTTCAGTGTTTGTGGATAGTAAGTTAGGAGCAATTCAAAAAGGTGGGAACATCTACTAGTGCCTCAACCATCCAAACTCTCTCCCAAGTGCTCCATGGAGGTGAGTTCATTTCATTTGATCACATCAGTCCTGGAGTGGGCCTTTCACCCCAGTGCCTTCTGATTCTCAGGAACAGCTCCAGTCGTGTTGCTGGTTTCTAGTGGAGACACTTGATTAGAGGCAAAAATGCAGACCCACAAAGTAGGGAAGGGCGTGGCCACCCTTGTGCAGTGTATGTGCCGTGGAAGGAGGGGGCTTCGGCTACTGGCCCAGGAGTACAGGGCATCAAAACCTGCAGAGGGAGTCTCTCCAGGGCCACTGCGGAGCACAGATCTCACAGAGAGCATTGCTTCTCCAGTGGGAGTGTGGAGAGGAAACATGTGGATACCAAAGTGAGGGGCGGGTCTTTGAGGAACAGACAGCACACGCCAGTGCGCTGGGAGGAGGCAGAACTCAGCTCACTACTCACAAACAGAAGGAGAGGAAAGAAAAGAGAAGGGACTAGGGAATGAGGGCCAGGAACGGGAGAAAATACGGAAGAATGAAACATCAGAGAGATCTACAGGGAGCTCTGTGCTGCATTTGAAATGCCAGGATGCAAGCAAAGTGATGGGTAACCCTGGATTTAGAAGCTGGAGTTTCTTTTATTCCTTTCCTGTGTACAGCTCAGTCCCCCAGGGCACACACAGCACAGTGATTTTTCAGCCTGTGCATATGAAGTGCTCAGGCTTCCTAGAAGCGTAGATCCTAATGCCATCACCAGTGCCCTCCTTCTCCAATGGTTGCTGAAGGTAGGTGCATCTCATTTACTTTCTGCCTCAAGGTCCACGTGGGAGAATGTCTAGTCTGTAGCAAGACTCTGGGATTGATTATGCTTAGTAGGATGAAACAATTGTGCTATTATGAAGGTGAATGAGACAGCAATCAAAAGTGCTCAGTGGGGAAGACATTGCAGCAAAGTAATGACTTAGATCTCTCCTTCTTAACTCTACGAAGAGTCATCATTGTTAATGTGAGAGTGGGATGGAATGACTTAATTCCAAGTATCAGTAGAACAACGTGTTGATTAGAGTCCCAGCTGAAAGATGCCAGCAGCAGGAAATCCAAACAAATTCCTATTTGCTTCTGACCACTAATGGTTTAATTGAGGTGTAACATCTTTTATAAAAACAAATGATTAACTGTGACTAGCAAATGAAAACAAAGCCGTCATTAGTGGTTCCAGGGGCCATTAGTGGTCCAGACCATTGGCTCGGGGACAGGACAGCAGGGAGTCACATCCCTGTCCCATCACTCATTGGGTTGCAGGATCTTGGGCGAGTTACTTAACCTCTCTGTGGTTCAGGCCCCCCAGCTATGAGTTGGGGAAATAGCAATACGAAGCCTGAGATGTTGAAATCATTCAAATACATGGGGTAATCCACATGCAGCAATGAGGCACAGGGCCTGGCCCATGGGATGAGCCTAGAACTGATAGCACCCATAATTCTGAAGATATCTGTGATGGGGCAAAGCCATAATTTGCTGGAACAATGAGGGCAGGTGGAGGAGTGAGCAAATGATCCCAAAGACTGCATCCGGAACTACTGGCTGCACGGTGGGTGCCTCGTTCAAGAGACGATGTAATAGAAACACACCTTTCTAGTCTACCTTGGAGAGGGTAGAGGCCATGCAGCCCACTGCCTGAGGGTGAGGATCACCACCAGAGGTGAGAGTTGGAACACGGTGTATGTGTCCTCCACGTGAGTGGTGTGACAGTTGTAAAAAATGGAGGCATAATGGAAACACAGGCATTTATTGCTCAAGTGCTTAGCCAAGTGCATCCTCCACTCATAGCCAAAAGATATTATTTTACCTTCAAAAACACTTATCTTCCAGACACTACTAGCTAAATGGGAGATATAAACATTAAAAATAAAAATATCTTTACTCTTCGGAGCCTTTAAAAAGATGCATGACCACACACAAGGTGTTCGGACATTTACAGAAATGTGTATTATGAAAAAAGTAAGCATGGATTTAAAAAATTATTTGCACCACGTTCTCTTGTAATTCTATTTTTTCAAGAACTTTTTGAAGTCTCCTCATAAGGCTACAAACACCATTTCCAGATACGTACAAAGTCCTGGAGGAGCACAGAGGAGGAATTAGGACTTTTCCCTGGGGAATCTGGAGAGCCATGTGTGCTGCGTCTTTTTTTTTTTTAATTAAGACTTGTTTATTTGTTTGAAAGGCAGTGATGCAGAGAGAGAGAGAGAGAGAGAGGGTGAGAGGGAGAGAGGGAGAGAGAAATATCTTCTATCTGTTGCTTT
Organism: Oryctolagus cuniculus; assembly: GCF_964237555.1. Taxonomy (NCBI): domain Eukaryota; kingdom Metazoa; phylum Chordata; class Mammalia; order Lagomorpha; family Leporidae; genus Oryctolagus; species Oryctolagus cuniculus. Next base: position 88,265,475 of record NC_091445.1, on the reverse strand, counting down.
ACTCCCCAAACGGCTACAACAGCTAGGGCTTGCTCAGGTGGAAGCCAGGAGTCAAAAACTCTATCCAGGTCACTCACCTGAGTGGCAGAGGCCCAAGCATTTGAGCCATCTTCTACTGCTTTACCAGGAGCATTATCCAGGAGCTGGATCAGAAGTGGGGCAGCCAGGACTCAAATAAGCACTCCTATATGGGATGCCAGCATCATGGGTGACAGCTTAACCCACTGTGCCACAACATTGACCCCATATGCTGGGTCTTAAAAAAGTAACAGTAAGAAACTTCTCTAGGAGTAAACATGGATTGGAGTGCCAATTTGAGTCCCACTGGTCCACTCTCAAGCCAGTTGTGGCCCAACAGCCATTTGGGAAGTAGGTCAGTAAATGGTAGATCTCTCTCTCTCTCTCTCTCAATCTTTCTCTCTCTCTGTCTCTCCCTTTAAAATAAATAAATAAATATTTTTTAGATAAAAAAAATCATACATTTATTTCTACTTTGGTTTTGGAGGGTCGGTTGCAACCCATGAATGTATTTGAACAAACTGAGTTTGAAAACCTGTGAGGTGATGAAGGTGTCTACAGATAGTGGGGACCAAGTCCTTGAGACCAGGCGAAGGGCAGGAGTCTGAAACACAAGCCTTGCATCCAAGCTGCCATTGAAGACACAGTCAGAGAGAACACATAGAGTTGACAGAAAGTCAAGGATGGAGTCCCAGAGCACAGGGAGGGAGGGAAGCTGGCCAGGCCTCGGGGAGATGGGAATGTGGCCACAGTACCAAGGTGCACAACCCTGGTTCTAACCCAGGCTGCCCTCCAGGGCCTTGGACCAAACTCCGGCTTCTCGGCAGTCTCCTCTTTGCTGAGAAGCATGCTTCCCTCTATTTGATCTCACGACAAACAGCTCAGTCAACGTCTCTGAAGAGTATAGAGTCTGGAGGCTGGCGTCGGAAATATCCTGATGAGTGACACGGACAGCTCTGCCTGTCCCGCTATCCTTGCAGCAGGCTGGACTCCGGCACAAGATGACACTTGTTCTTGGTCTCCCTGGTCACAGTTCCTTCACCTCCATCCTTCCTGCAGAGCTGCCACCCCAGTGCTGGCCCAATCCAGATCACAGGGCTCTCACCGTGTTCCCAGCATTCCGCATTGCAAAGTGTTGGTCCAGAAGCTTTCATGGTCTCCTGAAAGAATCTTGCTTCAGATGCATGCTTGCCATCTGAGTGTCTGCAAGAGACACAGGCCGGCCATGTCTTCATCTGTCTTAGAGATGTGCAATCACTGGAGTGAGTCATGGGTTAGAAGTTTGGCTCTGTCCCTAGCCAGGCATAGGCCATCAGACTTCTTAAATGAGCTTTGTGACTGAACTGGATGCTGTCAGAGACCAAGACTACTTCCATTCTTCCTCCTTTACGAATGCCCACATCAGCTTAGCGTCCAACCCTTGCCAGTCATGAGTCTCAGTGCAGCGAACCCTACCTCCACTTCAGGAGTGGACCTGACGGATTGAGAGGAAGCCTCTTGCCTTCCCAGTGATAGCTTCAGACATGGGCAAACTTCTGAACAATAACATGTGAAGAAAAATCAGATACAGGCATTTAGGGAAATTTGTCTTAGGTTAGAAACGAACCACACCGAGAAATGGTCTCACTCTAGACTTTTCACTGTTTGCAGTATCTGCAACTATGGACATCACCTTGCTTCTAGTCTTAAGTGAAGTCATGGTGGCTGGTGGCAGATCAGAAAGAAGAATCAAGACTGCACTTGACTTTTGGGTCACAGGATCAATCAACTCTACAGACTAATCTAATTCTGAAGGTCCTGTCATGACAGAAAGTAAATTGGCTAAAGCCTGCCTGCTTTGGGGATTTCAAATAGCCTGACGAAGTGATGGTATCCCTGTCATGGGATTGCAGTGAAAACCAAGTGGAATAATATGAAGTGCTTGGAATGTAGGAAATACTCAAGTACCCATTGCCGCTACTAGGCTACACTGCTATTCCCATTGCAGTTTACCTTTGGTGTCCGTTATTTGCAGGGAAGTTCTCTCTTGCATGGTTCACCTTGGGCAAAGACCACATGAATACTGCACGGTATACAGCCATACAGCTGGTAGACCTTTATAAATTCACTACCGCTCACCTACGGCACTTAGCGTATTTCCTGGGTTGTCTCACTGCATCTTTACACTAATTCCAAGGAAAGCACTCATTTTAAATATCCCATTTTGCAGGCAATAAAACCGAGGATAAAGAAATGGACCTAAAGTTAGATCTGCCGGCCTTCAGGGATCACATCTCTAAGCCTAGTATCTTCCTGCTTGGCTCTTGCATGTCGGAACAACACATTGCGTGAGCAGCTGTGAAGGACCGTAAGTATCTCCTGTAGCTCATCCCTGTGTAAAAATGTGTGCCAACTGGCAGTGTTACTGGGAAGCTCCAGAGAGAGCTCAATGAGATACGGAGACTGAGAGCTGATAGAGCGTCTTGTAAGAGAGTGAGCAGGAAAGCAAATGTGGAAACAATGCCACCAAGCTGGGCAGAAATCACCGTCCCAGAAAGACAACCACAAAGAAATATATGAATATTTTTATTGATGAATTTGGGGTTTGTGCATATTTCCCAAGTTTTCCAGTCAGAACTGGTTCACACGTACTAACTGAATCATTACACAAATGATTCTGCAAACGATTTGGGAAGTGTGTGTGTGCATTTGCAGACACACACACTTTGTCTTCACCAGACTTGTGCTGAGTCAGTCCAGTTCCTCTCCCCTTTGCCCAGCCTCTCCTCTCCTCTCTCTGAGCCGCTAGCTGGTCTTCACTTGTTCCCTGCTTCTCTTCTCCAAGGGGCTGGCCCCTCCCTGAGGGGAAGGAGGGAGACCAGCTATGGCCTCCAGCCCACTTGTCCAGTTGTGCTGCCCATGTGGCCAAGGAGCCAGGATGGGAGGCAGAACCAGAGAGAAGGGGCACTCTGAACAAGTCCTGCCCAGGGGAACAGCTCACCGCAGACCCTGGCTGCACAGAAGCTCTGGTGTCCATATTACAGCCAGGTAGCAGACATGCGATGGGGAAGATTGGAAACTGGAAGAAAACGGAAGGATTCTCTGACAATTCTATAGCACATACTTTTCCTTGATATTAGAAAATACTCAGTTAACATAGCGCACGTCCTGTGTTTAGGAGGAAGGGAGGGAGGAAGGGACATTCAGAGTAGCCATCAGGACTGACATGGGAGCATTTGCAGTGTGCTAAGGGAAGAGAAATTCAGGAGCGGCAAGGAGGGGAGGAACGGGGAAGAGGGGAGGAGGGGAGGGCAACAGAAGAGAAAGGGAAAGACGTCAGCATTGGAAAAGTCTTCCTCTCCCTTGAAGCTGGTGTCCAAGTTTTAACAGAAATGATCTTAACAGCCAGTGCCATGAGTCTCTTTAGGAAACTGTTTCTTCATGAAAACATCTTAAGAAGATAAGAGTGTGAGACCGTGAGGACAGGGGTTCGCAGGAGACAAGGCAAGAACAAACACTCACGTGACAAGTGAACTGTGGACTTTTAAGAAAAAAATAAGCTGCTTTTTTTTTTTCAACTGAGATCATGTGTTTTTCTGAAACATAACTATGTAGATGCTCCTCAAATTTCCTCAAACACTTGGGAAAACTGACTAAACGCACACTCACACATGCACACAGGCCGCTAACTCTGGGTAGAACCCAGCTCCCCGAGGAAGAGCTGTTCCTACCCTGATTGATTTCACAGAAGCAGGAGGCCGGTCCCCAGGTGCCGTCCACAATAGGCGGGCTGACCTCCCAGCATTGCCGGGTGCTAGGCACCACCCCGAGGCAAAGGCAGCACATCTGTGGCATGGGTGATGAGGTCACTCTTAGGACAACCCTCTGAGTAGGCACTATTCCCTTCTATGTGCTACAAATGGGGAAAGTGAGGCACAGAGTGGGTCGATAACAGCCTCTGAATCAGCAGGGTGATCAACCACTCCTGAAAACATGATCCATCCCAAGAACACACAAATGCTTTTCCAGAAACTTCTAGATGGGGTATGTTTCAAGGCAATCTTGTTTATTCACATCTGAAGCCTAGGAGGGGCCAGCAGACATTTGGATTAAAGCGACATAACGTAGGAATGAGCGATAATCAGGCACCTCCAGTTTGCTTTCCAATGTCTATGTGACCTTGAGAGCTGCTTACCTTCTCTGATCTTTAGTTTTCTCATCAGTAGAGTGGTGGGTTATTAAGAGGCCCAACATGGGCCAGTTGTGGTACAGAGGGCTCAACGGCCACCTGCAGCACCAGCACCCCATTTGTGCCAGTTTGAGCCCCAGCTGCTCTGCTTTCAATCCAGCTCCCTGCTGATGCTCCTGAGAAAGCAGAAGAGGGCCAAGTATGTGGGCCTGCCACCCAGGTGGGAGACCCAGGTGGAATTCCTGGCTCCTGGTTTTGGCCTGACCCAGCCCTGGCTATTGTGGTCATTTGGAGAATGAACCAGAAAAAGAATCTCTCTCTGTGTCTCTCTTTCCCTCTCCCGCTCTCCCCTTCTCTCTCTGTAACTTTGCCTTTAAAGTAAATAATCTAAAACAAAAGGCCCACCCCAAAGGACTGCATAAGTCTTAAATTTACTAATGAACCTAAAGCATGTAGCACGTAAGAGCCCTGTAAATGGAGCCTTTTATGTGTTCTCTGTAGTGAAGATATACGTTGGTGCTAAAGGTATGAGCAAACAGCTGGCCACTGGCAAACCTGCTCAGCCTCAGTGTCAGGTGCACCGTCTGCAGATGGAAAACATCTGGGTTCCTTCATACGAGCCACTAGGGTTTCACTCAAATAAAATAAATACAGACCTAAAGAAAATGTAAGGCAAGTGTGCATTTAAAAGTTCGCTTTAATGCATGACTGTGTAAATTGAATATTAAAACAGAAAATAAAATGTTCCTGCCACTGTCTGAATATATTGTGATTAGTTGCAGTCTGGAATTTACACAGCACCGTTTTTCCAAGGATTAAAGTTTCTGATTCCAAGTTCAACACATATGCTGCAGCTTTAGCTTTCTTTCTCCCACCAGGATTTTTATAGGGGAACCCAAAATAAGATTAAACAAACACAGAGCAAAGCCATATCGCATTTTCAGCTGAAACAAAGTGAAAGACTGCATCGGTCGTCCACCTCTCCACTTCCAGCTGGGCCATAAATGACAGTTGTTCTACTTCAATGGAAACAGAGGGCCTGTCTCCTGTCTCCACGGGGAGCCAAGGGAGATGAGAAGCCAGCCAAGAGCAAAGAGCTGATTGTTTAAAAAACTGCAAGCCTGGGTGTACTCAGAGTTCTCAAAAAATCAGTAATTGCTGAACATCAACTTTTTAGCTATCAAAGCACCACTGTTAAAGAGTTAAACTTCATCGCACAAGAGGGCTTTTGATAACATGTGATGTGCAGAGAAACATTTCTGTACATTTTCTTCCTGACTATATTCAGGAGAAAACAAAAGAAACAGAAACTAAAGGGGAGCCGCTAAGTGGAAAGGAAAAGACCAAGTGTCCCCGCCTCCAAAAAGCTGCTGACATAGATCTGCATAGGGAACTGAATTGTGGGGTCACACGTGTTCATGATGATAGCTACCCGAAATATTAAGGATGAGAAGTGTAAGATTTAGACAATAATAGCCTCAAACCCATTCCTTAAAAATGAGAGGCCCATGTTTGGCACAGTTGTTAAGACAACACTGTTAAGCTGCCTGGGACACTCACACTCCATTATTGGAGTTGCTTGAATTCAAGTCCCGGCTTCACCCCCCATTCCAGCTTCCTGCCAATGCACAGCCTGGGAGGCGGCAGTGATAATTCAAGCAGCTGGGTCCCAGCCATCCACGTGGGAGACCCAGATTGAGTTCCTGGCTCTTGTCTTCAGCCTGGGAGTGAATCAGCAGGTGGGATGTGTCTGTCTGCCTTCCTCTGTGCCTTTAAAATAAATAATGAAAGTCTATGTTTAATATGAGGATACTTTAAGAAGTTTGTGGCAAATTGAACTAAAAGGTACAGTGCAAAATATCAGTGCAAAATTTTGAAATCCATGCATGCAACAAGTCTTCAAAAGGTTTATGGACAATGAGTATTTTGAAAAAACACACCGGGCTTTCGAAAATCTTTGCACCAAAATAAAGTTATTGTTTAAATCCATTTCTCCATGGACTTTTTGAAGATACCTCTATGTATCTTAGATAGAGAATAACTGCCATAAAAATACATATGAAAAAGGAAACCCAAATTTTTCAGGATTCCAAGTAGCTTTTAAATTGAATTTTTTTCCCTCTGAAAGCAAAATCAGAGCACCTCTCAGCAAATGTAGGAAGATTTCACTATTGCTCCACCCAACTCATGTAGGCTGTAGCAACTTCTGCAATACATGTACAAGCTAACCTTTAACAGCAGTGCCCTGTCCACTTCTCTGTCAGTTTTCTCTGCCCTGTGCTCAAGAATTGGACAGAGGTGGCATTTCAGGGAAACAGACGTCCCCCAACTCCAGAAATGCAAAGCTGTCCGTGATGTCTAGTGAACAGAGGCTGTGACATCAGCAGAAGTTTCTCGCTCTGCACCCCCACCACACACACCCAAACCCCTGCTGAGAACACCCGTGGCTGGTGGGACAGCCACTGAGACATGGCATCACACCCACAGGGTCAGTCCCAGGGCAAGAGATACAGTTCTCAGAATATCCAGTCATTTCTCTGAGGGCGGGGCAAAATCCTTGGAACGAAATCATGTAAGAAGTGTTTCTGAAAGAGTCAGTTTTGTGTATGTAGAACAGAGGGTCATTTGATTTCACTTCATTTGCAAAATGCTAGTGGGCAGAATGGTCTGATGTGCCATCACATCTTCTGTGGGTGTTCTCGGCAAAGTGGGGCCAGTGGGAACGCAGCACCAGGCACTTCCCCTTTGAGAAGAACATATCCCTCCGTCTCCACTGTACAGTAGTTGGTCTTTTGCTAGAGCCAGAGGGATCCAGGAGGTGCCCCTGCTAAGCCAGGCACAGAAAGACAAGAACCACATGACCTCACTAACGTGCAATCACAAAAGAAAAAAAGAAGAAGAAAAGAAAAGAAACCATAAGCTTATCTCAGGGCGTGGCATAGCAGGTAAAGCCACAGCCTGAAGTGCCAGCATCCCATATGGGTACCGGTTCGAGCCCAAGCTGCTCTACTTCCGCTCCAGCTCTCTGTTATGGACTGGGAAAGCAACTGAAGATGGCCGAAGCGCTTGGGCCCCTTCACCCGCATGCGAGACCCAGAAGAAGCTCCTAGCTCCTAGCTTTGGCCTGGCCCAGCCATCTAGGGAGTGAACCTCTGTCTTCCCTACCCTCTCTGTAACTCTGACTTTCAAATAATAAATAAGTAAATCTGTAAAAGAATAAGATACAGAGACAGGTGACCGTGGGCACTAAGTTATGGTTGGGTAAGGAGAAAGATATTCCGGTGTCCTTCTGTACTGTAGTGACTGTAGATAATGACAAAGTGCTTCATTTTTGTAAAAGGCTAGAAGAAAGGATTTTTAATGTTTTCACCATACAAAATGATAAATGTGTTAGGAGATAGCTATGTTTCCCTGATTGGAACATTATACAAAACATCACACGGCGCCCTATAAATATATACAATCTTTATGTCAGTTACAAAGAAAGAAAGAAAGAAACAGGGAAAGAGAAGAAAGAAAGGGGGGAAGGAGGGAATATGATTATATTCTTAGAATTGTATCCATGAACTACACTGAATCTGTTCTATTTATCTAAATGTCACATTAACACAAAAAAGCAGTAAAAATAAATTTTTAAAAATGTAAGTGCCTGGCCGGTGCCATGGCTCACTAGGCTAATCCTCCACCTTGTGGTGCCAGCACACCTGGTTCTAGTCCTGGTCGGGGCGCCGGATTTTGTCCCGGTTGCCCCTCTTCCAGGCCAGCTCTCTGCTGTGGCCCGGGAGTGCAGTGGAGGATGGCCCAAGTCCTTGGGCCCTGCACCCCATGGGAGACCAGGAGAAGCACCTGGCTCCTGCCTTTGGATCAGTGTGGTGCGCCAGTCATGGCGGCCATTGGAGGGAAGACCTTTCTCTCTCTCTCTCTCTCTCTCTCTCTCTCTCACTGTCCACTCTGTCAAAAAAAAAAGTAAGTGCCCTTGCCCAAAGACCATCCCCAATCAGCTTGCCCATCTCAGTTAATTATTTAAAGAATTAATGAGGAGTGGCTCTGCTGGCTGGAGGCTGGAGTGAAGGTGGGTAGCGGAAGGCATCCTGGAGGGAAGGGCTGGGAGAGGAAGCCTTCAGGCTTCTCAGTGGAGCTCTCCTGCAGGGCCGGTCATGGGCAGCCACAACCAGGAACCGCAGACATGAAAGGGGCTACACTCTCATGTTTCCTGCTTCTGAGCCATTTTCCCAAGAGGGCTGCTGGGACCAGAACATAAGAGTCAGCCAGGGAAGTTCACATGCCTGCAATTGTTCTCACATCACAATGAAAACAGAACAGGTCTGGGGGAAACACCATCCTAGCTAACTCTCAGAAGATACCAGAATAGCCAAGAGTCGCAGCTCACGTCCTAAGGCTGTTGGAATTGGAGGAGATGCTTAGCCATCTGGCCCGAGTGTTCTTACCATTTGAAGTGCCTGAGACCATTCTAGGAACTATGATAAAGAGCAAAGAGCCTTCTTTCAAGAACAAAATGCCTATGTGCACAAAGATATAACATATTGCAAACGATAAGCAGAGAGTTTGCAAGAGCATTGAAGCCCACTGGATCCTGGGTAATGGATGCCCAGCCCAGCTGTCTCCCACCCACTCCCACCCCATGATGAATGAAGAAGTGGAGTGCTTAATAGCGAAAGCAATAAAGCATAGTTTCAAATAGGCTGTGTTGTGACAGAGTCAAAGTGAGCGCCAGCAGCCCTGATTATTTCCACTGCTTTGTGAAGCATTAAAAGAAATTTCTACTTGAATTGTTTTTCTATCTCACATCCAAGATGCAGAACACTGGGTATCTTTTGCTGCCACTCCAGTTTCAAGGAGCCACAGGCCCACATGTAAGGAACCCACCCAATGAAATGCTAGCATCCTTGTTTTTACATACAGATTTAAAAAAAAATTCCTGAGGACAACATATTCCGCCGAGAGCCGCCTGGATGTTCGCAGAGTGAGCATCCCATTGATCGCTGTCAGTCTGCTCCCGGGAGTGGCAGTGACCGTGCCCCAACCCCAACTGCCTGCCGTGTGCACGGGTGTGCTTGTCTACTGCTGGCTGAACATCTTTTTGAAGCAGTTTCATCTTACTCTCATTAGTGTTCCACTCAAGTGCTCTGTCCCCTTTTCCCTCTCTATTCAGAACATGGGCTTCTGTTCTTTCCAAATCGCCAGCAATCCTTCCAAGTTGTCATGGGGCCAAACCCTCGCTCACCACCTCTCACCACTGACTAATGAGTCCTCTTAAAATGCAGCCCTACGGTGTTGCAAAGGATCCCTCTAGGCAATAAAACAGGGATTTGGGTGGGCTCTTTTAGAATTTCTGAGCATGTAATATATCTTTATCACTCCGCTAGGGATGCGAATCAAAAATTACTGTGTACCAATATTTTTTGGATCCTTTTCTTCCTTCATATTGCAAGAGACAGTCCTTAGAGAGACGAAGATTCTAGGAAAAACTAGAACATCGGTTACATACTTTTTTTTAAAACAACCAAGTATGTAGATTGCTAATCTTTCCAAGAGTGGCCATTATCTAGGGCAATGTGGTCATCACTTAATGCGAGAGGCAGCGTGAAACAAGCTGCACGTCGTGGGGGCACGAGCTGGGCCTGTCCCAAGGAGGGGAGCTCCTGGAGCCAGGTCAGACTATTCTAGGCCACCGAGGATAACCACCCCCAAGCCTTTGCTATGAATTCCAAGTTTGACCCCATTTCATCTGCCCTCTCACCCACATTTTTTTTCCAGCGGGGAGGGCAGTGCACAGCAGAATCTGATCTGGCTGCCTAGGACCCACTGAATCCAGGAAGCTGCAGGAAATGTATCCGCAGAATAGCCTTAAACCCAGGGCACTCCGAGATCTTGCCCATTTCCCATAGAAGGAAAACCAGCACACATCCTGCTGCTGGGCAATCAGCAGGCGGGGGCAGAGCTGGCCACGGCAGGGGCTCCTCGGCAGCAAAGGGGGAAGCTGGTGTGCTCCTCTTCGTGAGCACTTGGTGGTCTCCATTTGCCTGGCTCCTACAGGTGCACACCATGGCTCTGCTTTCAGGAGCTCCTTCCAAGCTGGCTACCACCTCGCCTAGGAGTAGTTACAGGCCTAGTCCTCAAATTGCCAGCAGCCTGTCCTCTGTGGGCCTTTAAGATGAAGTCCTCTTCTCCCCCACCCTGCCTGCCTGGGTGACACCCCCTTCAGACTCACTAGGCTCAGTATTTGATCATCTCCTTTGTCCTTTGTGTTGCCAATGTGCTGGTCTAGTCTAATTTGTAGGACCTACTCACCACCTCACTCACCTATTAATTTTTAATAGTCAATTTTTTGGCAGTTCCTCTTGGTATACAGCCAAAATAATTGACAGGAGGGTCTCATACAGCTATCTATATACCCGTGTTTATGGTGGCATTATCCACAATAGCACAAAGGTGGAAGCAACCCAAGTGTCTGTTGGTACTGAATGGATAGAACAATGTGGCATATACATACAACAGACTATGGCCCAGCCTGGAAACAGGACAAAACTCTGAAACAGGCTGTAGCACGAATGGACACTGAAGATCATGCCGAGGGAAATGAACCAGCCACAAAGGAACAAATACTGTATGAGTCCCCCTACATGAGGCACCAGGAGCAGTCAAATTCATAGAAACTTAAAGGAGAATAATGGTTGCCTGGGGGTGGGGAGAAAACTGGGCTATTAATATTGTATGGGAACACAGTTCTGATTTGGGAAGATGAAAAATTAGTGGAGATGGATGCCGGTGATCGTGACTCAAGAATGTGTATGCACTTGATGTTACTGAATTGTAGACTTAAAACTGATTATGGTGGAAAGTTTTATGTTATATTCATTTTGCCACAGTTTTTAAGAGTCTACTTTGGAAAGCAAAAGCAAGACTAAAACCAAAACATAACGCAAAATTTTGCCTGATTGGAGCTTATGTGCTCAATGCAACACTCCTGAAACTGAAGATAGAAGTCATTTCTCGGGCACCTTCTCCACTTCTTCCCTCCCCTATTGTGTCTAAACAGCTGCCCTCAAATTTTGGATGGCTCCTGGAGGCAGGGACATGGCTCTGAGAGAACGAGAAACGCTGCAGGCGCTGGAAGATGGGATCTTTCCCACGTGTTTCTGCTGAGATGATAAGTATTCACAGCATGACATTCTGAGGAAAAAAATTACATAAAAGCAATTTTCCCCAGTCTATTTCTGGACCTTGCATGAGTCATTCATTGCCTTCTGAAGTGCTTGCATTGCTAATGAGAGCTTTCAATGCACAATACAGCAAGAATCCTTCAAAAGTCTATTGGAATAGAGAATAAAGAAATGCTGTTTCATTTTAAGTTTGTCCTGGAGGATTGGAGACAAGCTAGATGGAAGAACCAACCACTTGCTCTGTGCTGAGCACTTTATGTGCAAAGCAAGCCACCTGGGAAGTGCCAGCTCAGTGGATCTAGAATCTCCTGTGCCTACCTAGATAATGTTTAATGTTTCCAAGAGCTTACTGTGACAGTTATAGGAAATGCAGTACACATCCGTCAGAGGTAAGTCTAGTTTGTGTTTTGTGTGGAGTTGCAATCTTGTGTGTGAATGATGATGTTTATAATGACCACCTGTATAATGATGATAAATTCAGGAGGCCTCACAAAGAGCTCCTAAAAGATCAATCCAAAAGTTGCTCCAAGCTGACTAGGGCCCTAGCCCAAATGCCTCTCACAGAGCAGCCCATTACCGAAAGATTTGTGGAAGTAGCATCTGCCTTTCTTTCCACCTCTTTCCTGCATAGCACTAAATAAGCATGTATATGAAACTACTCTAAAAATTATAATATATTACCCAAACACGAAACTTTCCAAATAGTGTCCTTGATAAAAATGATGAAATAGAGATTGCACGGAGGGTCCAGGGCAGCGTAGAAAGCCACTACAGAACCTGACCCAAGCCTGCTCTCACTGACATCAACATCACTTTTCTTCCTACACTGCACCTCCACACTAAATTCTCCAAATTCCTCCAAGGAGCATTCGGCTGAAGTTCATCTGGATCTCTTGGTCTACTCAAGAAAGGAACAGAAGATAATCACCAGCCAAAAAGAATTCCTCTTCTCTCTTCCACCTATGGTGGTGGAAGAGCCCCTTCTGTTCAAAGAAGTAAATGATGCATTTCTGAAGATGTGTCCATTTCCACTTAGCTCTCGTAGCAATGGGCTGCCTTCTTGTGTGCAGGTGAATGTGACCATATTTATTGTTTTCTCATTCCTTCCTCTGGAGACTATTGTCGATAAACAGCATAAACTTACAAGAGTCATTCCAGCTACCAACACTAGAGTTACCCTTCCCTCCTGCTCCTCCATTTCTGTTTAGTTCTTAGATGATCAGAGCAAGAGCCAATACTACAGACTCAGTCCAGTCCCAAAAAGTCCAGTGACTTGCCCAAGGTTACACACCTAGTCAGTGACACAGTGAGTAACAATCTTTTCTCATTACTCAAGCCCTTAGCTCTAGCTCAGCGCTTGGCACATGGTAATCACTGAGTCAATAGTTGATGTAATAAATGAATATATTTCATATCTTACATAGAAACAGTTACTCTATTACTCCATGGGAAGGAGATTAAGGAATAGAAATGCAAACCACCTTTATTTGTATGCCTTTGTCCAGGATATGAGAGGAACAGGTACCCAGGGGCTCTGAGGGTACACTTTCTCTTTTTGTATTGAAGATTGCAGTCCCTGTCACCCGCGCATGTGGTACTCATGTTTCATATGGTTTTTGGATGAGTACCACACCTAACTCTGATTTCTCATAGGATAGTGTGGAGGGGGGGTGTGGGTGTGTGCGTGTGAGGAATGGGGAGAGAGACATGGGTGCAGAGGCAAAAACAGAAAGACAAATTCATACAGGTAGGGACAACGGGTGGTCAGAAACAATAGGCGTATACGTCCATGGCTGCAGGTCCTCTGTAACGAAGTCCCCCTGTGACAGGCAGTGTCGGCAGCAGGCAGCACATTACAGTTGCAGGTGAAAGTGGAAGCAAAAAGAGCAAATCACTGCTGTGAAATGCCCACGGAGCCTCCCTCCATCTCAGCTGGGAGCAATTGTGCAGTACTCAAGGCTGACTCCAGCCCTGGGGAGGAGGCAGGGCACAGAAAAACTGCTTCCTTTATCTGAGAGTGGCCCTGACACAGGTAACAACCACTAGCAGCTGAGTTATCCAAGGGTGGACTCTCTTTGGGGCCATAAGTGCACCATGGACCCTACTATGCATCTGAGCCAGGCAGACAGTGGCAGAAGACCTTGCTCACTTGCGTGTAGAAGTGTTCTTTGCGGCTGATAGACCATGGAGCATTTTCAGAGACATGTGTCATTTCTGTGAAGAATGATGTCATGATTTTAAATCTAATTGTATTATAAATTATGCTTAAAAACCCTCTGCCAGCCTCTGTGCATTGCAAAGGACAAAAGGACAAAACTGTTGCCTTCTGTCTTCCTTGGACAAAAGGAAGTCAGAAAAGGCACTGGTGCAAGTGTAGTCCAAGTCCCTGCGAAAAGGCAGATGGCATGGTACAGGCTCATCCCTCAGCTCCTTCTCAGCACAGGCCAAGGCCAGGGAGTCTGCGTGTGCCCCACTCACTTCCTCTGACTCATGTAGACCTGAAATCCCCAGAGCAGAGGTAAGAGAACGAAAAGCTTGTTATAGGTTGTTCAGTCCTAAAAAAAAAAAAAAAAAAAAAAAAAAAAAAATACACACAAAAATTATACTGTGTGATTACATTCTCGTAAGGAATCTTATCTTAAGAGTTTATTGTCTTTTCAAGTGTGGAACCATGCCTGACACATAGATACTCCAAAGCTTTCCTTGTATTGAAAACTGCACAAAAGCAATGTATCATAGTGAAACCCCAGAGAGGCTTCCTCTATGCAGACACAAGGCAGAGGAACAGACAAGACAGAGCAGTTAAGTGGGCTCCCCCGGGTGCTCGCAGAACCTACGATGTTGACGTTCAGGGACTTCTGTCATCCTCCTTGACTTCAAAATCTAGGTGGCAGGCGTATCACACTGAAACTCCTACACTTCTCAAAGCCAACCAGACTCCCAGTACAGGCAGCTAAGGAGGCACAAAATGTTAAAAAACACATGAATCACAGAAAAATAGAAGCCAAAATATAAAGGATGTCTGACCTGAAAATGAGGACTTCTTTGAGGATTTCACAACTACTGGGTCATTGTTTCGTTGGTTTGCAGGAGAGATTAGGGTAGCCCCAGAAAGAAAATGAGAAAATGAAGGCTGAGGTACCGCAGGCCAAGCGGAAGGCTCTGAGTCAAATGCCAGCCCCCTGGGCCTCAAAGGTTGCCCAATGACACGCCTTCCCTTCCAAACTCGGGTGGCATCTTAAGGTGCTCTTAGGCAAGGGTCAGCACAGCACAGCCCATGACAACACCTTCCTGTGCGTAGTTTAGCATGGCCTACAAGCTAAGAATGGCTGTTACATTTTTAATTACTAAAATATCAAAAGAAAAATATTTTGCCACACTCGAAAATTACATGAAATTCAAATATTTCGGTGTCCATTATTGGAACACAGCCCCACTTAAGTCATTTACATGTTGTCTATGGCAGCTTTTGAACTACACCAGAAGAGATGAATCATGGCAAGAGCGACCACGTGGTCCGCATGGTCCAAAATCAGGCTTTTTACAAAAATGTTGCCCACTCCTCTCTAAGAGCACGGAATGGAGTTAGGCACAGCAAACACTCTGGGCGACTCTTCCAGGGACCACCAGGATAGCGGCTCCTTTGCAAAGATTCCTTCACTAAGGCAGAGAACCTGGAGGCCACACTGCTCCTGACCTGGAGGCTGAGACCCCAGATCAACCACTCTGCCACGAAACCCCGAACCCACTGCCGATTTCCACGGTTGTGCCGTTCCAACGTTAAAGTAAGTGATCTGTGCATTTTCAGTCCTGCATTCCAGCTGCTTGGACCACCCTATTATCTCACGGGAAATAACAGACTGTAATCACACAAACCTGTAATTACAGCAGCTAAACACTGAAGAGGGAGAAAGAGGAAAGCAGCGCTGAGTTTGTGGTGCAGTGCGGAGTAATCCGTCAGGCACGTCACGTGCCCCCCGAGGCCGCCCTCTGGGGTTGCATTTCTGGTAAAAGGGCATTCCCTAGATGAAAATTACTTGGATGAAAGGTTTGGATGCTGCTCTGCTTTGTTCCTGCTCAGACCCAGTGTCTTGCAAGCCTGGGTTTTTGGGTATCATCTACTGACAGCCCCACAGAGTCTCCTATCAGGCATTCAGTGCTTCCTGGAGTTCCGAAAACGCTGCACAGCAGAGGAAGACAATGTGGCATTGTTTGCCAACAAGTTCCACTTATCCCTTTGTTCAAAGGAATCGGAAAAGCAGTTTGTCTATGTGTGCTGGGGAATCAGCACAATTGGCAGTGTTTACAGCTATTGTTGTGGCAGCTCTAAGTGCAGATTTGGTGGGGAAGTCGCATATTAAAGTCATTTTTCTGTGTGCTTGGTGGTTGGCTCTCCAGTTACATAATTCTCTGCCTGTTGTGCTCCTGGACTGGACAGCCCCAGCCTGGAATGATTTGGCTATGGGGCTAGCACGTAGAGCAGCCAATGGCCTGAGATGGAGGAAAAGGGCCAACGAAGCTCTCACATGCACAGAATAAACATCCATGTAACTCCAGGTTACAGCACGAAGATTCCAGCAAAAGCTCTCTGAAAACCCAGCCTGCACCTTGGACATGTTTGAACTGGAAGTTAAATTTAGATTAAATTCAAATTTAAAGCTCTTGGATCTTTTAGGAAGTAAAGAGGGAAGGGAGGGAGGGAGGGAGGGAGGGAGGGAGGGAGGAAGGAAGGAAGGAACCGGGGCGGGGGGTGGGGGAAGGAGTTAGAGATGGAGGATGAGTGTGGTGGTTTACGCTATGCCTACCTGGCTGGTCTAAACTACAAGGACAAAAAGGAGGCAGCAGCCACTTTGTAACAAGCACACACCTCTCTATGAGATCAATAGGCAATTTACTGCTGTGAGGGGCTTGTGAAGATCTAATTAAAATCCCTAATCAATTGACTTTAAGTAGGAATACCTTGGCAGGCCTGGCTTAATCAATGGAAGCCGTTTCAAAGAAGCCTTTGGCATTCTCTGAGCCAGACTCTGAATAGCCTCTGAGTCTACAGTTGCTCTCTTATGTCTGGATCTTCTCTGCCTGGCCAGCTGTGGCTGCCTCAGCCTGTGCCTGTGGGGTACAACCTGCTCTTTAGCTTCCCTCCCAGACTGCCTGCTCATGACCTGCAGTCTTGCACAGAGAGCTCCCACAGTAGTTATTCCAATTCCTTATAGTTTCTCTCTATCATCTGTCTACCATTTTCTATCTCTTATCTATACTTCAATCTATCATCTAACTCCCTATCTATCTATCTACCTACCTATTGTCTACCTATCACCCACTAGTTTTACTTCTCTGGTGGAACCGGACTCACACAGAGGACAAGCTCACCTCACCATGCAAACAGCTCAAATCACAGGAGCATTATAAAATCTTCCAGTAAAATTGATCTCAATCCCTAACCCACCTAAGGGATATGACATTTTTGTATCAAAAATACAAGGGGTGGACATTTAATCTAGAACTTAAGCTGCCATTTGGGATGCTTGCATCCCTTATCAAGAGTACCTGGGTTGGAGTCTCAGCTTCACTCCCAATTCCAGTTGTGCTGTTAATGTGTGTCCTGGCCAGCATGAAGAGATAGCTCAAGTGACTGGGTCTCTGTCACCCATGTAGGAGACCGGCTCTGCCCTGACCATTTTGGGCATTTGTGGAGTGAACCATCCAGTGGGAATTCTGTCTTTCAAGTAAATCACATAAATAAGTAAAATTTTTATTTATTTATTTTTTTGACAGGCAGAGTTAGACAGTGAGAGACAGAAAGAGACAGAGAGAAAGGTCTTCCTTTTTCCGTTGATTCGCCCCTCCCCCCCAATAGCCGCTACGGCCAGTGCACTGAGCCGATCCAAAGCCAGGAGCCAGGTGCTTCCTCCTGGTCTCCCATGGGGTGCAGGGCCCAAGAACCTGGGCCATCCTCCACTGCACTCCCGGGCCACAGCAGAGAGCTGGACTGGAAGAGGAGCAACAGGACAGAATCCTGCGCCCCAACCGGGACTAGAACCCAGGGTGCTGGCGCTGCAGGCGGAGGATTAGCCTAGTAAGCCACGGCGCCAGCCCAAGTGAAATGTTTTTAAAAGATTTAAAAAACATACACAAAACTCCAGAGGGCCATGCTTAGAGGGTCTGTACAGAAGCTCTGTAGACTGCAGAGTTCACAGTGTTTCTACTAACCTCCTCCCTGACCTGGGTTCTGAAATGAAGGTCCTCTGTGGAGCAAGCAGGGGCACGGGGGTCTCACATCTTTCCTTGGTGCAGTGTTCACCCAAAAGCATATTCAGGTAGGAGGGTGTCAGGACCTGGCAATCGCAGAGTAGTCCCAAGCCACCAGATCTTGATTCAACACAAACTTCTCTCTGTTCTTCCCATTTCCAGCAGCCAGGAAGAAATGATTAGGCCTAAGGAAAGCATTGTTTGACTGTTGGTTTGCTAAGGACTTGAGTCATCATCTCAGTAAATCATCATTTTTTCCATATGGAGGTAATCTGAGTCCTACTACTCCCACTTGGCCTTGAAGCAGAGTCAGAGGAGGCACAGATTTGCCTGGTGTGGTGGGAACCATCTGGCTTTCAAAACCAGCCCATGGTGGGATGTTCGGATTCCCAAGGGAAGGTGGAAGAGGAGTGAGAGAAAAGAGGGGAGTCAGGTGGGCAGTGATGGGGAAGAACACAATTCCTTTTAGCATTTTTATCCAGTTTCCAATATCCCCATCCAGGAGGATTCAAAATGCAGACAGATCAAGGGACCCTTGAAAATGCAAATTAGGAGGCTTCTCCTAGTTGATAAATTCAGAAAAGATCAGAAACACATTAACACACATGAAGGATGTTTTCAATTATGAATTCATTTAACATTGTATGCAATTTTAAGATTGTATATTTTAATACAAGTTAATCCATATCAAAATCCATGAACTCATAGGTGGGCATTATGGTACAGCAGGTTAAGCCACTACTTGAGACACCTGCGTCTTTTATCAGAGTGCCTGGTTGGTCCCAATGAGTCACATTTCTGATCCAACTTCCTGCTAATGAGCCTTGGAGGCAGCCAATGAGGGCCCAAGTACTTGGGTTCCTGCCACCAATATGAGAGAAGTTACTGGTTCCTGATCTCAGCTGTTGCAGCCATTTGTAAAGTAAACCAGTTGATAAAAATCTTCATCTCTGCCTCTCTCTGTATCACTCTGCCTTTCAAATAATCTTTTTTTAAATATCCATGAGCTCTGTTGGGCTTCAGGAAAGCCCCATGGTCACAGTTGATGGAGAACCCATTGAGAATAATGTCAGAGTCCCCATTTTTGCAGATGTTGATGGGTTGGACATACTGCCCAACTCAGCAATGTTGCAGGAACAAAAGGAAGGAGATATATTTTCTTTATGAAAATGTTTTCTTTTACTAAATCTCTATTTTCAGCAAAAATCATTTCTCTCTAGATAAAGGCAAAGGATAATATTAGATTCAGAGCAAACTTTTGGCTGAGGTAGAAGATTGTCACTTGGTTGGATCAGTTTCTTGAAAGATTAAAGAAAATAAGGAAGGAAGGAAAGAAGGAAGGGAAGATGTGAGACAACACACTGCTTTGTATTAGCTGCTTCAAAATCAACATTATATAAAAGGAGGGAGAAAAGAAACTGATCATGTAAATACGAATCTGAAACCATACTTGTATGTATGTCCATGGATATACATTCCCGTTACGCTTCAGGTTTGCCAGAGCAAAGAGAATAACACAAGGGTACCAAAAAAGTTCATGGACAAATGAAATTAAAAGAATAAGTTTATTTTGGTATAAAAAAAATTTTGAAAACCAGGCATAGTTTTTCTCAAAAATTTCCACATATTTGGAAAAAAAGCACCAAAATCTTTTTCCTCAAAGTAAATCTGTACATTGTATTCCATTTTCCACAAATTTTTTCAAGTACCTTTGTACAATCACACAACTAGTCTTTTCATCATTCAAGAGTTTTTAAAAATTGACATTACTACAGAAATGATCTCTGAGCCTATTCACCTCAATAACGTTTATGAACTTGCCTTTGATAACAAATTGTATCTGTGATTAAGATATTTCTGTTCAACAATTGAGACACAAATGTCCGGCACATGGACTTCGCAGGGGAAGCAGGCTGGTTCCAGGAAACCCTGGACACATGGTTGCTGCAGCAATGCCATATGCAGAACACAGCTGATCGCGTAAGCTCTTCTTCGCAAGCATCATCTTCCATACATTCAATGTACAGCCCTTCTCCCCCAGGGGCTGGGGAAGACTACTGGTCAGCAGCAGGGCTCAATATGCTTGCATGGTGCTTTATGGGCTATAAAGTATGTCTTAATTTATTCATTTGATCATCAAAAGCATCTTGAAATGAAAGCAAAGAAGCCATAATGACTACCCATTTTACTGGAAGTGCTATTAAATTCCACATTTTACTGTTCTAGAAAAAAAAGAGCTGAATGCCAAAGATCATACAAATAGTAAGTGGGAGAGCTTAGAATCACAAACCTTCAAAGACTGGTAATGAATTGATTGACTCAAGGACTTATTCTTAATTAGGTATGTCATTGGCAAGAATAGAGTTGAATACTTTATTGATGAGTTTTGGGATAGCCTCTCTATAAAGGAACCTGCAGTGTATATCAGAAGTCTTTAAACTCTGCTAATTTTCCCAATAATTCCAACTCTAGACTCAATACTTTAATATAGATATCCAATATTGTTAGACTGACTAAATTATCTTTGTACAATAGAATACTCTGTAGCTAGTAATAACTTATATCCATGTTATATTTAAACAGAGGAACATATTCTTGATTAAGTTTATAAATTTTATTTTTACTTTTGATGTAAAATTGTACATATTTTCTGGACATACTACATTTTGACACATGTATACACTTATAAGTTTCAACATTTATCTTTTTCTGGTGCAAATATTCAAGACTTTTTTTTAGAATTTTTTTAGAAAATTGGCCAGTACATTGTCAATATCTATAATCATCCTACCATACAATAGAATCCCAGAACTCATTACTCCTATAAAATTACAGCTTAATGCTTGTTCATCAAACCTTCTTCGTCTATTCTTCCCAATCTTTGGTCACCATCAGTCTACTCTCAATTTCTATGAGATCAACTCTCAGACTCCTTGTGAGGAAGAACATGTAGCAATTGTCTTTCTGTAACTTTGGTAAAAATATTAAATTTTTAAATGCTTAATATTTAAAATAGTAAATATCAAATATTAAATAAATATTTGACAAAATAGAACATGACCTTGAATTCACAATGCATTTTTGAAAGAAATATAAACATAAGAATCAAAGCAATACAACAAAATTTCAATTCAACATTTTCAGTATAACAAAGTGTGACTGGAGTGGTAGTTCTCACTGGACCCCAAGTGACAGGTGACTTCAGGTTCCATTAGTGCTTTACTTGCACATTTTCATACAGTTGGAAAATAGTGCTTTGTTCAAGCTGAATAAATAAGAGTGTCTGGGTCTGGCTTACAATAGGGTCTTCAGCATCAAAAATTTTCAGCTATTAAACCCTTTTTTTTGGAAAGATTTATTTTATTTATTTGAAAGACAGAGTTACAGAGAGAGGTCTCCCATCCTCTGGTTCACTCCCCAGATGGCTGCAACAGCCAGAGCTGTGCCAATCTGAAACCAGGAGCCAGGAGCTTCTTCTGGGTCTCCCATATGGGTGCAGGGGCCCAAGGACTTGGGCCGTCTTCTACTGCTTTCCTAGGCCATAGCAGAGAGCTGGATCAGAAGAGGAGCTGCCAGGCCTAGAACCAGCACCCATATGGGATGCTGGCGCTTCAGGGCAGGGCTTTAACCCACTGAGCCACAGTGCCAGCCTCTCAGCTACTAAATCTTAATTCTTGGCAATTAAGATGCACTGGGGTGAAAAGTGGCAGAGAGGAAATTAGGGTGGCAGAGAGGAAATTAGGGTGACAGAGAGGAAATTAGGGTGGCAGAGAATTCCAAGAAGTGTCCCAGGGACATGGGGCCACAGGACGTCCTGAGCAGTGGGTGGTTCAGGAGTGATGTCACGGGAGGCGTTACCAGGACAGAGGAGGGTCCAGGATCACTGCCCTGGCTGGCTCCAGCCTACCAGGAGGAGGAAGTGGAGGAGGAGGAGGAGGTGGAGGAGGAGGAGGAGGGCTCTGGAAATGCAATCAGAGGCAGCAGGTGGAGATGAGTCTTGGGAAGACAGCACTGCGTCTCCAGCCTTCCCTAGGCCTCAGAGGAGCAGGCTCCAAGCATGTGATCAAATCAGCCTTTCAGAAAAAATGAGCAGGAACTGTTTGTACAAAACATGGGGAGCCTCCCCGAGCAGCTCCAGCTCCTCAGCTTTGCAAACTCCAGCAGGTGCCTCACCCCGCAGCCACTGCATCCTAATGCCTGGCCTTTCTCCAGGGGTGTCCTCTACTCATTAGGGCTCCATCAGCACCCCCCATGGCAGGGGAACACAAAGCACATATCCCCAAGGGCCAAGAAGAATGCCCACAGCGCCTGGGTGCCTGGGAGCCTGGGCTACACATTCCCCATAGACCAGGGAGGACACACCACGTGCTCCTGTCTCGCAGACACACTCCCCTCTTGCCCCTTCTCCACTCCCTGAGCTGCTGTGTGCTTTTTCACTGCTTCCCTCTTCTGCCCCCCCCCCCCTTCCTGGCCCTGGTTCTCTGTCTGTTCCACCGAGCCAAGGAGGTATCCCCTGCTACGTACCTCACGGACTTCTTACTGACGAGGTCTAGTCACCCACAGGTGTTCCCTCTCCACCGGCAGGGAGCCTCAGCTTCTTGGTCTAAAAGAAACACAAGAAGAGACGGTCCTGCCATGCACCTTACAGCTGTGCGCTCCCAGGGGCCCTGGTACATGTCACTGAATGCCAGCGGGGAGACACTGTCAGCAGAGAGTTAGACCACACCTCCTAGGCTTGCTGTTCAGAGAAGCCTACTGATCAGTGAGGCTGGCATCTGTCTTACAGTGCCAAGGCTGGCATGGAGTTGGTTTGGTCTTTTATGGATGGAGTCAACTTGCTTCAAATCCCTGCTATGAGCGTTGTTTTGGATAAGGTAGCTAAGTCAGGTAGCCTTAGGTTTCTTAACTACTAATGGAAATATGTGACTTCGTATATGACTGATGGGAAGAAGATATGAGTTGAAGTAGATAAAGTACAATTTAACAGTTTCAAGAACATGGAACCCATCCAGTATGTCCAGGAAAAAGGAATAAGTAAAACAAAGCTCAAACCCTTACACAAACAGTGTTCATCCAACTGCATCATTCCCGCGTTATCCTCTGACAACTTTAGGGATATTGGGGCTTTTGCATAAGAACATATAAGACAATTATATTTTATGTATCTATGGTACATGTTTAATATTCATGTCAGAAAGGATATGTGGGTGTGTGTGTGGGGGTGGGTGGGAAAGTGGACCTAATGACCTATTTAAATATTTAAGGGATAGGGAGTAAAATAAAATACAAAAATCACTTTGAGAAACTTCAGAAATAATGAAAATTAGTGATATGAGGGTAAAAAAGAATTATTCTGGTGCAAAACCAAACACAGGTATTACAAGAAAACTAATATCCCTCAGGACCATAAATGCAAATATCCTTAACAAAACATGAACGCATAGAGAGGCCAGCAAAGCAAGTGGCATAGCGAGTAAAGGTGCCACCTGTGATGCTGGCATCCTATATGGGCACTGCTTCTACTCCAGGCCACTCTGCTTCTGATCCAGTTCTCACTAATGGCCTGGGAAAGGCAGCAGAAGATGGTGCAAGGGTTTGTGCCTCTGCCACCCACGTGGAAGACTCAGAAGAAGCTCCTGGCTGCTGGCTTTGGCCTGGTCCAGGTCTGGCCATTGCAGCCATCTGAGGAATGAGCCAGCAGATGGAAGATCTTTCTCCCTCTCTGTCTGTCTCTCCCTCTGTAACACTGCCTTTCAAATAAATACATAAATAAACCTTTTTTTAAAAAATGAACAAATTGAACTGATAATACACAAATAGAATAACATCACCTTGTGGGATTTATCCCAGGAACAATAGGTTGGTACAACATTCAAAAATCAATCAATAAAACACACCATATCAATAGACTAAGAAAGAACCATACTTTCATCTCAATAGATTGAGACACAGAATTGATGAAACTCAACTTCCATCCGTGATGAAAACTCTCAACAAACTTAGAAAGAAACTTCCTCATTTTCATAGAGGACATCTATGGAAAACCTACAGCTACCAGGAGACGTATTATTGAAAAAAAAAAAGAATGATTTTCCCTCATACTTGGGAACAAAGCAAGAATACTGGCTCTTACACTCCTAGTCAACATTTTACCAGAGATCCTGACCAGCACGGCAAGTCAGGAAGGGAAAGTTTAAAAGGCATCCAGATTGGAAGGCAAGAAACAAAACCCTCTACATTCAGAAAATATTACCTTTATAGGATATCCTAAAGGATTTATTAAAAAAACTACCCAAGTTAATATTTTTAAATTGCAATTCCTATATGCAAAGAAATGAACAACTGTAAATTTAAGTTTTAAAATATATTTACAAGAAGGCCTAAAATATATTTACAAGAACATGCTATGCAAAGCTATAGCATGTTCCGATATTGGAAGACTTCATGATGTTAAGAGGCCAATGCTTTCCAAATTAATCTACAGTTTTGTTGCAAAACCCATGAAAGTCCCAAGAAGTTTTTTTGAGGAAGTTAACAAACTGATTCTAAAAGTTATATGGCAAAGCACAGACATACAATAGCCAAAAATGTCTTTGAAAAAGAAAAAGACAGGTGGAGAACTGTCATTACCTAACGTCAAGGCTTCTTATAAAGCTGGAATAATTACGATGGTGTGATTCTGGTGACAGGAACCAGCAGACTGTCCAGAAGTAGAGGCACACATTTGTGATCAATGGGCTTCTGACAGTGGTGCCAAGTAAGGAGGAAGGACAGTCTTCTCATCAAATGGTGCTGGAAAATTTGAACATCCATATGCAAAAAATGAAAACCCATGCCATAAACAAGAAACAGGCTTTTAAAAAATAACATAAGGGGAGAAAGTACTTCCAACAAAACAATGACAACAGCAAGACAAAAACAGAACCAAAACTACAAAGCATCATACTTGTGCTTGACAAGTCGCTTTAATACTAGCTAATATCTGCAACATATAAGAGAACATTACATATACAGTCCTTTGTACGATTTTGATCAGATTTGTGTACGATTTCAGATATTTGGAAGAAAACCAACTATACTTAGGGTAAGCAGCAAGAAAAAAAATTCACATAGATGTCCCCCAAAAATATGTTCAAACCCTAATCCTTGGAACCTGTGAATATTAGCACAAATAGCAGAGATGTGATTAAGACTCTTAAGAAAAGGAGCTTATCTGGGATGATCCAGGTCTGTCCTAAGTGTAATCACATCCAGTAGGGGAAGGAATTGTGAGACACACAGAGGAGAAGGTGTTGTGAGGATGGAGGCAGAGATTAAAGTGAGTCACGCGTCCAGGGCCTCCAGCCGTCACCGGAAGCTGAGGGAGGTGAGGAATGGTTCTGCCCTCCATCTCCCAGAGGGAGCACAGCCCTGTCAGGACCTTGTCATCAGCTCCATGAAGCTAACATTGGATTCTGGTTTCCAGATTCATAAGAGAGCAAATTCCCATTGCTTTAAACCATCGAGTTGGTGGGTGTTTGTAATTGCAGCCATAGGAAATTAATAGCCATATGGTCATGGTGTGGTCCTACAGGACCCGGCAGCCAAGCCTACTTTGGCTACAGATGCAGGCCTTGTGTGAATTACTCTTGGTCTGGACTGAACCAGACGGCCTGTTGCTGGGGGTGCTCCCCGTGCCCCCACCTCACACCCCAGTGTGTGGGGCCTGCCCAGAGCGGGACACAGAACCAGGAATCAGTCCCAGGGACTGCCACAGGAGCAATAACAGACTCCTGCTCTGTGCCCTGCAGAAAAACCACATTTCCAAACCTCCCTGGCAGATGCAGGCAGCCAATGAGAAGGATGCAGAAGTTACCGGTAAATGTCTCAGGAGAAAGTCTGCGTAAGAAGTGGATTCAAGTGAGGCACAGGTGTCTGAATTTGTTTCTTAGGTCTGCAAGACAGAAGTGATGGATGGAAGCCCAGCAGCCACATCTCCACAGTGAGGTAGCCTTGGACACAGAAGCATGTGCTCAGGAGGGAGGCAAGAACCACAGAGGGAGCCTGGGCATTCCTGACGGCTATGGAGCTTCTGTAATCTCCCTGGACACTTTGCCTCTGTTTACCATACAAAGAAAAACAATGCACCTTATTTTGTTCATGCCATTATTATATTGAGTTTCTATTAGCAGTAGTCAATAGCAATTTCTAGCTTGTTCTAATATCTAATTAACTTTAGTAAATGATATTGAAAACTAGAGAGAGAAAGTTAATAATTCACAGCATAATTTTTATCCCTGTTAAGCTTTCAGAAACCAAAGTTGCTGGTTTCACCAAAGATTTATATTAGTTTAGTTCTCTAACCTCTCTTGTCTTTTTTTTCAGTTAAAGTGAAAATGACAAGAATCATGCAAGCTATAAGTTATATCTTTTTTTTTTTTTTTTTTTTTTTTTGACAGGCAGAGTGGACAGTGAGAGAGAGAGACAGAGAGAAAGGTCTTCCTTTTCTGTTGGTTCACCCCCCAGTGGCCACTGCGGCTGGTGCGCTGCGGCCGGCGCACCGCGATGATCTGAAGCCAGGAGCCAGGTGCTTCTCCTGGTCTCCCCTGGGGTGCAGGGCCCAAGGACTTGGGCCATCCTCCACTGCACTCCCGGGCCACAGCAGGGAGCTGGACTGGAAGAGGAGCAACCGGGACAGAATCCGGCGCCCCAACTGGGACTAGAACCCGGAGTGCCAGCGCCGCAGGCGGAGGATTAGCCTAGTGAGCCGCCGCGCCGGCCAAGTTATATCTTTCTTACATCCCCAGAAATCATGGAAAGAGTACCCAGCTCTGTTACTGGCTCCACATCAAGGAAAAGCAACCTGAGCAGGCGAATGACTAACTTCTCCCACCCCCTGGTATTAACACTCAGTGTGCGCAGAGAAGAGCAGCACACTTGCTGATTAAACTGTGCAAGTCTGCATTGTGTAAAGGCCGACTTCTTTGGGTGAAACAAAGTTCGGATAATTTTCTCCTGTTTGCTGAAAACATCATTTAATCTACTATAGAGATGTGAGTTCCAAAACCCCAGATGAGGGGACAGTATAGGGAGCAATGCTGGTTGACCGTGTCAGAAGCAGACTGAGGAAAGAACAATGAGAAGAAGCCATAAACATAAAACTGATCGTAAAAGAGACTCTTCGGGTTATCAGAGGGCAGTGGACTTCAGCCAGTGGGACCCATTGCCACTGGGCCTGCATCTTCTCCACCTCACCTGTTTAAGAGAACAGTGCTCACACCACTTCACAAATCCCCTGTGAACACTGCCGGACTGTCCTAGGGAGCCAGGCGGGGAATGCAGGGATTCTAAACAGGAGGCAGGCTAAGCACGGCCCCAAGCTCTGTAGTTCACCTACACCAGGTTGGTTATCTAATTATATCTGCCACAGTTTCTTCAGCCCTTAATGGCTCTTCAAAGGGAGGTCCAAACTCAGACAGGGGAAATCAAGGCTGAAAGACTTTTATTCCCAGGCCCTCCAGCTGAAAGGCAGCCAGTGGCCACACCCAGTGGTGGGGCTCCCAGGAGCTCTGCTGGGAACCACCCAAGGACCCTTGCCAAACAATCAACCTAGATGTGTCCCATCCGTTTATGCCAATGGGAGACAAGGTTAAGGGGAAAGGGACATTGATCTTTGACTTCAGCTCTGGTACATCTTTTCTGGGGGGAAACTGAAAGTGAAACTGATCTGCTTATCAATGTTTCTGAAATTAATAAGGTGAGTGGGTTCTTGCCATGAATTTAAAAATTCTGAATACTGGTTCAAATAGATCAGGCAGTATGATAAGTTTTTTTTTTTTTTCAAGCGTTTTATCTAGTGAGAGAAATGCATAGGGGAGTGAAGGCTTTAAGGGAGAAAGAAAAGCCTGAAAATTAAGCTGGGGTCCCTCCGGAGCAGAGAGCAGGCCAGGACCCACGTGCAGTGAGCGTTTGGCTGTGAGCGGCCACAGCAGCTTAGCAGGAATAGCAAAGCGAAGGCGGAGAGCATGGACGGCCCAAAGGCCATGCACCCTGGAGGGGCTGGGCAACAAGGCAATAATGGCAAAAGAATTACCAAGGGCCGGGCCCACTGTGTTCCAGGCCTTTTATACACCCCCAGAGGGGTGTGGTCACATAGCCTGATTGGCAGGTGGGCATACAAGTGGGTTCAGGTAGGGGGATGCGATCACAGAGGGGCATAGTAAAGCCATGGTCTTCCAGCTCACAGATCTAATTAACTTTATCCTACCTGCCTGCCTACATCAAAAGACATGCCCCATGTAGACTGTACCGGCCGCAGCTTGATAGAGCGAGAAGAGATTCAGCTGTCTTTAGACTAGGACATGGCTCTGCTCCTGTTTAGCCACTTATCTTAGTGCAGAACTTTAACCTCCCTGAGCAGGAAATCACTGCTGATAACATGTGTGAGTCAAGACTGATGGTCAGGGAATGCTTATTCATTCATCCCTTGTCCACATTCCCATCACCACCGACTGCCGGCCCCCAAGCCAAAGCTAGACTGTCTATACGTTTTGCTACATTGTGCATATGTGTGTGTATGTGTGGGCATGCTTACTTTGATGATACATAATAGCAGATTCCCTAAAACTGGAATTTCAGTTTGTCTTGAAACACCACAGTGGCAATGCTGGGCTGCATCCTTCCTTGGACACACAGCGAGAAGGGAGCGTACAGACAAGGCTTGTGCTCCCCTGCCCGTCAAGTTCCCAGCCCCACCTTGTTCATTTCCTTGACTTATCCACCTGACAAGTTATGTGGAACTTCAAAAGTTCATGGAAAATGGAATTTAAAAATAAGTTTATTTCCATGCAAAGAAAGAAATAAAAATCTATGCATCCAGCAGGTCTTCAAAACATCCATGGAAAATGCATATTATGGGGGGAAAAAGCATGGATTTTGAGTTGTTTTCCATCAAAACAAACTTAGCTTTTAATTTCATTTTCCACAAACTTTCTGAAGCACCCCCCACAGACAGCTGAATTTACCAAATCTGGAAGCAATCACAGAGGCGCCACTCCAACTATCCTCCTTTCTTCCCTCTACTGCACTGCAGGTTTCTTTGGTACCCTCATCCCAGGACTGAAGTTAAACAAGCCATTTGGGATAGTTCTGCTCATGATGGGGCAGTAGATTGAACGTGAAGTGGAAAGTTCAGACAGCCAGCCATAGGAAACCGAGTTGCAGGGAGGGTGCTGGAGGAGACCTGCGCACGCACAGCACAGGGGCCTGATGCAGCTTCATGAGGTTGGCTTGCTTCCCTTCGCATAGTCAGGGAATTGAGTTTGTGAGAGTAAACAGGGTCAATCATTGCAGCTCAGTTCCTAAGTGTTAACGTTTAAATGTCATCTTTCATCTGATAGAATTCAAATCAGCTTACACTTACACATAAAGTGAAAGATTAAGTTCCTTTAATTATCAAATACATGGGTAAGGGAAACAAATTGTTAATAGTCCACAGGAAACAGACACTTTGTTATTACTGATTGGAGTACAAAATGATACAATATTTATGATGGGACATTTGGAAATATCTAATAAGGTTCCAGATGAATTTCCCCATTCCAGGAGCCTATCTTGAAGATTCACCTGCTTACGTGCCACATCACAAAGAGAACGACAATACTGCTCCAAGTTTGTCTGAGGACTAAGAGGCTGACTGGAACCCAGGAGCTTCAATGCTAAAATTGGGGTGGCTCCAGGGAAGTCAGGGCTGCTGGCTATCCCGGTAAAATATTACCCTAAAATTCACTGGTTTACAACAAGTCACATTTATCTCATGGTCTCTGTGAGTCAAGAGTCTGGACCTCTGCCCCCTTCTCCCGTAGTCTGCAGTCAAGAGGTCAGAGGGGGCCAGGGTCCTATCAGAATGTTCTGCTTCCCCGTTCACTTCCGTGATGGCTGGCAGGATTCTGTTCCTCAAAGGCTGTAGGGCTTCAATTACTTGCTGGCTGTGGGCTGGAGACTTCCCTTAGCTCCTTGCTACATGGGCCTCTCCAATGGGGTATCTTGCTTTATTAACAACAGTAAAAGGGAGAGAATGCGCTAACAAAAAAGAAGTCCGAAATTTTGGGAACCTAGTCACAGATGTGGCGTGTCTTCAATATTTGCCACCAAAGAGGTCTTCAAAAAGCTCATATGAAATACATATCATTGGAAGAAAAAAAAACCCTATGGTGGATCTCAAAACTTTTTTGCAGCAAAGTAAACATCTTTCAATTCCATTTTCCACAAACTTTTTGAAGTTATCTTGTATTCTGTTGGTTAGAAGCAAGTGACTCAAAGAGAAGGATTATCAAAAACCAGAGGTAAAGATCATCGCTGGGACCGGTTCAGAGTCTACTTGAATCCAGGCCTGGTGACACATGGGTGGCAGGAGCCCAGACATGGGCCATCTTCTGCTATTTTTCTATAGCCATTAGCAAGGAGCTGGATTGGAAGTGGAGCAGGCAGAACATGAGTGCTGGCCCCCACAGGGGTCACTTTTATTATCAGCAATGCTGCCTGAAAAATGTAGTTTTTGGTCTCCCCTTAAATGTTGCCAGGGTAGCAGAGCTACCCTATAGACCACAGGTTGAAATCTCATGAGAAGGAGAAGGTTTGCTCTCCATTTCCCCACCCACCCTTATAAGAGCACCTGCAAAGTCTCCCCTCCAGAGAGGAGTAGCACAACAAGCAGGATTGCTCAAATGGCTTTGGAGGAGCCATAAGGAAAGATGGGGATGAAGAGGAGGAATTCCCAAGCCAATCCTATCTCCTCGTCTTCTTCTTCTGAAGCAAACCCTGCTTGAAGTACAAAGCTGATGGGACCAGTGCCGTGGCGCAGCAGGTTCATCCTCCACCTGCGGTGCCAGCATCCCGTATGGGCACTGGTTCTAGTCCCGGCTGCTCCTCTTCCAATCCAGCTCTCTGCTGTGGCCTGGGAAAGTAGTAGAAAATGGCCCAAGTCCTTGGGCCCCTGCACCCGCATGGGAGACCGGGAAGAAGCACCTGGCTCCTGGCCTCAGATCTGTGTGGTTCTGGCCACTGAGGCCATTTGGGGAGTGAACCAATGGAAGGAAGACCTCTCTCTCTGTCTCTCCCTCTCACTGTCTGTAACTCTGCTTCTCAAATAAATAAATAAAATATTTTTAAAACAACTAAAAAGAAGTATAAAGCTGATGTGTTCTGGGAGTTTTGTGTGTGTGTGTGTTTGTGTGTGTATGTATTTTTAAATAAAGAGGCTATTGTGGAAATAACCCAGTTAGGTCTTAGGGCACTATCTAAGAGCCAGCAGCTGAAGTGCTTGGGACATTTAAAGAAAAATGTAAATGTCACCACTCTCTATATGCCCTGCACATAATAAGGCAAGAGAGTCAGCAAAGTTGCCTCTCAAGTCACAGCAGTCCCACCCCGAGAACACTTCTTCAGCCACTGCCCTCCACTGCCTCCCAGGCAGGTGTTTCTGCTAGGACTAGGATGCAGGCCCAGCCAGGTGGGATAGCTCACCTGTTGCTCCCCTACAGGCCCCTGAGCCCATAGACCCACTCTACTCTGCTCTCTTGCACAGTGTGCCCTCTTTTCCCCTTCCAGATTTTTTTTTTAATTTTTGACAGGCAGAGTGGACAGTGAGAGAGAGAGAGAGAGAGAGAGGTCTTCCTTTGCCGTTGGTTCACCCTCCAATGGCCGCCACGGCCGGCGCGGTGCATCGCGCTGATCTGAAGCCAGGAGCCAGATGATTCTCCTGGCCTCCCATGTGGGTGCAGGGCCCAAGCACTTGGGCCATCCTCCACTGCACTCCCTGGCTACAGCAGAGAGCTGGACTGGAAGAAGGGCAACCGGGACAGAATCCGGTGCCCCGACCAGGACTAGAACCCGGTGTGCCGGCGCCACAAGGCAGAGGATTAGCCTATTGAGCCACGGCGCTGGCTCCCTTCCAGATTTTAACAGTTGGCACTATTGCATGTTCCCTGGGATAGGAGCTTGGAGAGAGTTTAGGGTCCATATGGTTGATGTGCAGAATGAAGGTCAAGCTTCTATTCACACAGCAGCAAGTTGTTTTCCCCAGAGAGTGAATACCTCCATCAAAATCATCTGCTGGGGTATGTTGAAAGGATCTCTGGTGATTCTTTTCCCTCCGAGTCCCATTTTGTAAAGTCCTCTTCTGGTTCCTGATTTCTTAGCTTGGTGGGTGCCGTGCCCTGGGGAATGGGAGGAGGCCAGGAGCTCATCCTGCCCATAACTACCGCCCCTTTTGCAAACATCTGCTTGTTTGTTCCAAGATGTTCTTTGCATGCCAAGGGCAAGAGGTTTCCCCTTAAAGTGAACCCTGTCTTCTCTCAAGGACCTATGGCAGGCAACTCTATGGAGATGCTGCATTTGTCTTCCAGGCTCTGCTGAGACCTCCCCCATGGTCAAAACTGCCGTCTGCAGCATGTAGTCAGGCACTCACCCAGTGGAAAAGCCTGGTCCTTTTCTCCCTGAGCGTATCAATCCACTTCTATGA
The DNA here is from genome assembly GCF_964237555.1 of Oryctolagus cuniculus. Lineage (NCBI taxonomy): Eukaryota > Metazoa > Chordata > Mammalia > Lagomorpha > Leporidae > Oryctolagus > Oryctolagus cuniculus. The sequence continues at coordinate 88,233,356 of NC_091445.1, read as the reverse complement.
TCCCAGCAGTGCCTAGGTCAAGACCAGACCCCAGGGGCAAGTGGAACAAGCAGGCATCTGTGGCCACAGAGGAGTGGAGTAGTGATTCTCTACAAGGTTCGTTTCAGGGAGGAGAGGAAATAGAGGGCGAAGTCGGAGAAGGCAGAGGGGAGAGTTGGGAGAAGCCGGCAGATGTTGTCAAAGCCACCCTTTCAAGTGTCCTGTGCACTAGGAATCTGCAGATGCGCGTTGGCAGGGCTACAGTCAGTGCAGCGGGAGGCTGGGCCTTGCACATCTGGAAAGCATTTGGTAGGGGGCAGAGTGCAAACGCTTTCTGCTTCGTCTGCCTTCAGGCCGGCGCTGAGGGAGGGGCTGGCCCTGCACAGACAAACGAGTCCCTCTGGCCCTGCTCTGTTAAAAGCCCCCCCCCCTGAAACAGGAGGCTATCCCCTGCATCAGCTCAATCACATGGAAAACTTGAAATGCTTATAAAAAGGGAGAAGGGGATGGGGGCAGGAGGGGAGGGAGGAAGAGAATGCACCACAACTGAGAGCCTGGCTGGAAATCAAGAAACAAAATGTACTTGGACCAAGTCCAGGGCATGAGTTAACTTGAGAGCAAAGAACACCATTCAGGAGAGGACACACACACACACAAAAAAGAAGCAGCAGCCTTCTCTCCTGCATCGTAACACCCAGGATCCAGCTCACATCACCACTTACATTTCTCAGAAATCCCTGTACATTTTGCCTTCATTTATTTCAAGAATGTAGAGAGCTGTCTCCATCCAAAGGGAATGACTTCCTCCCTTTGGAAAGATTAATAGGGTCTGCAGAGCAGGGAGGCAGACCCCCCCCAGGGCCCCGGGCATCACCCCTTGCTCCACAGCCTCCCGCTGTCAGATGCAAACCTTGTCCTCACGCCCAGAACAAGGCAAGGTCACCCCGGGTGCTCGGCTGCCCTCAGTAGACAAGCACATCTTCAGGGTGAACTTGGGTCCCCACAGCAACTCCTCCAGGCTCAAGAGTGCAGGCAGAATGGCTTGCAGCTGCTCTCAAGCTGCATTCATGGCCTCGTGTGCCTGCTTGGCAGGGTGGTCCCGTGAGCAGAGGTAATGAGTTAAAGGCACTGGGACTGACTCAACAGTAGCTAACATGATCCAGGGCCTCAGAAGGATTAGCTTCCACCTAGGGACAGAAAACAGCACGAAAAAGGATGAGTAACAAATGCAACACGAAATGGAGTAAATGGCAACTCCAGCTTAATCAGGTTCAGCCAGATCTCCCCATCCTGCTCGCCACCAGGCCTGCTCAGCCTCCCGCATCCCCTACCTGGATGGATGTCCCTGCCATCGCTGTGCTTGCCCAGGTCAGAAATGTCACCTGTCTCCCTTCATCACCTTGCTGACCCAACAGGGCCCTGTTACTTTATGCTCTTATCATCTCTGAGCGTGTTGCCCTCACAGTATCTCTAGACTCAGGTCACTGCAGCTGCCTCCCAATTGGGTCCCCTGCTGCTGACCTGCCAATGCCATTCTTGTGTTACCTGTCTGAAATACAGACCTGAGCGTGCCGCCTCTCTCCATGGCCCAGTGGCCCACCACAGCTTTCCAGGTAAAGTCTGGCCTCCTGAGCGGGACATACCAAACCTTTGTGATCTGGTGTTTGTATAATTTCCAAGCCTCTCCTTTGGGGGTTACTTGGCAAATGCAGCATAACCAGATCTGCACTCACGCCACTGTGTCATCTTGTACAACCCATTCCTCCCTCAAGGAACAATGAACTTCTTTTGACCTCCTGCTCCGAGCCATTGCACAGGTTGTCCCTATCTGTAGGAAGAGCCTCTTGCAGCCAGCCTCATGCCTCGTCACCCTTCAAGTCCAAGTTCCTACAAGAAGTCTTCTCTTAGCAGTACAGTGAACATCAGGGCTACCAAAATGTGACACGGTCATTGTGTGCTGCCGGAACCTTCTCTACAAGGTGCTTCCTGGGAGCAGGGACCATGTTTTCTCTTTGTCTTACATCCTTCCTGGCACGTAGTAGGTTTTCAACAGTAGCTGCATTAAAGAGTACAAGGAGCTTTTTTAAGATGTATTTTTATATATCTTAAAGGCATAGTTACAGAGGGAAAGAGAGAACGACACAGAGAGATATTCTACCCACTGGTTCACCCCCCAGATGGCCACAATGTCTATGGCTGGACCAGATTGAAGCCCGGAGCCAGAAGCCAGAGGCCAGGAGCTTCTCCCAGGTCTCCCATGTGGGTGCAGGGACCCAAGCACTTGGGCCATCCTCACTGTGCTTTCCCAGGACATTAGCAGGGAGCTGGATCAGAAGTTTAGCAGCCGCGACACAGACCAGTGCCCACAGGGGCTGCCAGCATCACAGTTGGTGGCTTTACCCACTATGCCACAACACCGGCCTCTACAAACAGCTTTTTTTTTTTTTTTTGACAGGCAGAGTGGACAGTGAGAGAGAGAGACAGAGAGAAAGGTCTTCCTTTGCCGTTGGTTCACCCTCCAATGGCCGCCGCGGCCAGCGAGAAGCCAGGAGCCAGGTGCTTCTCCTGGTCTCCCATGGGGTGCAGGGCCCAAGCACCTGGGCCATCCTCCACTGCACTCCCGGGCCACAGCAGAGAGCTGGCCTGGAAGAGGGGCAACCGGGACAGAATCCAGTGCCCCGACCGGGACTAGAACCCGGGGTGCCGGCGCCGCAGGCGGAGGATTAGCCTAGTGAGCCGCGGCGCCAGCCTACAAACAGCTTTTAACTTCCTAGTTACACTCTGCCCTGAAGGTTGTGACTCAGTGTAGTAGCATAAGTGCTTCAGTCCCTCCACTCAGACTGTAAGCAAGTTCAGGAAGGGACAGCATAGCCAGAGAGGACTTCTCAGAGAAGAGTTGCCAGATTTAGCCAAATTACAATACAAGATGCCTAGTTAAACTGGAATTGTAGATAAACAATGAGCAGTTTCTTTAATCTAAGAATGTCCCGCATAAAATTGGAGAAATACAGTATTCATTTATCTGCAATCCTATTGGGCTGAGTGTTCTACACTTTATCTTACCACCCTATCTTGAGGAACCTTCCTGTAAGCAAGATCTTGCGGGGTGAGTCACCTTTGGAGAGGACAGAGTTGAGAGGCTGAGTGGAAAACAAACGACGCAGGCACTGCACGGCTGCCAGGCACTTTCAGAGTGGTCTGGCTGGAGGGTGACGTCTCCGCTCGCAGAGCATAGGAGGCCAAATGAAGGTGGGGAGATTCAAGCGGAGGTGGCCCGAGAGGGATAGCCTCAATTGCTCAGATCTGTGCTCAGAGTTAGAAATCCTGGACTGCCCCTAAGGCAAGCGGAAGCAAACTGGACAGACATCTAAAAGTGTGTGTACAGAAGTTAGGATGGGCATCGCCTAAGAAACCCTCAGTGATTTAAGGGTGGGGGGGGGGCGCTGTGGCATAGCAGATAAAGCCACCACCTGAGGTGCCATCAACCCATATGGGTGCTGGTTTGAGACCCAGCTGCTCTACATCTGATACAGCTCTCTACTGTGGTCTGGGAAAGCAGCGGAAGATGCCCCAAGTCCTTGGGCCCCTGCACCCACATGGGAAGATCCGGAGGAAGGTCCTGGCTCCTGGTGTCGGATCGGTGCAGCTCCGGCCGTTGCAGCCAATTGGGGAATAAACCAGTAGATGGAAGACCTCTCTCTCTCTCTCTTTCTCTCTCTCTCTCTTTTCTCTCTCTCTCTCTCTCTGCCTCCCCTTCTTTCTCTGTGTAACTCTGACTTTCAAATAAATAAATATTAAAAAAAAAAAGGGTAAAGAGGAAAAAGCCAGGGTACAAGTGGCTGGTGGAGGCTGATGAACTTGAGGTAGACCAGTTGAACTTGATATGAGGTAGACCAGTTGAACTTGATATGAAAGTACATGCACCACTGAGTTAATGTATAAGTGGGTTGGAGATAGGGTGCTGGAGCCTGGGCGTGACAGTGTCTGTGAAATATCCCTGCATGTGTAATTGTGGTGGTCAGCAGGGGCACTCTGTCACTTCCATGTTCTACACCCATGAAGCAGGAATGAGACCATGCAATACCCCAGACAGTGTAATAGATCACTGACCTCAATGTGTTCAGTGGCAACTCCTCATCCCACAGCTGTTGGGAGTCCACAAGGCCCCTGAGGAGGCATCATGCTCTCTGGCTTCCTGAAGGAAGACTTGATGCGGCTCATTATCAGACATTCCTAAGAGGGAGCCCAGCATTTTCCCAGTAAGCCACTGAAAGGTATTCTTTCTTTCTTTGCGTGCATTTTATAAATACAACTTTAGAAACATAGTAATTCTATGTTCCCATCATACCCAACCTTCCACCCACACTGCTACCCCACTTCCTCTTCCTTCTCCTGTTCCCAGTCTTGTCCTATACTAAGATCTATTTTCATTTAACTTTTTTTTTAATTTTTTTTTAATCTTTTATTTAATGAATATAAATTTCCAAAGTACGACTCATGTGTTACAATGGCTCCCCCCCCCATACCGTCCCTCCCACCCACAACCCTCCCCTTTCCCACTCCCTCTCCCCTTTCATTCACATCAAGATTCATTTTCGATTATCTTAATATACAGAAGATCAGCTTAGTATACCTTAAGTAAGTATTTCAACAATTTGCTCCCACACAGAAACATAAAGTGAAAAATAATAGATGATTTTTTTTAAATGATGATGAAATCAGATCAGACCTATTGTCATGTTTAATCCCAGTGAGAGTCAAGTTGGGAATTGATAATTTCTTTCTTTCTTTCTTTCTTTTTTTTTTTTTTACAGAAGATCAGTTTAGTGTACATTAAGTAAAGATTTCAGTCGTTTGCACCCCCATAGAAACACAAAGTGAAATATACTGTTTGAGTACTCGTTATAGCATTAAGCCTCAGTGTACAGCACATTAAGGACAGAGATCCTACATGAGGAGTAAGTGCACAGTGACTCCTGTTGTTGACTTTACCAATTGACACTCCTGTTTATGGCATCAGTAATCTCCCTATGCACCAGTTATGAGTTTCCAAGGCTATGGAAGCCCCTTGAGTTCTCCGACTCTTATCTTGTTTAGACACGGTCATAGTCAAAGTGGAGGTTCTCTCCTCCCTTCAGAGAAAGGCACCTCCCTCTTTGAAGACCTGTTCTTTCCACTGGGATCTCACTCACAGAGATCTTTTTGCCAGAGTGTCTTGGCTTTCCATGCCTGAAATACTCTCATGGGCTTTTCAGCCAGATCCGAGTGCCTTTAGGGCTGATTCTGAGGCCAGAGTGCTATTTAGGACATCCGCCATTCTATGAGTCTGCTGAGTATCTCACTTCCCATGTTGGATCACTCTCCCCTTTATTTATTCTATCGGTTGGTGTTAGCAGATACTAGACTTGTTTATGTGCTCCCTTTGACTCTTAGTCCTTTCATTATGATCAATTGTGAACTGAAATTGATCACTTGCAGTAGTGAGATGGCATTGGCACATGCCACCTTGATGGGATTGAATTGGAATCCCCTGGTATGTTTCCAACTCTACCAATTGGGGCAAGTCAGCCCGAGCATGCCCCAAAGTATACATCTCTTCCCTCTCTTATTCCCACTCTTATGTTTAACAGGGATCACATTTCAGTTAATTTTCAACACTTAAGAATAACTGTGTGATAATTACAGAATTAAACCAGTCATATTAAGTAGAACAGACAAAAAAAAATACTATGAGGGATAATGTATTAAGTTGTCCATTAGCAGTCAGGGCTATGCTGATCAAGTCACCATTTCTCATAGTGTCCATTTCACTTCAGGAGGTTTCCTTTTTGGTGTTCAGTCAGTTGTCACCGATCAGGGAGAACATATGGTATTTGTCCCTTTGGGACTGGCTTACTTCACTCAGCATGATGTGTTCCAGATTCCTCCATTTTGTTGCAAATGACTGGATTTCGTTGTTTCTTACTGCGGTATAGTACTCTAAAGAATACATAAAAGATCTATTTTCATTTAACTTTATACACAGAAGATTAACTCTACTCTAGGTAAAGAGTTTAGTACTTTGTATGAGGAAAAAAAAGAAAAAGAAGAGATAAAGAAAACAAAACTAAAAACAAAAAACAAAAACAAAAACTGTTCCTCAACAGTCCAGACAAGGGCTGTTCAAAGTCATTGCATCTCGACGGTAATTTCGCTTTAAAAAAAACTTGGCCAGCGCCGCGGCTCACTTGGCTAATCCCCCGCCTGCAGCACTGGCACCCCGGGTTCTAGTCCTGGTTGGGGCACCAGGTTCTCTCCCAGTTGCTCCTCTTCCAGTCCAGCTCTCTGCTGTGGCCCGGGAAGGCAGTGGAGGATGGCCCAAGTGCTTGGGCCCTGCACCGACATGGGAGACCAGGAGGAAGCACCTGGCTCCTGGCTTCAGATTGGCACAGCGCCCTGGCCGTAGCAGCCATTTGGGGGGTGAGCCAATGGAAGGAAGACCTTTCTCTCTGTCTCTCTCTCTCTCACGGTCTAACTCTGCCTGTCAAAAAAAACTTAATCTTTAAAGAGGAACCCAAGAAGGATGCATCTTTTGTGAGCACTTAGAATAACTATAAGTTATGTGACGTAGGAATATCCTCCACTTAATACACTAAAATGAAGTAATTCTTGGAGAACAAGTTTTACTATTATGTCTTATAATGCAACACTTTGAGAACAGAGGTCCTGCATGGTAAGTTAGCACACATGACTCCTGTTGTTAATTTAACAATTACCACTCTTATGTACGACATCAGTGATAACCTGAGGCTCTTAACATGAGCTGCCGAGGCTACAGAAGCCTTTTGGATCCACAATGTCTTCAGTATTTCGACAAGGCCATAGGCAAAGTTCCCTTCAGAGGAACGTACATCCTTCTTTGGTGGCCAGTTTTTCCACTGGGGTCTCACCCATAGAGGTCCTTCGTGCAGAATGTTTTTCCCACTCTGTCTTGACTTTCCTTGTCTGAAATGCTTCCCTGGGCTTTTCAGCCAGACCAGAATGAGAAAGACATTCTAAAGCCTAGATGTATAATCATTTAGATTTGCACCTCAGTGGTGGAAACTGCTTTTCCATGCGAGTCTGGTGGAGGAAAAGTCTACGGAAATCAGATATGAGAGGGTTTTGAAACATGCATGCTATGCAAAGCGAAGACTGCTGTTAGTCCCCCAAACTGAGTATCTATTGTGCAGCACAGAGCAGTCACCCAGACATCCACAGCCACATATGTGTACTGCAAAACATCAGAATATTTAAAGCAATGGCATTCAACCCCCCAATACTCGCTTAGCCCCTCTTGCTGTTCTGCTACTTAGCTTTTATCATCATCCATTGTACCATGTAACCTCTTATTAATTTTTTGTTCCCTTGACTGCCCATAAGAATGTATGAAATTTGAGGGTAAAAACTGAATATTTGCTTTTTTCAGTGCTGTATCGCTCCATGTCCCAAACAGTGCTTATTTCTGATTGAATGAATTAACTTTAGATTTCAAAG